>NW_006798086.1:752650-826191 GCF_000442215.2 Lipotes vexillifer
CTTGAACGTGTAAAAGAAAAATCATGTGTGGTGTATTTTATGGAACAAAATTTAGCTTATCCTCTATGTTTTGAAAACTGCTGGGTTGACTATCCAGGTCCATTCTTCTTCATTTTCTCATCATGCCATGCTTCATTTGCACTATTATGAGGTGTCACTTACAAGGATTGCAGGGTGCTGAAAGCACTCATGGCTACCCTGAGCATCTTTGTGCAAGCTGACCCAGTTGCAGAGATTATGATGAGGATTTTTTAAAAAATGCATATGAGAAGCAGGTTTTGAGATCACTGCAGGATCCCATTTTATTTTGCATGTACTTAAAAATATAAAGATTGAAAATACCTCTATAGAAAAATTGAATTTTCCTAGTCAAATAAATGGAGAACTGTGTGACCGTAAATGATAAAAAGCAAGCCTGCTTGTAATTAAAACTGCTACTTAAACCCAGCAAGAGTTCAGAATAAAGCAGTGTGTTCAGTTGGTATCGCTTTAGAGATGTGCCATATGTGCCAAACACAGAATGATGTCAGTGCAATGCTCAGGTTTCCATCTCTGCTCCTGGCTTTCCTAAGTACCTCTGCATACTTTCAAGAATTAGCTTAGAGCCTCTCAATTATTTCAGGACATAGAGGAAGGAGAAAACCATCGTAGGAATGAGCACACCAGTGCCAGCCATTCTCCTCCCACAAATATGAGCTCCAGAAATTATACTGCCTTGATTAGCTTTTACTATTAAAGGGCAAAGGGGCTTTCCCAGAAGGAAATGTTAACAGATTTTAAAAGTGTGGTTTATAACTGAGGTAGCCCAATGCCGTTCTATGAGGAAAATAATTGTCTCTTAAATTTATAATGTTTCTCTTTCTGAGGCACTTTCACACACATACTAAACTTCTAAAAGGAGTGGGGGCTTTTGGAGGGAATTTGAATATCCTTTTTCTTGTAGGGTGAGGCACACCGCAGAGGCACCAAACAATGGAACCAAATCTCTGGTCGGAGTCAAAGAGGAATTACTGATAGAATCAACTCTGCATGGCACTTAGTCCAGAGCAATTCCATGAGCTCAGAGGTTTTGAAACTTGAACTGAGAGGGTCCTCCATGTGCTTTAATGGTTGATCTCTTGGAGTAGAAATCATTACAAGGACCAGGGCCTCACATTTTGCTTCCAGTGTTTATTAACAATAGTGAATCCTGTGAGAGAGGCTGATGGCATCTGCCTGGTGTCCCATGGATTACTTCATTGATTCCGAGGAGGTTTTTGTTTTTCTTTTGTTTTTCTCACAAGCAGGAGTTTGCTGTTTGATAGAGTGATCCCTTTGCTCTTTTGTCTAGCATCCAAGAGAGTTAGCAACACCTTTCAAAATATACTTGACTTTACTGTGTTGAAGAAAAATTACCAGAAGGTAGTTAATTCATATGTGTTACCCAGAACATTTTTGGCTGTGAATATTCTGCTGAAGTAGATATTCCTACCACACACTTCTTCCTTACTTTGGCTTATTGGACAAAAATGTGCATCACTGCAATGATTTTTTTTTTAATTAATTTATTTGTTTTCATTTTTGGCTGTGTTGGGTCTTCGTTGCTGCGCACGGGCTTTCTCTAGTTGCGGTGAGCAGGGGCTACTCTTCCTTGCGGTGTGCGGGCTTCTCAGTGTTGTGGCTTCTCTTGTTGCGGAGCGTGGGCTCTAGGCATGCGGGCTCAGTAGTTGTGGCTCGCAGGCTCAGCAGTTGTGGCGCACGGGCTTAGTTGCTCCGTGGCATGTGACATCTTCCAGGGCCAGGGATCGAGCCCGTGTCCCCTGCATTGGCAGGCGGATTCTTAACCACTGCGCCACCAGGGAAGCCCTGCAATGATATTTTAGACAAGATGGTCAGCTAGTATTCCTGGAAGAATCTTTGAATTAATTATGGTCCAAGTAATATAAGACTCTAAGGTCTTGGTTGCCCTCAACTTTAATATATTGATTTCTTAGATTGTGCATTCATTCATTTGGTAAAATATATGATATTATAGTATGTGCATGTTTTTGTGTTTGTGCACCAGGTACCATGAAAGGTCAGGTAATAAGGGGGATGATGGGAGCAGAGGTGAGAGAGGAGGAGCTAATATACCCAAGCACGACCGTCAAATATGTTTGCAATTTAGTTCCCAAAATACAAGCTATTGTTAGAAAGAGTTAATCTTTTTTTTAAAATAAATTTATTTATTTATGTATTTATTTTTGGCTGCATTGAGTCTTCGTTGCTGCTTGCAGGCTTTCTCTTGTTGTGGTGAGCAGGGGCTACTTTTTGTTGTGGTGTGTGGACTTCTCGTTGCAGGGCATGGGCACTAGGTGTGCGGGCTTCAGTAGTTGTGGCTCACGGGCTTAGTTGCTCCGCGGCCCAGGGCTTGAACCCGTGCCCCCTTCATTGGCAGGCGGATTCTTAACCACTGCGCCACCAGGGAAGTCTCAGAAAGAGTTAATCTTTAAACAAACAAACAGACAAAACCTGCCCTTTGAAAACAAGTAGCCTCTGAGCATAAATACAAAAACCATAAAGTTTATATATGTGTAGCAGTCATCTGGGACTCAACATGAAATGATCTGATAAAAACATCAACATAGTGAATTTCAGCTACATCACTTTGTATTATCCTTTAAATATTAATGTTCTAGAAAGAGCTCCTTGCACAATTGCTTTCCACCAAGTTGCTGCATATATTTCCTCTAACAAAACATAGAGGACTTCCCTGGTAATGCAGTAGCACCCATGGTACCTGGTGCACAATAAACATGGGAATGCTAACATATCTTCAAAATCCTGATTTCAATTCTTTTGGATAAATACATAGAAATGGCGTTGCCGGATCAAATGGCAGTTCTATTTTTATTTTTTTGAGGAACTTCCATACTGTTTTCCACAGTGGCTGCACCATTTTGCATTCCTACTCATAGTGTATAAGGGTTCCAGTTTCACTGCTTTGTCAAAACTTGTCTTTTGATAATAGCCGTACTAATAGGTGTGAGGTGATATCTCATCGTGATTTTGATTGAATATGTAAATAAAGTGTGGAATATACATACAAGGGAATATTATTCAACCTTAAAAAAGAAGGATATTCTGTAGTATGTGATAACATGGATGAACTCTGAGGACATGATGCTGAGTGAAATAAGCCAGTCACAGAAAGACAGATACTGCATGATTCCACTTGTATGAGGTATCTAAAAATAGTCAAATTCATAGAATTAGAGGGTGGAATGGTGGTTGCCAGGGGCTGGAGCAAAGAAGAAATGGGGAGTTGCTAATCAACAGGCATAAAGTGTCAATGATACCAGATGAGTAAGTTCTACAGATCTGCTGTACAACATTGTGACTAAAATCAACAATACTGTATTGTACACTTAAAATTTTGCTAAGAGGGTAGATCTCATGTTAGGTGTTCTGACCATGATAAAATACAGTTTTAAAAAATTACAAGAGATTTCAGAGAGAAGGCACATCTAGTGGGAAAAAACAGACCTTGAAATCAGGAGACCTGAGTTCTAGTTCTGATTCAACCAGCAATTAACTGTGTGACGTCTGGGATTCAGTTACAGCTTTGAACATCAGTTCTCTCCTAGCTCTAAAGTGTGAGGAGCACATTCCTCTCATTTTAGAGATGTGAAAGCCGAGTGCTAAGTAATGTGAGTGAACTGGACTCATAGAGTCACAGCAAATTAGTAGCAGAGTTGGAAGTAGAGCTCATGTCTTCTAACCCATCTTCCTCCTTGTTTAGAATACTCTTCCTGGAAGCCTGTGCTCCAGCAGTGAGGAGGGGCTACACTAGTTTATCCACAGTTTTTTCTGAACGCTGTATAACCTAAGGCAGTTCTTTTTAGGTGAGTAACTAGGATTAGAACCTTGGTCTTTGAGAAGAGAATATAGCAACTGAGCTAAGTTCCTGTAGAGAAAACCGTCTTTGCACAGTCAGGCAGTGCCTCATTTACACTCCATTGTGTGCCTCTTTTTAATAAAAGACACAATTATTTTTTGAGGTGTTGAGGATCTTAATAGTAATGTTGAGCATGACTTTTTATATTGTTTTGTCATTCATATGCTTTTTTTTTTTTTTTAAATTGGACAAGATCCTTTCCAACTTTGAGTTCTAAGATTCCTTTGGCAATAAGGATCTCTTAAAATCCTTACACTCTTGTCTTTTCCCAGAGCTTTATTGATTCTAAACATACTGTAATTGGAGATATTTTTGCAAAGATTTTATATAGGTCCCTTAAGCCATCCATTTGTCCTCATCGTTAGGTAGAGGTGGCTTTCTTAGGTGCACAGGAACCATGGTATGGGGGTCAGGCTCAGGGTACTTGCCTGGTATTTGCTTTTCAGCTGAGGTCCTAAGGAATGTCTCTTTGAAAAGCACCTGCTTCCTGTAACTTGTTTTTTTTGCCTAGTCCTTTTTGGGCTGTGTAGGGTGAAGAGTATTTCTCCACACAGAAATTGGTAATACCTTTTAAAATATTCCATTCTCTCACAAAATGCAAGAGTGTTTTCAGTGTTGATCATATAACAATAGATTCCCTCAAGCTTTTGACAGAACTTAGCAAAAACAGCTATATTTTAAGAATATATTTCCACAGAGCCCTTGTGTAAAGTGTCTCATTTAATCATCATCATAACTCTGGCCGGGCTTATGATCACCATTTTGCTGACAAGGAGACAGATTTAGAGAGGCGATGATTCTGCCAGGGTCACTTAATTAATAAGTAGCCGCAGTACTTTTGCTTTCTTACTCCAGTATGTTAAGAGGCAGGGTTTTGAAAGGAATACTCCATTCGAATTTAGAAAACCTAAGTTCTCTCCCACTGTCATCACTTTCCAATTCACTACTCCAAAAAAAACAACAAAAAAATTGTTTGTTCATTAAGAATAAAATTAGCCAAAAAAAGGTAGCTAGCCCATATATTTATTAAGAATTTCAGGTGAACATGGATATGAAATTTATGTCTCCATTCTAGTGGAAGAAATTTTAGTTAATATTGCGTTATGGTATTTAACTGAAAAGTAGCAGTAAGGTGGGGATGGATTAAAAAATGAGGGCCATTATCAAATTCAACTTAAAGCATCAAACTCAGGCAGTGGTAAATAATGTAATTAGTCAAAAATAATTATAGTAAAATACTTTATGACTAAAAAATGATGATTCCTGGACAGACTTCCTCTTAATCCCAAGTGTACAAGCCGCTAAGAAGAACCTGCTGTGTCTGTTGTATGAACTTCATATCTACGGGGTTTGTGAATTGGAACTGAGGTAGAAAGGTGTTTCTCCAGTTTGCAGTCAGAATACTTGGTTATGTACATATTAGGTTTTACATGAAGCTTCTATGAATCTCGTAGACATTTTCATTGTGAAATTCAAAATATTAGACTCTTTTGGCTATAGGATCTCTTTTGGCTATAGTTTACATGTATTATGTAATGTGACCCACAGTTTTTAAAAGCAAGGTTACGCTCTTTATTCTATATTCATGTACATATTTGGTGATTTTTTTTCCCATGTAACTAAATTGATGAAAAAACATTATGATATATCTATGAAAATGATCAGTAAGAAAGAAACAGAACTTTTAAGTAAATGGTAAGGGAGTGATCTTGAATGTGCGGTGGAATACAGGGCAGAGACATTTATTGACTTGGACATCACTTCTGCACAGTTGTTTTGATTATCTGAGTAGCCATTGGACTAACATTGGTACATGTAATTATTTATATGGTTCAGCCTGTCTTGGCTATTAGTTACCATCTCGTCATCATGACTACAGGACTCAAAGCTGCTAAAGAAAGAGAAGTGGTATTTTTGATGCTTCTTAAAGCTGAGATGATTTCGGATTCTGAAATCTCTAATTTTACATTACGATTGAATTATCTAGGGCTTCCCTGGTGGCGCAGTGGTCGAGAGCCCGCCTGCCAATGCAAGGGACACGGGTTCGTGCCCCGGTCCGGGAAGATCACACATGCCGCGGAGCGGCTGGGCCTGTGAGCCATGGCCGCTGAGCCTGCGCGTCCGGAGCCTATGCTCCGCAACGGGAGAGGCCCCAACAGTGAGAGGCCCGCGTACCGCCAAAAAAAAAAAAAAAAAAAGATTGAATTATCTAAAGTGTGGATAGTTCCACAGCATAAAGCACATTGCTATGAGTGACTGTGATGCTGTTCTAAAAAAAATACATTTAGGGCAAATATGGAAGCTCACTGTTGTGGTACTCATATACTATCCAATTAACACTTTGTCTGGGCAAAGCAGCAGGACGTTTTAAAGAGGTGGTTTTCCTGATGAGCTTCTCTTTCAAATTTTTCAAGATAAATGCTCTTATTCATATCTATGTCATTTTATATGTAGTTATACTTTTCAATTATCAGTTATATAACACGCTATTATAGAGAAATAATACTGAAGCATGATTAGTTTAAATACCTCTGGGAATTTTTGCCTGGAAGGTATATTATAGAAATTAAACTTTATTTTGCAGAATATTATTTAGTAGTCTACTTATTTTATATTTCATATTGATTTCTGAAAATCTTGCCGTTTTAGACTATTTGAGCCTATATTCTCATTGTAAATTGATTATTCTCTACATTACATCTTTCCAAAGTTGAAATAACAAAACATTTCTCAGCACTCTAAGCTACACTTCCTTGAAGACCTCACTTAACATTTCCAAACTTGCAGTGTGCTGTATCAGTCACTTTTCATGTCTACTGTCAAAGTATTAACATATGCTGGAATAAGATTAATAATAAGATTAATAATAATAATAATTATTATTAATTAATAATAATAAGATTAATAATAAATGAATCTCTGTCAGCAAAGTGGTTAATTGGACATGTTGTTGTATATGCAAATAAGGTATTTGGTTTCCCCACTCATTCTTTTCCTTGGGACTTGTCCTAAATGAGATAATAGAGTTGTTGATGCTTCTATTGACAATTTTTCATACAGTTATCAAAAGTAGAACACTGCTGATGAGTTTCTGATAAATCTCTTTATACAAAAGCCTTGTGCTTTAGTAGATAAACACGGTATTGATTATCAGGGTGCCTTTTTTTTTTTTTTTTTTTTTGCGGTGGGCGGGCCTCTCACTGTTGTGGCCTCTCCCGTTGCGGAGCACAGGCTCCGGATGTGCAGGCTCAGCGGCTATGGCTCACGGGCCCAGCCGCTCCGCGGCATGTGGGATCTTCCCGGACCGGGGCACGAACCCGCGTCCCCTGCGTCGGCAGGCGGACTCTCAACCACTGTGCCACCAGGGAAGCCCTCTGGGTGCCTTTTTAATGACTAAAATATATAACAACAGTCTATTTGTACTTGCCAGTAATAAAACGTTTGCCTCAGTAATCTTATTTTTAAACGTAACACTTTTTGTCTTTTTCTTTTTAATACAACGTGACACTTTTTGTCTTTTTCTTTTTAATACCCAAGAAATTAGTTTAACTCTTGGCTTATAGCAAGGAAGTGACTTAAATATTGCAGGGCTATTTCACTATCTCAATTCTCCCCAGTAAAAAGGCTGTGCAGAGAAAGAACTAGGGCTATGTAAAGTGGTAGCAAATGGCCAATTACATCACTTATTTATTCAAAAATCACTCAGTGCTTATTATACATCAGGTGCTATTTTAAGCCCTTAACAAAATATCAGCTCATTTAATTCTCACAACTCTGTGAGATAGGTAATATTAATTTCCCTTCTACACTTAAGGAGAGTAGGGCACAGCAAGGTTAAGAGATGACAAAGTTACAAAACTAAAGTTGTGGGGCCTGGATTTAAACTGGAGCAGGCTCGCTCTGCAGTCCGTGCTCTTAACGCCTACAGTGTGCTGCTAACAGACATAATTTATCCTGACTGAGCATTGTGTTTTCTCCTCCAGCTTTTATCACCAGTGGTACATAAGGGACCAACCGTGGATGACTGTCTGGATTTACTTTGTTTAATTTACAGTTCATTTCGCTGAAGGTTCAGTGCCTCATCCTCATCTTCCAATTTGTTTTTAAGCATCCTGCTTCTTTTTTTTTTTTTAATATTTATTTATTTGTCTGCGCAGGGTCTTAGTTGGCGCATGCAGGATCTTTGTTGCAGGGTGAGGGACCTTTGTTGCGGCATGCAGGATCTAGTTCCCTGACCAGGGATCAAACCCGGGCCCCCTGCATTGGGAGCGCAGAGTCTTAACCACTGGACCACCGGGGAAGTCCCGGCAGGGGGATGTGTTCTATTTTATTTATTTATTTTTGGCTGCATTGGGTCTTCATTGCTGTGCGTGGGCTTTCTCTAATTGCGATGAGCGGGGACTACTCTTCATTGCGGTGCGTGGGCTTCTCATTGCAGTGGCTTCTCTTTGTTGCAGAGCACAGGCTCTAGGCGCGCGGGCTTCAGTAGTTGTGGCTCACGGGTCCCAGAGTGCATGCTCAGTAGTTGTGGGCCATGGGTTTAGTTGCTCCGCAGCATGTGAGATCTTCCTGGACCAGGGCTCGAACCCGTGTCCCCTGCATTGGCAGGTGGATTCTTAACCACTGCACCACCAGGGAAGTCCCTAAGCATCCTGCTTCTTAACTACACAGGGCATCAAGCAGCCTCTCTGTGCCTCCCTTCCTTGTTACTTTATTTGGTTTGATGGATTTATTAATCTCGATATCCACCACCACATCGAGAGTAAAGGAATGATTGATTTAAGATCCTTATTAATGTTTATTAACTTTTTTCACTCTAGTTGGCAAATACATTCCCCACCAAATTGATAGATCTGCTGTGATAATAGACTAATTTGCAAGTGCAGCCATGATTTACAATTAAAAGGAAACAATTGTAGTGTATCTGATTATGTGATTATATTCTCATGAGATGAAAGGAGTCCCTCTGTAAATAGTTAAGTAAAATTGTGTAGTTCCGGAGGCAGGGTATAGAGAAAAGACTTAGAGTAAACTATAAGTATTTATCCTCATTTTAATTATGGTTTCTTAATATGAAACCTTTAAAATTTAAAAAGTCAAACTGTGTTGGTTACGTGGTATTATATGAGTACATAAAGAATTTAAGCATTTTTCCCACTCATTTCTATTCAGACTGTAAGGTAAAGCATCATTCAAAAAGGATGGTAAATGCTTTGGAGTTTGAATCTCTTAGCTACATTTTTCTTAAAGATTCTTTTGTTTCTCCAATTTAATATCAGAATTTTCATTCCAGTTTATTTACTGGCATTACATTCATTCCGCTTATACTAACACCACAGGGACTCTAGGAATTCCCTAGTGAGATAAAGGATTACTCTTTTAGATGCCTTTGTATACGGCAACTAACTGACTTTGGTCAAGTTTCTAAACTTCTCTGATCCTCAGTTTCTTCAAGAGTAAAATAGGACCTGTGATATCTACTCTGTAGGGTTGTTGAAAGGTCCAGATACTTTATGTAATCATCTGGCACAGGACCTGATAAATGGCTGCTACTCTTCAAGTAATGGATTAACCTCCTTCCAACAGTGGGTCCTCTCTGCTCTGGACTCAATTAAGGAAAAAATCCAGGAAGGACTGAGGTTGGTTATGAAAGCAGCTATCCTCAGAATCTTTAAAACAGATTGTCCTCTTATCTTGCTAGATTGATTTGGTGGATTCTTTAAGTGAAGGCAAGGGGTCGAAGTTGAGATCCTTTCCTGGTGTTTGGTTAATCCAAGAAAGCATGACACAGATATTAACAAGAGGATATAATGCAGAAAACCAATAATTTTTATGCCCTTTGTCCATGTGGGAGTTAAACCAGAAAACCTGCATCAGGGCTTTACTGCCAAGGCTATTGATGCAGCTTAGTGTTGGACTTTGTTTCGTACTGTTATCATTTAGAAAATTCTTTTAAAATCTAGATTAGGGCTCATTAAGATAGGGTAGGGAGGAGAGGGCTTTGATGAGGAGGAGAGACTTAGGAAAAAATGATTCCAGCTTTTTTTTGCCCAATCAGCCTCTGAAAATGTCAGCAAACACAAAGCCATCTTTACCTGGCTGTACAGCAAAAAGAGGTTTAGATAAGAGAAACAGTATTTCCTGGCCCAGAATCAGTATGTCACTTCTTTTACTGTGGCCACTCTGATGCTTATGCCGTAGCCAAATGCTAAGAGTCTAGCACTTAAGCAGAACATAAGCATCTCAGAATACTAAATCAGATAAAATTGGTCAGCAACTGTGACTTAATCACCTGCTTTAAAAATATAGCTAGCCTGTTTCTTAAAATAAATGTTTAACAGGAACTTACTATCCATGCTTGATTTTTACCCCCTCTTTCTAAAAAGTAGGAAAGCATTCTTAACAAGAGCAAAAAACACTACCTTCACTCCACTTGTGCTATTTTTTTTAAACAATGAAATGACTGCAAATTTTTTAGTTTTTCTTAGTCATCCCAGACAATTGGGTCTGACCACCAAATGAATGACTCTGTGTGTGTGTGTGTGTGTGTGTGTGTGTGTGTGTGTGTGTGTGTGTGTGTGTGTGTGTTCTTAGACATGCACCTATCAAACAATATAAATATTATATTTTTTTCCAGCCTTGGAGAAAAACAGTACAGAAGAGACCTGATTCTTAGTTTAGCTGTAAAACACAGTGCTGTGCTCACTAGACACCGGTTTGGAGCTGCCGGAGAGGAGCACGTTCTTGAGTAATGGACAGACACACATAGAGACCAAAAGCCCCCCAAGAGCAGGGCAGTGCTCCATCCTTTGTTTGCCTTTAAGATGCCCTGATATCCTCGCTGTTAAAAGTCTTGCTTCTGCCAAGAGAAAATGATAAAGGAGAGAGATGTAGGGAGCTGACTTTCTGTTTTTACATAATTTCTTTCATTCAGCCTCTTCATTCACCATATGCAGATATTTAGGTTATTACCAAAATGTGAGTGTTTACACACTCTCTGCTGGCAAGTCACTCTTCCAGTGAGTGCCAGGATTGCAGAGACCAGTCACTCAACAAGTGCTTATCGAGTGCCTGCTACTTGGAGGAGGACATTATCTTACTGTCTGCAGAGGGCACGGGGTCTGAAAGAGGCGTCAAAGTTATTCTACTGCCTCAGGGTTTAAAACTCAACCTGCCTGCCTGTGTTCTTACAACACTTCAAGGAGGTCTTCCAAGTGTCCTAGAGTAGCCAGCAGGAGAGGTGAGAGCCATCTCTTCTTCATTCCACCACTGCTTTACAAACATACCAGAGGCTCCATCGACCCATCAGATGGACTAGACCAGTACAGATCTTCCTTTATTGCAAATTTCTATAGGAAACCGACCTATTGGTATTTGGGGAGATGTTTGATTGCATTTCCACTTCCACATTTGTAGAGCTCTTAATGTTAAAAAATTGTTTCTCATGTTTTAATCTCACATGATATACACAATATGCCTGTAAATTAGGCATGGCAGGTTTTGCCCCATTTTGCAGGTGGAGAAACAGAGTGGCATGATCACTTCAAGTTACCTGACTTAGTCACATGTTTATAAATGGCAGAACTGGGACTTAAATACAGCACACCAGCTCTCAGAGTCCGGTGCTGTTTCTGCCACGCAAATAGGTGAGCACAAATAAGGAGATGAGTAGCCTAAGGATTCTGCAGGGATTCTGGGAAAGAACCACTAAAAGGACCCAGTCTCTGCAGACCTATTGGAATCATACAAAAAGATAAAAGAGACCAAGGCCCTATAAGATAGAATAAAATAAAAGCAGAGGTTGTTTGGTGAGATGGTCGTGATTAGATATCGACTATTAAATACATTTTGTTAGTGTGATGGTTTAATTTTCTTGTTGCTTATTAGGGTTTGTCTTTAGAAAAGAAATGAAGATTCCAGGTTGGAGGACAAACTCATTGGCTTTGATCATTGCTGAAATAACTCAAAACATATCCTGCGAAAACACTCAGGCTTAATACATCTATTTTAAACTAACGCTGTAATGTTTTTTAGGTGAACAGTGACAAGAGGCTGTATATAATTAAAATACCCAATTACTTGTAGGAAATTATTTAAGGGCACTTGGAAAGTTGAGATATTCTGTCAAGAACTTAATAATTACAGCATTTGATTCTTCACAAGGATGACAAAGAAACTTACAAAGAGTCTCACTTTGGAAATATATTTTGCTTATAATAGTATGAAAAATGATGCCCAGCTGGCAAGATGGTCAGTATTCCCCCTGAAGCAGAGACCCCTCCAACAAGGTGAAAGGGAATGCTTCCAGGTGTTATCAATTAATTTAGAGATTATGCTGAGATATATTTGAAGTATGTGTTTGTAGTGCACAACAGTAAATACAGATACGGAAATGTTTCTAGAATGATGCATAGAAGGCCTCCTTTACGCAGAAGCAATGATATGTTCACACTGTTGGTTGGAACTGACTTTATAGCTAGCTACAGTCGGCAGGGCATGATTTTTGAGCTATATAAATAGCCCTAAATATCTAAATGTTTCTCCTATTGCCTGTGATTTCCACCATAAGAGATTCATTCTGCAATGTCTTGATAACTTTTATTAACATTTGTTTTATGTTGAAAGAGCATGAAATTTAGAGCCATGGTCCACCAGTTGCTGGCTGAGTGATCCCTCTAAAATGGGATAAAAATGACAATCCCTGTCCTTATTGAACCATATTATGTGAGGAATAAATGACATAATGCTTGTGAAGTGCTATATAAATTATATTTAGGAAGGATAAAAACATTTTAATAATAAATGTAACCCAGTTACTTAGGAAATAGTCATACACAAAGCTGATGTAAGCTGATGGTTCTTAAAATTCAAACTGATCACTGGACTTCCCTTGTGGCCCAGTGGTTAAGAATCTGCCTGCCAATGCAGGGGACACAGGTTCGAGCCCTGGTCCGGGAAGATCCCACATGCCGTGGAGCAACTAAGCCCGTGCGCCACAACTACTGAGCCTGCGCTCTAGAGCCTGCAAGCCACAACTACTGAGCCCACCGGCCACAACTACTGAAGCCCCGTGTGCCTAGAGCCCGAGCTCTGCAACAAGAGAAGCCACTGCAATGAGAAGCCTGCACACCGCAACGAAGAGTAGCCCCAGCTCGCCATAACTAGAGAAAGCCCACGCGCAGCAGTGGAGACACAAGGCAGCACCCCCCCCTGAGGGAAATGGGGAGAAGTTGGTGAAAGGGTACAAACTTTCAGTTACAAGGTAAGTATCCTCCGAGAATCTAATGTACAGCATGGTGACTGTAGTTGATAATACTGTATTGTATACTTGATATTTGCTAAGAGAGTAGATCTTAAGTATCCCCCCCCCCCCAAAAAAAAAAAAAGTAATGATGAAGTAAAGACTGTATGGAATAAGTTGAAAAATATTTAAAAAAATAAAAGATTTAAACTGATCAGAATCACCTAGGGAGCTTATTGAAACTGCAGATGCCTGGGTTGTACTCCTAGAGATTCTGTTCTGTAAATTTGGGGTAAGACTCAAGATTTGCATTTCTAAATACTAACTTTAAGAGACTGTAATGTAAATGGTTCTTGGCCAACTCTTTGGGGAATAAAACTTTGTACCATTATCAAGCAATATCTTCAATTGCTGGCTTTTACCTACCTCTTTCTAAGCCCCCAACACATATTGTCTGATGAACAAGTAGAAAATGATGGCTTTACATCCAGAGGATGCAGGAAATCACTAGAATGCAGGGAGAAAGATGTGGAAAGGTATCTCAAACCTGGCATCATCATGTTAGTGATCAATTGCTCTGATAAAATAATAGCAATGACGCCAAGTTGTTAAGTCTATTGTCTTTGTCCTAGGAAAGACTGTTACACATATAAATATTCATATAGGAAGAAGACTGCAAGCAGACTCCCATTAAAGGCTCACAGCTATTGTTTCAGTGGAATGGGGTGTACCTACATTCAGCCATCTCTGTTTTTGCAGTGGAGTTATACTTTTGAGGGTTATCTGCATGTCTATATAAGTCGAGACATGCACACCACACAATTTAAAAATCTGTCTGCAACCTCCTTTTGTCCTTCCATTTACACATTCTTTCATCCTCTATTCCCAGTATCCTTAGAAAGGATTATTTTAGTCTATAATGCAAACTAAGGTGTCATTTCTCTTTTTTCCCCTCTAGTAAAAAGAAGTCTTTTAATGGTTGACATTTTTTTTCCTTTGACCAAGAAAGCTTTGATGCAGGTGTTATTTCAGCACACATTTCATCATATCCTATGATAATGTTTTAGATTTTGTAATGTCTTTTCCAAGTTTCATGTCCTTTAAGGGTTGTGATGTTTTAATGTTAAATCTTTTATGAACTTCCTCTTTCTTGGTCTTCTTCCTAATCATCTATATCTTTCTGAAAAATGACATTATTATTGGGTTATAATTCTTCATTCTTTTGGACTTCATGTGGATGACAAGTATATTTCTAGAACCAGACACTTGGAGTAGGAAGAGGGATTTTAGGATTAACTAATTCCTATCCCTGATTTTACAAATGTAGACTCTGAGATTAAATACTCAGCTGTACATTTCTTCCCCTGTTCTGTACTACTTTTCTCTCAGCTTTATTCATGAGTTACCCAAACTCAGAGTAATCTAACCATATCCAAGCCATTCTTTGTGAAGAATTTTAAATCGAGCAACTCCCATGGCAGAAAACAAGCTCTGAGAAACTGAACAAGTTTTCCATTTGTTGTTTGAGAATACCTTTTGTTTTTGAGCCACTTTATTTATTAAAATTTACTTGAACTGAGAGCAACCATAACTTCTATGTGCACCATTAAACTGACAGTTTAAAATTTTTTCTTGCTTAATTTATATTACTATGGAGATTTTCTAAATGGAGAGAAAATACATTGGGGGTTGGGTGAGGTAAGAAAATGAGGTATTGGGAGGAAGGACTTTCTACTGTGAACATCCTTGGGAATACAAGGTTAAAGCAAGAGGACATGGCCTTGTTTTAATATTCCATCGTTGTTAATGAATGAAGGAAAAGAAGAGGCTACCTGTGACTTTAAATTTTTTCTATCAAACTCTTAAGACATTTAGAGATAATTCATATTTTAAATAACATATTTTATTACTGATTATCAGTATTACTGTACAAGAGTTGGAAAACACAGAGAATAAAATTACAGCATTCATAATCATAATATCTAGAGATAAGCACTATTAAAACTTCATGGTTGGGGGCTTCCCTGGTGGCGCAGTGGTTGCGAGTCTGCCTGCCGATGCAGGGGACACGGGTTCATGCCCCGGTCCGGGAAGATCCCCGTGAGCCATGGCCGCTGAGCCTGCGCGTCCGGAGCCTGTGCTCCGCAACGGGAGAGGCCACAGCAGTGAGAGGCCCGCGTACCGCAAAAAAAAACACACAAAAAACAAAACTTCATGGTTTTTTTTTTTAGTATTTATCTTTATATATTTAAACATTAAAAAAAGGAAGCCTACTGCACATACTGTTTTGCAGCCCCTTTTAAAATATAAAAATATATGGAGAACATCTTTTCTTGAAATGAATTTTCTTCTAAATACAACTTTTTAGTCACTGCATTGTGTTCTAACTGGACCATACTTATTTCACCAATCCTTTTTGTTGTTGGACATTTAAGATTATTTCCATTTAAAATTTTTATAAACACTGGTTTTATAAATCATACTTGAATATAAATATTTGTGTACAAAGTGTGGAAATTCTAAGTTGGAAGGTATAGTTATTTTGGGGGTTTTGGTGTTCATTGCCAAAATGAATTCTACCCCCAATATCCCATTGTATCCCTTTACATTACCTCCTGTGCTGTCCCCACTCCCTGGCACATTGGCCAGCCCAAGCTATAATTACCACTTTCAGTTTTGGTCATTTTATAGGCAAAACTATTTACTTCATTGTTTTAACTGTTTTATACTTTTTGATTTGTACTGTGTATGAACATCTTCATTTGTGAATTTGCCAATTATACTTCACCAAATTGCCTATTCATTGCATATTCTAGTCTGTCTAGTGAGGTGTTCCTTTTCTTCGCGTTGATTTGTAAGATTTCTTTATAAATGTTGTTAATCCTCTACTGTATTTATTGTACATGTGGCTAACTTTTTTCTCAAGTTAATTACTTGCCTTTTAATTCTGTTTATGGTGCTGTTAATGTATAGGGTTCTATTATTTTCCTGTAGTCAAATCTATTGGCATTTTTCTCTATTGTTAATTCCATTTTTAGTCTCCTTTTAATCCTCCACTCCCTTGGAGATGATTCTGCATGTTGGGACATTTTTTATATTTCCACAAGCAGGAGATATTGAGCCAGCATCTATTCAGATAACTGTGAAAGAAATGACAAGAGACAAGGTGTGTTCGAAGGTTGACCAAGCAAGCAGTTAGGGGTCAAGAGGGAAGTGTAGGAAGCTATTAACAGCATAGTGAGGTCTTGGAGTTTAAGAGTGGGATGGGGGTACCAGAATTAGTAGAAACAGACTAGAGTGTTTCCAATTCTTAAAAACACTGCAGCCAAGAGAGAGAACTAAATATTATTAAGTCTTTCATCTCCTCTGTTGCTAGCCATGGTGCTGAACTCTTTATATGTATTTGCTTCACAATGGCCTCTCCTTCAAGATGTTCTCTGTTGTATGAATTTTGTTGACTGCTTCATTTTTATAAGCAAGAACCCTAAGAGGAAAATAGAACACACATGTACTAACTCTGCTTTGTAAGATTAAGAAGCATGCTGAAGTTCTTTTTTTTTGGTTATAGATTTTTTCCTTTAAAAATTTTTTTAGGTATAACTTAAATACAATAAAATGTATGCATTTTCAGTGCACAACTCGATGGAGGAATTTTTTTTACCTATTTATATTCCTCATCCAGGTCAAGAGACAGAACATTTCTATCAGCATAGGATGTGGTTCTCAGTGGAGAACTTAACCCACCCCACCCCACCCAAAACCACTATTCTGACTCCTGTCATAGAGGATTTTGTTTGTCCTGAACTTTATATAAATGGAATCATAAAAAAGGTTCTCTTTTGTGTCTGGTTTCTTTGTGTCAGCACAGTATTTTTGAAATTTACCCATGTTGTTATATGTATCACTAGTTGGTTCTCTTTTATTTCTGTAGAGTATTCCACTGTATACTGCAGTTTGTTTATTGGTTCTCACAGAGATGAACATTATGGTTCGTTTCCAGTTTGGGACTATTTTGACTATCATTATTCTTATATCAGTGTGGACACAGGCATTTATTTCTGTTTGCGTGTATACTGAAACTAGGAAGGCTGGGACATACAGTAGGCATTTTTTGTTAGACACTGTACCAGTTTTCCAAGGTAGTCATATGATTTTACCATCCCGCTAACAATATATGAAAGTTCCAGTTGTTTCCACATCCTTATGTATGCTTAGTATTGTTAACCTTTTTAATTTTATACGTACTGTTTGGTGTGGTCAAAATTTTATTATGGATATTGTGGCTGGTCCCAACAAAATGAAAAGCAGTATAAATGGTTACAAGCTGAAAAGTTCCTTAACAAAGAGAAGCCTAAGAATTATAGGCGATATGCTTTTAAAGCATTTTTAAAGATAGTATCAATTTTATATAATTAGAGAAGGTAACAAACTAAAGAGTTAATGGACACAAAACAACAAGTTAAATAATTCTAAGTAGTATTTGAAGATAAAATTCCATGTGAAAACTTTAGTTTTAGTAATGTCTCAGGTCCTCTCCCATAACCTCCTGGCCTCCTTTGGTTATTCTCTTTCTCTTCCATTTTGTGCCTGAGTCTGCAGCTGCCAGCCTGCAATTTCATTTAATAGTGAAGTGTTATTTTTAGAAGTTAAAATACTTATAAAAAATTGCTTTCTAATTTTATATGTGCTAAGTCTCTTGCTGTCTTTAGATACAGCAAATACCATATAATAATCTCAATAAACATCTGAGGAGGAAAATTATTTTTAAAGTTGAGGAAAACTCTACCCTTTAAGGTAATTACTGCTAAAATTGTTTCATAGTTTTAGTTTAAATTGCTTGTTAATAATTGCTGGAATTTATTCAGTACATCTTTTAGCACAGTATACACAATACATTAGTTAATGTGTTAAACATTAAAATTGGACTGTGAACATAAAAAAATATTTCTAAAATATGAAAAATCAGTCCACCAAATGAAAAAAAATTTTAATGTGAGTTTGTGTTGATGAAAACTGATCAACATTACACAAATGTAATGAGAAGAGTAGAATGCACTCACTGTGCATTTCTTTTTGAAAATACATTCAAACAATAGAACATAGTTAGAAACTTTCTCTGGTAAATATATCTCTTCCACATTTTTTAAAATTTTATTTTGAAATTATTTTATGTATTGGAATCTATAGATTAGAAAACTGTAAAGAAGGAAAAGTAGTATATTGAGATCATAGTCTTTTAACATGTTCACAAGTCATCAGATTAATTTTAAAATAAACACGTAAAATATTAGTGTAGCAATGGTGTGCGTTTTATAATGTTAATTTTTTTGTTTTTTTAAAGAAGATGTTGGGGGTAGGAGTTTATTAATTAATTAATTTATTTTTGGCTGTGTTGGGTCTTCGTTTCTGTGCGAGGGCTTTCTCTAGTTGTGGCGAGCGGGGGCCACTGTTCATCGCGGTGCGCGGGCCTCTCACTGTCGCGACCTCTTGTTGCCGAGCACAGGCTCCAGACGCGCAGGCTCGGTAGTTGTGGCTCACGGGCCTAGTTGCTCCGCGGCATGTGGGATCCTCCCAGACCAGGGCTCGAACCCGTGTCTCCTGCATCGGCAGGCGGACTCTCAACCACTGCGCCACCAGGGAAGCCCCTATAATGTTAATTTGTATGTGATTTTTATCTCTGAATTGAAGAGGAATCTCAAAAATATTCTTAAAATCAAAACCAAGCTTCTTCTGATTCTAAATTCTAGATAATTATTTGAATAATACTGTTAATAATAGTGCAAGCAGATCGGTACACTGCTATTAAGATTGTGCTTGTAAGGGCTTCCCTGGTGGCGCAGTGGTTGAGAGTCTGCCTGCCGATGCAGGGGACGCAGGGTTCGTGCACTGGTCCGGAAGGATCCCGCGTGCCGCGGAGCGGCTGGGCCCGTGAGCCATGGCCGCTGAGCCTGCCCGTCCGGGGCCTGTGCTCTGCAACGGGAGGGGCCGCAGCGGTGAGAGGCCCGCGTACCGCAAAAAAAAAAAAAAAAAAAGATGTGCTTGTAAGCTTAAGGCAGTGGACTTGGAGTTGGGCAAACCCAGAATTGGAATCCCAGCTCTGCTTGGTGGTGTGACTTTGGATGTTTCCTCATCCATAGAATGAGAGTCATATTAACTCATCCTCTTAAGATATTTGAATGATCCTGTAAAGTTCTTATCGCTAGAGCATCAGCAAATTTTATTTCCACTCCTCTTTAGAGAGGTTAGGAAAACTGCTTTTCTTTATTCTTCAGTGGGACCTGGCGAAGGACATTGCAGACTTCTTCCCTGTCTCTATTCACATTCTTCTTTCCAGTGATCACCAATCCATAGGACCTCTCCTCTAAAAACCGCAGGTTTGGTGGCTTCATATCAGCACCATCTTCTGTCTTTTCAGCACAGGGTACAGTCTACATCCTTACTTTGTTGTGATTCATTCTTCCCTTGGCATCAGTTTCACTCAGCTACACTATTTTCTTTTGATTCTGATTGTTCCATCCTCTCCTCTCTCAGTTTCTTCCTCTCTCTGCTACCAAGGTACAGAAATTCTATTTTAAGTCCTTTCCCCCCTGTCTACCTTCTTTCTCTTTTTTGGTGATCTCATCAACCATTCTCCTTTGTTTCCCCAGGCCCAACTGTTCTGTTGGATTTTTAAACCCATTCTGGACTTTTTCCACCTGAATTTCTGGGCAGCACATCAAAGTCCAAAAATAAAAGTGAACACACCACCACTAGAAACTTTTCCTGCAGAGTCAAATGGAGGTTTTTCAGGGTCTAAAGCTAATCTAATTCAAGGAGTGCCCGTTAGGGAGAAGAATGCCAACTGTTTAATAAAAATGACCACAGCCCCTCCATTGCCACCTGGTGTGAGGGGGAGCATGACCGAGGAAAAGCTGGAGCAGAAAGATACAGAAGCTTAAGCAATCAAGATAGAAATGACTTTTGCAAATTTTACAAAAGTTATGGCTGTGTGAATACACTACTAGGGTTCTGAAAGAAGTCCTACAGGTAAGTGACCCAGACACTTAAGATTCATTAGTTTGAAGTAAATTGATTCCATCTTCCTGGCCTTTCTAAATCTTAAACGGCAGCCCCAATTTTTTCGGTCACTAAGATGCAAAACCTTTAAATTAAATTAATTTCTCCTTCTCTTTGGCTCTGCATGTTATCAGTTGCCTAATTGCCCATTTTGCTTTCTTAGTATTCCACTCTGACTGCCACCAGTAGGTTAGGGCCCAAAACATTTTGTGGGGACCATTTCAATAGCTTTCTCACTAGTCTTCCTACTTCTAGTCTTCTCAAGCATACATCCTGCTTGAAGTTTAATCTCACTAAAGTATTGCTTTCACCCCACCCCTACCAAAGTAAGTTCAAGTACTTCAGAGTCCTAAGACTTGCATTCAAAACCTCTCCTTCCTCGGCCCCAGCCTCCTATTTTTCCATAGTTTTTCGACTCTTTCCGTAATTATCCATCTGATACGTACCTTATAAGCTACACCGAATTACTTTGAGTTTCTAGAACATCTCATTATTTCTGGCAGTATGTACTCACCATACTTGGAGTTGGATGATACTACTTGTTAGAGCCCCTTTTATTACGAGGAAGGAGTGTTCTCTACAACTTGTTATTTTCTAATTGACTTGCTTGTAGTATATGTTCACTAAATGTTTGCTTAATGAACAAGTACAGACAGGCATATTTTAGAAAAGGATTTAGAGGGAGCTGGATCAAATATTGATTTTTAAAAGCTGAATTTTTTTAAAACCATGATGCTTTTTATAGAACCACTAATAAGGTCAGAATATTGACTATTGACAGTGATGTAAATAAAATATGAGACATGAGGCTGTGAAGAAAGTTTTTCATAGATGGTACATCTATTCATTTCCTGAAACCCACATTATTCAGTCCTCTCTTCTTCCATTTGGTTCTCCCTCAAACATTACAGGGACCTGTTTGCATTCTTTTATTCAGAAATATGTATTGCGTGCCTGGTAGGTGGCAGGCACCGTCTCTGTTCTTTAGTGGCTCTAGTTTCATAGGGAGAGGTAGACTTTGAAATTGAAACACTATAAAATCAGTTGTTCTCAAAGTGTGGTCCTCAGACCAGCAGCATCAGCACCAGCTGGGGGCTTGTTTTTTTTTTTTTTTTTTTTTTTTTTTTTTTTTGTGGTCCGCGGGCCTCTCACTGTTGTGGCCTCTCCCGTTGCGGAGCACAGGCTCCGGACGCGCAGGCCCAGCGGCCATGGCTCACGGGCCCAGCCGCTCCGCGGCATGTGGGATCTTCCCAGACAGGGGCACGAACCCGTGTCCCCTGCATCGGCAGGCAGACTCTCAACCACTGCGCCACCAGGGAAACCCTGGGGGTTTGTTAGATGCAGATTCTTGTGTCCCACCTAGACCTAATAAATCAGGAACTCTGAGGTTGGAGCCCAGCAACCTCTAGTTAACAAGCCTTCCAGGAGATTCTGCTGTATGATAAAGTTTGGGAACTACTGTTACAATGTATTTCTTGAGCAATAGCAGGTATTGGACAACTGTAGAGGGTACAGTGACCCTACAGGGATTTGTTAATTGGGTGGAAGAAGATTTCTGATGAAGTTTTATGGAGGATAAGACCTATGAGCTGAATCTTGGAAGAATATAGTTTAATAGTTTTTTTTTATGCTTGCATTTTACTAAATTCTAGTAGAGCCTATCATATTACTAAATCATTTTGACTTTCCAAAATCACAGTTAATAATGAAAAATAAAACCAAAGTTAGTTTATAGTTGGGAGAGAAATCATCATTTTAGAATATGCTTTAAAATGTTAGTGGGCTGATTAATACAGAATGGCTTACAGATAAAATACTGGTGTCAAGGAATAGACTGTCCTCAGGGTTAATATTATCCTTTGGCTCCATGAGGTTAGTTTTTAAATTGTAGCTTTAGAATTTCATTTTTCAAGAATTACTATTTTTTATAATTTGGGATGAATGACTTTAAATAAAAATAAAAGTGAGAAAAATAAAATAGCATTGACTTACAAGTAAATCTTTGGCAAAGGCAAGGAATGAATCTCTATCTAAATTCATATCCTGCCTCTACTCATCCTTATTAGTTGTCAAATCTAGTGATAGATTAGAGAGCTTTGCGTACTCACAGGGTAGCATAATTCTAAAAGAATTATCACCTGAAAAACTCCTTGTCTAAGAAATCGCTGTTGTCAATTCCTTATTTAGGATGTGTGCATACTGAAAAGGGTATCTCCTAGTGATCAAATACATTAAAACCACATTACCATAAAAACTTAATGCATAAATGAACAGAATTGTTCTTGATGGACCAAGTTATTAAATCCAGCTCCCTTGTTTATACCCTGTCCCAGAATACCACCAATTAAGGAGTATTTGGAGTGTTTTTCTTTTTGTTTTTCTTTTTAAATAATTGTTTTGAGACGCTTCTCCTTCTGCTGAGTTGAGCTGATAAAGGGGCAGTGACCCTGAGTGTTCCTTGGGTAAGCTTCTTGTTAGCCCTTGTCTCCAGGTACCCCTTCTTGATGTAATGCTTGGGCAAGAAGTCAGTGCTCAGCCTCTAGAACAAACCCAATTCTGCCTTGAAGAGCATGTCAATCAATCAACAAGTATGCAGAGGAATAAAATAACTTACAATTTAATACATAACTTAGACCTGGCTCTTTTTGACTTTACCATTGTTTTAGCTCTGTGGCCATGAGTGGGTCACTTTACCAAGCTAAGCATCTGTTGTAATTTGGCTAATTTTCATATGTAAAATGGAGATGATAATACTTACATATTACAGTTGATGTAAAATTTAAATGAGGTAATGCTTTAAAATAATTTAATGTAATATCTGGCATGTATTTTCATAGATACTATCTACTTTTAGTTAATTATTATTTATTACTATTTAATTGTGGAGTAGAATAATATATTATTCTTATTGTGGAATGGAAGGCAGTATTAGAGTTACTGAAAAGTTTTCAGTAAAAAAGGTGTTTTTTTTTAAATTTATTTATTTTTTATTTATTTATTTTTGCCTGCCTTTGGTCTACGTTGCTGCGCGGGCTTTCTCTAGTTGCAGTGAGCGGGGGCTACTGTTCCTTGCAGTGCTCCGGCTTCTCATTGCAGTGGCTTCTCCTGTTGCGGAGCATGGGCTCTAGGTGCACGGGCTTCCGTAGTTGCAGCACATGGGCTCAGTAGTTGTGGCTCACGGGCTCTAGAGTGCAGGCTCAGTAGTTGTGGCGCACGAGCTTATTTGCTTCACGGCATGTGGGATCTTCCCAGACCAAGGCTCAAACCTGTGACCCCTGCATTGGCAGGTGGATTTCAGGGAAGCCCTGAAAAGTAAGGTTAATTACTGCTAATCTCTGATTTTCCCCAGTTTAAAGCAAAGTCAAACAAGAAGCCCCACGCCTCTCCCATTTGCTATCTTTTAAAAGATAGCCAGTGTTCAATCCCTCCCATTTCTTGAAAAGTAATAGTACTTGAAAAACAAAATAGTTTTGATTTTGTAACTTTATGTCCCCCTTTTTCTCACCCTCAATTTATAAATCTATGCACTGTTTCAACTGTTTAAATTTCAGAGGTATAAACTGTGTCACTGGTCCGTAGGATGGAAGAGGTGAATCTTCTATATCTTAGAATATGAACTTCAGTTTATTTCTCTCAGTGAACGAATCTCAGTTCACTTCTTTTCTTAACGGGAAGTACTGAATTCAGTAACGTAATCCCTGTTAGTTTTGTGGTTTCTTCGATTTAGGAATACTGACAGGAAATCACTAAGTGTTGAACTAGTGACAGTGTGATCTTAGGTGTCACTGGATACTTTGAGTGTCTCTTTGATGTAGAGACATGCATTTCAGCTACATATTTTCTTTCGTGTTCTGGTTTGCCTCCCTACTACACGCTCTCTGTCTCTGAACTGTACGTGGCTGGAGGCCAAAGAATGCGCTTGTTCCAATGATACTGCCTAATATTAATGTTTACATGGTTACTGGCTTTTGGACTTTGGCTTTAGAGGGTGATGATTTTCTCCTTGCTTCCCCGGCTTTCCAGTTGTTAATAATCAATCCTGAATGCCTGAATTCTTTCAGGATGGCAAGGACTTAATTTGCCACTGCAGGTTTTCCTATACAACTTCAGGGCTGCAGTAATTTGGCATGACAGAAGGCGTGGACTGCCAGCAAATTATCGGAGGATAGAAGAATACAAACCGTTGCTATTTGAATCAGGTGGCATGCAATGCACATTCCGTTAGTTCAGTGAATAAAACAGACAGACTTCTGGGTGTTTGTAGCTCTTCATTTCATATCATCATCTGAGCAGTTAATGGGATCAGCCATTAAACTCCCCTTCATGTTGTACAGCCACAGCCCCTGCTCATCTTCACGTGCTCGAGCCTAATTCCATATTCTGTGTCTACGGCCAGGAATACCTTCCTTCCTCCTCTCTGACTTTTTAGCTCCTGTCCATTCATCCATTCCCTTAATCCTAGCTCTTTCCTTACTTCCTCTTAGAAGCCTTCCCTTGATACTCCTGATCATGCTTATTTGTCTCTCATTTGAACTTCTGTTACTTAATGTCATTGCCAAGTCATTTGGCACTTTATTTTACTGTTTTCCATATTTTGTCTAATTCTCTCCAAATGCAGATCTTCTAAAGTATAACATCCTTATTGTAATGTGCCATGTTTCTTTTCTGTTCCTTTACCAAGCAAATCCATCCCTACCTCCAGGCTAACCTAATGCTAATCACATACCAGACGTTATTCTCAGGTATAAGACTCAATGAATACTTTTTAAAATGGTTGATTTTTTCATATGACTAAATAAGAGTAAATTATTTTAAATGTCATCATGCAAGACCTTCCTGTTAGAACTGTTAGTCACTTGAAGACTTTAGAATGCTGCGGAAGTTTTTTGCTTGTAAATCGTTAAGTCATCCATCAATTTGGGATGGTGGTGATTACAGGAGAAACTTACGAGGGGTGAGGTTGGGGATGTGGCGGAGGAGGTTGGAAAGCTCAGTCTTCCCAGGAAAGTGTTAGATTCTGATTATACTGACATCTGAATACCTCCTGTTTCTATAGTGCTTTGCCCTCTGCATAGGAGAGGGCTGGGTCTTGCCAAAGTGACTGTGTTGTATTTCTAACAGGAAAGATTGCAACTTGTGTTAAAACTGGAAGAGGCAAGGATAGGTTACTGGGTAGTGAATTTAGTGCTTGGGGGACAGAGGGAGTAAGTTTGAGGGGAGGTTAGTGGTTGACCCAGGAGACATCAATAGGTATGGCTAGAAGCAGCTTCTCTGACTGCATCTAAGTTTCTAGGCCGGGGCTGGGGATGGAGGTGTTCTTGCATTTCTAAGGTGCTATTCTCTTCTCGCACTCGGCCCTGGTACTGGTTCCTTCATGCAGATGCTTCCATACACACTAATGAATGCCTGGAAATGGGGTGAACGATATTGATACACTTCATTTTGTAACTAAGTATTACTGTTCCTGTTACCTTCTCATAAAATAGTTCAGTAAGCTTGATAAAAGTAGTTGGGGTGGAGACAAGGGTAAGTAACAGAGAGGAGGGCCTTCCTTTTGCATCGGAACAAATGATTTTGCTGCTGGTTGAGTCTTTCAAGGGATTCCTCTCTTTACCGTAACAGAATTCAGACATTGTAGAGATAAAGGAGTTTGAGATCCGTGTCTCTCAGTGCAGTCACTGAACAATATTGGACACTCAAAAATGAATGTCGTCTAAGCCACTGTAACTTTCTGCTGCATTTTATGAAGCATAGTATTTCTAATTTTGTTTTCATTTTGCATAATGCAACTGCAGTATATAATTAATGATGAAGAAATGCTATAAAACTGAACCACAAACTAAAATAATTAAACAAACAGACATTTTCAACTCTCAGTTGGTGTTAACTAGAGTTGTTATTATTCCCCTGACACTGTGAAAGTGTATGACTCAGAGAACATCCCCAATTGAACCTACAGTTTTGCCATGTTTCTTTAAAATGTGATTTTTGAGAAAAAAAAAAAGGACAAATTTGAAGCATTTTCTAATGTATACGAATGCATGTGTTAACTTTCCCAGTGAACGCTTACTGTTCACACTCCCCACATTGGGGTCTAGAGGCCCCCATTGTTACATGTACTTATCAAAACATTAATTTTTGCCAATCTGGTGAATGAGCAATGTTTCCCATTGTGATTTAATTTGAATTTCCCTCCTTAGTAATGAAGTTGTTCATGTTTCTTGGCTATTTGTGATTCTTCTTCTGTGAAGTGTCTGTTCAAATTTTTGGTCCATTTTCTTTCCGTTAGATTGTTTGTCATATCCTCATTGATTCTTAGGAATTCTTTATATTTTCTAGGCATATTCTCCTAGTCTGTGGTTTGAATTTTCACTCATTTTCTTTTTTTCTTTTTTTTTTGGTGGGGGGAAGGGATTGTTTATTTTAATGTAGTCAGAATAATCACTATTTCCCTTTATAGTTTGCAGCTTGTTGTCTTGTTTAAGAAATACTTTTCTACCCTGAAGTCATTAAATGTAAAACATGCATATTTAAGGTTACAATATCTAGAATTAATGAATATCCTCCTCCCAAACAATAAAAACTTTTAGATGCTTTAATTTCCATCATGATCTCCTTGATCATGGTGGCTTTGATTTTTGTTTTATTAGATTTATAAATTAGATAGTTTATATTTTTATAGAGTATTTCTTTAGATTGGCCCAGATGTTTACCATTTTCTTTCTTTTCCATTTCCATTTTAGACCTTTCTTCTGGGATCATTTTCCTTTTTTTCTGATGTACATTCTTTAGAAGTTTTAGTGAGGATCTTTTGGAAATTACGTCTCTCATTTTTATTTCTTTGAAAATGTCTTATTTTCACCTCATTCTGAAAGGTTATTTCACTGGGCATAACAATTGTGGTAGAACAGCTGTTGTTTCATACTTTGAAGATGTTATCCCATTGGATAACTCCATGGCTCTGGCTTCTATTGTAAGTTTTGAGAAATCAGTTGTAAATCTATCATTTATTTCTAGCTACTCTTTCTTTTCTCCTGACTGTTTTAAAGATCTTCTCTTTGCTTGTGTGTTCTGTTCTTTCACAACCGTGTGTCTCTCTAGGTAAGGGTGATTTTTTTGTTCTTTATTTTTTGTTACTTTGGGGTTTTTTTTGTTTTTTGTTTTTTGTTTTTTGTTTCTTTTGCAGTACCCAGGCCTCTCACTGTTGTGGCCTCTCCTGTTGCGGAGCACAGGCTCCAGATGTGCAGGCTCAGCGGCCATGGCTCACGGGCCCAGCCACTCCGCGGCATGTGGGATCCTCCCGGACCAGAGCACGAACCCGTGTCCCCTGCATCGTCAGGTGGACTCTCAACCACTGCGCCACCAGGGAAGCCCTGTTTTTGTTTGTTTTTAACTTTGAATTCACTGTGCTTTCTGATATAAGAATTTGTATCATTCATCAATTATGTAGAATTATCAGCCTCTTTCCCAGTCTCTCTCCCCTCTCTTTCTGGAACACTGATTACATGTATGTATGTTAGATCTTTCTCATTATGTCCTCCATGTCTCTTAACCTGTCTTTAATAGTTTATCCATCTTTTTTTTTTTTTTTTTTTTTGGGTTTTTTCGTTTTTCTCCTTGGTGAGCCTGGCCAGAGATTTGTAAATTTTTTTTTACCCTTTCAAAGAACCAGCTCTTGGTTTTATTGATTTTTTCTGTTGTTTCTTTAATCTCTATTTTATTTATTTACTCTCTAATCTTTATTATTTCCTTCCTTCTGCTGACTTTAGATTTTATTTGTTCTTCTTTTTCTAATTCTTCTGGTGGTGGGTTAGGCTGCTTATTTGAGATTTTTCTTGTTTCTTGAAGAAGGCCTGTATCACTATGAACTTCCCTCTAAGAACTGCTTTTGCTGCATCTCATAGATTTTGTATGATGTGTTTTCATTGTCATTTGCTTCAACGTACTTTTTAATTTCTTCTTTGATTTCATTGTTTACCCATTGGATTTTTTAGTAGCATTTTGTTTAGTCTCCATAGATTTGTTTTTCTCTCATTTTTTTTTTTTCTAGTTTCATGCCATTATGGTCAGAAAAGGTGCTTGAAATAATTTCTATCCTCTTATATTTGTTGAGGCTTATTTAATGCCCTAATATTTGGTCAGTCCTAGAGAATGTTCCATGTGCACTTGAAAAGAATGTGTATTCTGTTTTTTGGATGCAATGTCCTGCAAATATCAATTAAGTCTAATTGTTCTATCTTATCATTTAGGATCTCTGTTGCCTTATTTATTTTCTGTCTTGAAGCAATGTCCATTGATGTGAGTAGGGTGTTAAAGTCTCTTGCTATTATTGTATTCTCATAATTTTCTCCCTTTATGTCTGTTAGTATTTGTTTTATGCATTTGGGTGCTCCTATATTGGGTGCATATATGTTGACAAATGTAACATCCTCTTCTTGTATTGATCCTTTTATCATTATATTGTGTCCTTCTTTATCTTTCTTTCTACTCTTTGTTTTGAAGACTATTTTGTCTGATATGAGTATTTTGACCCACGCTTTCTTGTTTTTTCTGTTTGCATGAAATATCTTTTTACATCCCCTCACTTTAATTCTGTGTGTGTGTTTAGCCCTGAAGTGAGTCTCTTATAGGGAGCATATTGTAGGATTTTTTTTTTTTTCTTAAATCCAATATGCCACTCCATGTCTTTTGATTGGAGCATTTAGACCACTAACATTTAAGGTAATTATTGATGGATATGTATTTGTTGCCATTTTAAACCTTTTTTTCCCATTGATTTTATATTTCTTATTTGTCCCTTTCTTTTTCTTTTTCCTTTTGTGGTTCGATCATTTTCTTTTGTATTATTTTTGTGTTCTCTTCTTTTTGGTTTTTGTGAATCTATTGTATGTTTTTGATTTGTGTTTACCCTGTTTTTCAACTATGTTAACCCCTTCCTATATCTATATCTGCTTTAGACTGGTAGTCATATAGGCTCAAACACATTGCAGGAAAAAAAATCTACGTTTTGTTACTCTCATCTCCAATATTTTGTGATTTGGATGTTTTCTTTTACATCTTCATGTTCATCCTTTTGCTGTTCATTGTGATTATCATCACTTTAATAGAAATTGTTTTGATTTTTTTTTTTAATTTGTGTACTGGTTTATTTAAGTGATTTACTTTCCAATTGCGATTTCCTCTTTCCTATAGATTCCTGCTTCTTTTTTATTTAGAGAAGACCTTTAATATTTCCTTTAGGAGATATTTAGTATTGCTGTAATCTTTTTAGTTTTTGCTTGTCTGAGAAATTCTTTATCTCTCCTTCTATTCTAAATGATAATCTTGCTGGGTAGAATATTCTAGGTTGCAGTCTTTTCCTTTTCAGGACTTTAATAAATCTTGCCACTCCCTTCTGGCCTGCAATGTTTCTGCAAAGAAATCACCTGATAGCCTTATGGGGGTTCCTTTTTAATTAACTCTTTGTTTTTCTCCTGCTGCCTTTAGAATCCTCTCTTTATCTTTAACTTTTGCCATTTTAATTATAACATGTTTTGGTGTAGGTCTGTTTGGATTCATCTTATTTGGGACCCTCTGTGCTTCCTGTACCTGGATATGTTTCTTTCTTTAGGTTTAGGAATTTTTCATCCATAATTTCTTCAAATACATTTTCAATCCCCTTTTCTCTTTCTTCTCCTTCTGGGATCCCTATTATGTATAGATTGGCATGCTTTATGTTATTCCATAGGTCTCCTATATTGCTTTCATTTTTTTTTTTTCATTTGGCTTTCTATCTGCTGTTCTGATTGGGTGATTTCCATTATTCTATCTTTCAGATCATTTATCCATTCTTCTGCATTTTTCATTCTGCTATTCATTGCCTTTAGCTCAGCTTTCATATCGGCAAATGGGGACCCTCCCGGACCGGGGCACGAACCCGCATCCCCCGCATCGGCAGGCGGACTCTCAACCACTGCGCCACCAGGGAGGCCCCACATTTTTTTTTTCTCTTCAGGGCTTCCAGATACGCAAGTTATCCACGTAAACAACTGTGTAGGAATTATTTTTGTCAATAATTATATTGATTAAACTACCTTATATACCGTTGGATTGACAAAGCCCCTATGTTCTGTGCTTATATGCTCATGTATAAAACATTTAGAATAGAGCTCCACATGACAGCTGCCAGGCAAAGTCTCTTTGCTGTGCATTCACCTGCCAAGTGGAAGGTGAAAATCACTGAAGTGTGAGACATATCTCTTCAGTATCCTCAGTTACCTTTTCTTCATCCTTTCTCTTCCCTGAAGACATTAAGTATCCCTGCAGACATGATGTCTTCCACAAAAGGAAGGATCTGATACCAATCCTTTGCACTTTTGTTTAATTGGCCTGGCTACTCTTATACTGAGATGCTGTTCATGACCTCAACTAAGTAGTGGCATACATCTGTGAGAGCTTTGTATCTGCTTAAGTATATAATTCCTGCAGTGCATTTTGATGCCTGCTTAGATTTCCTCTGCTCAAACCTAACCCATCACCACATGAAGGGACTAAAGCTTGCTGGCACCCACAGAGCAGATTATCAAGTAAATGCCCTCAGGACCCACAGCTTCCAAGGTAAGAGGACTGTTTGAAGGGGTATTTGGCCTGGGCTTCCTCCTATTTTTGTGGTTCCTGATTGCCAAAAAAGTCATGAGCATCCTAACGGTATAAATAAATACTCATCCCAGGAGTATCAGTGGCATTGAGGAACCAAGTTATAATGGTATAGTTGTTAGAGCTTAGGGTGGGAACTAGGGAAGTGGGAGTGAGCGGAATAGAAGGCAAAAAGAGCAAAATATGGTTATTCACCATCCTGGCCTTGATTAAAGACACTGATGCAATAATTCTTGATATGTTGGAATTTATACTACATTCTTATAGCTCAGCTCAAGCTCACTTTGTCAGAAAAAAAATCATTCAGTAGAATTCTCACTTTCTTCCAAACTTATTTTCTGTAACATTTATTACTTTATATAATGTTATCTTATACTTTTACTTATCTCTTAATATATATGACCAGTGTCCTCAGCTATCAATGTTTAAATCTTTTCTGTCTTAGTCGGTTAGGGCTTCTGTAATACAAATTCTGTAGACCTGGTGGCTTAAATCACAAACATTTGTTTCTCACAGTTCTGGAGGCTGGGAAGTCCACAATCAAGGTGCCAGCAAATTTGATGTCTGGTTAGAACCGTCTTACGGGTTGCAGGGTGCTGACTTCTCATTGTGCTCTCACATGGTAGAAAGAGGGAAGGGGAGCTCTCTGATGTCCCTTTCATGAGGGACTAATCTCATTCACGAGGGCTCCACCCTCACGACCTAATTATCTCCTAAAGGCCCCACCTCCTAATACCATCACTTTGGGGGTTATAATTTCAACTTATGAATTTAGGGCGAATACAAACATTCAGTCCATTGCAGGCAGTGACTCTCAGGAGAGCCCGGAGAACTCCATTAGACTTCTCTGGCATGCTTTCACTGCACAATAAAGTTTGAGAATCACTGTCAAAATCTAAAAATGCTTTAGCCAAGTGGTAGAGGTGTTTTATTTTTTCGTCATTTTGTTTGTTTATTTGTTTTTAGTTCATGATGAACAAGGTAGCTGAAACTGTAATAGATTTATTTGGCTCACCTTATGGGTGAATATGATAGTCATTTTCTAGTGACTGTATGAGAGGAAGTGAAAGGAGGTCAGTGTTCTAAGTTCTCTTCTGAGAAAATTCAGAAGAGATCTCCTATGCCATACCTCAGTTTCATCTTGTGTGCAGGGCGGGAGCCAGTTATGGGAATTTTGGGTGTATACACATAAGAATAACCTGCACTGTCAGAGGGGGAAATATCAAATGCATTGGAAATGTAAAAGCACTGTCAAAATCACTGTCAAAAATAGCTAGATTCAGAATTTGGATCATGCTTCTGTGACCATGCATAAAAACTGCAAAATTTTCCAAGATAAAAAAACAAAAACAGGGGCTTCCCTGATGGCGCAGTGGTTGAGAGTCCGCCTGCCGATGCAGGGAACACAGGTTCGTGCCCTGGTCCGGGAAGATCTCACATGCCGCGGAGCGGCTGGGCCCGTGAGCCATGGCCACTGAGCCTGCGCGTCCGGAGCCTGTGCTCCGCAACGGGAGAGGCCACAACAGTGAGAGGCCACAACAGTGAGAGGCCCGCATACCGCAAAAAAACAAAAACAAAAACAAAACAGAGAACAAACAGCCGTCTCATAGACATACCACTATTTTGCCCATGTCAGCTGTGTCTGCACCGTCCTCTTTTCCTTTTTTTCCCCCCTCTATACTATGACTGCCCTCCAACCCTGCATATCTTTGTTCAGCTTCTAATAGCACAACCCCTTGCTCAAGGTAAAATCTGAGATCATGCATCTGTGAATATCCATGCTCCTCCTGTGATCTAGGAATAAAGGAGAAATCTCAGAATTTTGTTGGACTGGCACAGGGTAAACTTATTAAGAGCCTTGTCCAGGGAAAAATTGCCAAGCAAATGAAATTGCATCAATGGATGAATTGGGTCAAACTCAGATAAAAAGGAATTTATGATTAATACTACTAATAAAGAATTAATGCACCAGCATCTATTAATCAAGGCCATGATGACATTTAACTATATTCTGTTCTTTTTGCCTTCCCTTCTGCTCACTGCCATTCCCTAACTACCCCCAGCCTCTCACAGTTAAACCAATGTGACTTGATTCCTCAATAGTTTTCCTTCTCCAAGTGCCTAGGTATTTATTATTATTTATATTTGTGTTTATTTATGCTTATATATGTTTATTTATATATTTAGGATGCTCCTGAGTTTTTTGGCAATAAGGAGCCATAAATATAGGTGGAAGGCCAATTCAAATACACCAAGCAGTTTCCCTGCCCTGGAATTCAAATAATAGTGAAAGAAATTTAATTTTTTTTAAAGAATGCAGCTGTCCTCCACTTTTTATATAATGTAATTGTTTATTATTTGTTGTAATTCAAGATACGAAGAACAGTGGTTGCACATCATTTAAAGACCATAATGACATAGCAGTAAAGATAACTCTAGGGTCCTCTTGAGTTGATGGATTCCACAGGACAATGTGGGTTGTTATGTGCAAATAATGGATAACAGTCCCATGTGAGTCATCTTTGTCACCAGAAGGTGTTTAGGTATCAGTCTATATAGACAATGATTTTGGTTACTATAGCATTTTAGATATTCTGCTTTCTATTTGGCTTCTTTACTATGTGAAATATAACCAAACATACATAAAAATGAACTGAACATAAATGTATGAAGTAAATCATCACAAAATAAACACCTGTGCGAACAACACATGTGTGGATCAAGTCAGACCCCAGAACCTGTCCTCTGGCCCCAGATCAGTCATTTCCCACCTCCTCATCATGAAGTTAACTACTCTTTTCACTGCTCTCCCTAAAGTTTAGTTTTACAGATAATTAAAACTTACATAAATGGATCATACAGTATATATTCTTTCTGCCTCTCCTCTTTTATGCTATTTTGCATTTGCGAGATTCATACATATTCTTGTATATAAGTAGAGTTCATTTTTAAAAATTACTGTATAGTATTTTCTTTTCTAAATATGAGAAAATGTATTTATCTAATTTCTTATGGATGGACATTTGTGTTTTCTCCGGTTTGGTCTCTGAAGAACCATGCTCGTTTCTCTTGGTGCACATTTGCACACATTTCTATTTAGTATAAGGCAGGAGTGGAATGTGGAATATCGAACCACAGGGTATGTATTTCTGCAACTTTAGTAGATGATGTCAAACTATCTCCCACAGTGGCTATACAGATTTACATTCCCACAATATTTTGTCTACACTCGGCATTGTCAGTCTTTTCAATGTTGAGTTCGTTTGGTGGTTGTTTATAGATTTTCTGCATTTCCATTTGACTTTTGTCGTATGACTCTCCTTTTCCAAAAGAGTTTCCATTTGTATCGTGGGGCACAGATATAAACACACTTATTCACTACTTCAGGGTCTGGGAATAAATAACATTGGAGATATATGTTTTTATATTTCAAGACATAGAGGCAAATGTTCCTCTGGCAACTACTCTTTATTTCTATAGATATGAAGACACGACACTGTAATCCATATCGTGTAAGCATTTGGATGTTTTTGCATTCCAAATGTTTTCGCATTCCAAATTATAATTTGTTTGGCACTTCTTTCTATAATGAAAAATATTTTTGAAAATTCAAAAGTAAATTTTGTGCACTGAGAAGAAATTTCCTCTTATTTTATTTTCTTCACCATCGCTGTCTTTTTCTCTCAAATTTTTAATTCTTCATAAGCGACACTGTGAATGACGTCATAAACTCTGGCTACCTCCAGTGTGGTGATGAGGGGAGGGCACACCTGGTCAGCTGGTATGATCCATCCAGGCTCAGATTGTCAGTGGAGGACTTCTTCATTCTTGGTCTCATGGGGGTTGAAGAGCCCTCTGGGAACTAAAACTTACACTCCATAAATAGATTCCTGTCTGCTACAGTGCCTATATCTAAATATTCAAATCAACATTCTTAGCTTGTAAATAGAGACTCTCCAGAATTACCTTTTGGTAAGTCCTTATGTGGAAGCATGTGATCTTCCATAATGCATGTGGGGTTTTTTTTACATAATTTGTTAAACTGAGCATGATGGAACTACACTGTGATTTGATTCAGCAATCTTTGAAATTAGTTTTGTTTTAAAGAATAGATGAGATAACCCTGACACTTTTGTAAGCATGTGTTATATAATGTCCTGTTTAATAGAGAGGTAAACAGCATTTCTCTCCTTAGCTTATTTCTCCCGTAAAAGGCACCATGACATCCGAATGTAGTTTATAGATTAAATTTGGATATGTTTTCTAATAATTCGAAAAGTATCACATTGATTAACCTTTGTTGCAGGTTTAATTTTTGAAGTAATATTCAAATTGATGGATCATTCTGTAGGGAGAGTCATTTGAGGACAGAGTATGCTGTATTCTTGTACGTTTGCCTGAGGAGGACTCTATTTTAGCGGCCTGGAATCCAAATAGAAACAAAATATCATTTCAGGGAATACAGGATGCAGCACTCAAGTTGGGCAGCCTTGGACACAAAGGATCATTGCTTCTTTCAAAGCCTCATTCTGAGTGCAATATATTGAGTGGCAGTTGGTTATTTTTTCTCCTTTTCCAGCATTGCAATTTTAGTTTTCTCTGAATATGTGCTGGGAGTTAAAGAGCCTGGAAGTTCGTTCTCCCCACTGCAGGGCAAACCGTTCCAAGTGGGCAGTTAGGTTAGGTTATCCAGGAAGTGAAGGCAGGGGGCAGTAACAGTCTTGGTCAAGATCATCCATGGGCAGGCTGGTGAGCTGGACTGTTGCCTCCGCGCAACCCAGCACTAACAGGAAAGGCCCTGTCTCTTTTCTCCAGCACTGCATCTCCTCCCTGCCCCTGAGACCCTAGCATGGAGCCAGAAGCATCGAAACTATATTTTAGCTACAGTTAGCATGGAATAAATGCTTGTGGGCTGACCTTGAAATCTAATATATCATTTCGATTAAATAATAAATATTTATTAAAACATTATTCTGCTTAAGGCTGAGAGCACTAGGCAGTTTTCTGTGCACTAGGAGTTTTCATGGTACTTAGGAGGTACGACAGTTTTGAAAATAACTATAGTAGATGGCAAGAAAAATGCCATGAAAGAGGCTTGATGAGCCATGACTCAGGTGGCCTGGAAGGTGGACAGCACCTTATCAATCATTCACCACCACGGTCAAAATTTCACAACCAGTTGAAGAAATTCTTAATTCCTTGTTTGATTTAGCCAGACCATGGGTGAGGAGGGGGGAGAAATAACCCTCACCATTGAGACTGGCTGATTTTTAGGCCCTCAGACAGCAAAGCACGTGGAGACATCAGCACATCGGGACATCTTGTTAAAATGCAGAATCTCTCTGTTGGTCTGGAGTGGGGCCTGAGATTCTGCATTCCTCCAAGCTCCCAGGTGATGCTGTTGCTGCTACCAGTCCTGGAACCACACTTTGAATAGCAAGGAACTAGATCATATGAGAAGCAAAGCAACAACAACCAAAAAACAAAGCAAACGCTGTCCCCGAACAACTAAATAACTAGCAACCAAAAACTCTTAGCCTTCCTGACAAAAGGTGACAAAAGAGGTTGAGTCCTGATCCTGTATGGTAGTAAATCAATCTGCTGCCTTTTCACTTGACTGATATCTTATTCCAAGCTTTTAATACTTGAAGGCAACTGAGGAAGGCTTCGTTTCATGCTTTGCTAAAACAGGGTATCGGAAGAGAAGGTAAAATTCCTTTCCAGAGCTATATGTAAGACTGGAGGTTAAGGGTAAATCTTATGCTATTTTCAGAACATTCAGGAGTAATAATCTAAAGACAAACCAGGATTTCTTCTCAGGTTTGAAAAACAGGAGTCTTCAATGAGAGTAAAAAATTTATTTCTCCATCAAATTTAATAGCATGATGGCTAGATACGGAATTTCCATTTATATCCTAAATACATCAGAGGACATGTTATGCAGAGTTTACGGGCCTGAGAAAAATGTACCATTATCATTACAGTTAAATTTGATAAATATTTATAAATAAAACTAAGGGAGATATTGTTTTTCTCTCTTTTACCTTCCATGTTTCTACCTCCATTAATTCTTATGGCCTAAAACACAAGGCTATGGACATGGAAACTGCAGTATATAAAAACAGTGTATTTAGTAAATCTCTCATTATCTCAGACTGCACTAAATGAGAGATGATTCCCACTGCTCTGTAAATAGAATTCTTTAAAATATGATCTGAGAACATATCAACAGGAACTGCAGCCAGAGAGGTTATTGTAAGTGGGAGCTGACATTTGTAGAGCAATGTTATTTCTGTGAGGGTGAAGGTCTGTGCTTCACACTGACTTTCAAAAAATAGAAGAATCCATTTTAATATAAAGCCTTCTTCTACATAATAATAACAATAATAATTGTAATTGCAGATTTTCATTGAATACTCTCTACCTTCTTGCTACTATGGCTCAATATTTTACATGTTACTTAATTTAAGCCTCATGATAACTGTGAATTTACATGTATTTCACTTAAGCCACACAATAACTCTATGAGTGAGGTACCTACATTTTCTCCACTTTATAGATGAGGAAACTGGGGCCTAGAGAGGTTAAATAACTTGTTCTAGTACATAGCTGATCAGATTTACACTTATTGATCCTTAATCCTGCTCTGCCAAGGAATGAAATCTACTCACAGAGCTCAGGCCTGAATTTATCCACAGCTGTAGCCAGTATATCTCGAAAATTAGGAACTTTGCATTAAAGGGCCAAAGAGAGCTCTTAAGTGTACACACAGGCTTCAGGGTTCTAATCTGTTTTTTTCTTGGAGAAGCAGTAGACAGGGTTATATTCTGCAGGGCAGACCCACCCATACATTAATGACAGATGGATTAAACCTAAAAAAACAGGGACTGTAGTTGGGATAGATGCTAGCTTAAGTAAAAACCCTTTTAAGAAGGTGAATCTTTTGCCAAATTATTATTCAGCAAGCACAAGTATTTATTAAGTTCTTGCTATAGGCCTAGTGTTGTGGTAGAACTCACAAAATGCTATCTTGCAAAGGCAAATGGTTTGGGGATTTTTTCCTCTATTAGTGCATATATGTCATCCAGCACTGACAACATGACAAACTTTATTTTATTTAGATGGAGCCCTCAGGCTCTTAGCCCTGAAAAGAGGCTCATTCCAAGAATCAGACGTGGTTCTACCCATGAGTCTCTTTGCAGGAATCTGTTTGGAAGGGGAAAGATAGGGAAGGTTTTGAGTTACTCTCCCCAGGATATCAGGTCAGCACTGTAGTGTGATCTTGGAGGGGACTTTTGAGGAAGGGCTAATTTGAGCAAGTGCAATTAGTAATTGTTTTCAGAGAAGCAGCTGGCAAGGCTCCCACAGTGGCATCAAAGGGAACAAGAAAAATGAGGCCAGACGATGCAGGCTGGGAGTGTGTCGCCTCTCTGCCTTTCCTGGGTGACAATTTGGCCTGATTTTGTGCGTAACTAAAGAAGTGTCACCGTGGGGTCTGCCAGAGGAAATGAGGCCAGAATTTCATATATGCGAAGATGAATTTGTCACAGATGGAGATTTATCACATGTAGGAGGAAAGACTTTTTTTTTCCCCTCACAAATTGCATTGGGGTTACATTCTAAAACAGCTCCCAGACACACTGAAGGGACGAAGGATGTCCAAACGCTGATGTTACAGATGAAGAAGACTGAGGCCTTCACAGTTTAGTGGCAGAGTTGGCCCTGGGAGCCAGAACTCCTGACTGTCCACCGATTTAGAGAGAAAAGTCTGTGGCTCAGTAAAAAGCTGTATAGTACAGTTTCAAAGATGTTGATGTTTGAGTATTTTTCAATATGGACTCATAAGAATATCTTGTTTTACATGCTGTTTTTTTTTTTTTTGGTACGCGGGCCTCTTACTGTTGTGGCCTCTCCCGTTGCGGAGCACAGGCTCCAGACGCGAAGGCTCAGCGGCCATGGCTCACGGGCCCAGCCGCTCCGCGGCATGTGGGATCTTCCCGGACCGGGGCACGAACCCGTGTCCCCTGTATCGGCAGGCGGACTCTCAACCACTGCGCCACCAGGGAAGCCCTGTATTTTTATTGAGTTCCGAATAATAACTGAGTGTAATTAGTACAACCAAATTGTAGTCGACAGTCTTCATTTTAAAAGAAAGCATCAAATAATAAATCTGTAGATGGGAAAGAACCTTGGATCATTTGATCAAGCTAATGATTTTCTTATCAGAGAGATCCCTTTATATATTCAGAGAAAGGATATGAACAAGCATTGGAAGTCATTAGTCATTTCAATGGATCACGGTTTAAAGTCATAATGGAGGCATTTGTAAGTAAAGCAGGAATCATGAAATTAGTTGTATGGTGGTGTCTTTACATAAACACATTTTCAGTATATTGAGCCTGATCACCAATTATAATGAAAAATGAAATTGTTTAGAGTCTAAACTGGGTTTGAGACAAAGTCTCAGACTTTTACGAATATTCAGAATGAGCAATTAAATCTATTGCCGGTTCATTTGCAACCTTTCTATCTTCTACTCAGGTGACCAGGAGTAATGCCAATTAGGGCCTGTTGTTAAATAGGCTCTCTCCACTTAGTGACTAATTAAGTTGCCTTTCAGGCTTTAGAGATGTTCACAACTAGAGGATGCCCCAATCAAAAAGCTTCTTCTTGATCTTTGCCTGATCTGACACATCTTTAAGCTTTCAAAACGTATAAGAATGAGAAACCAGAAACCAAATAAAAGGAAGAAAAGAAATGCACCAATTACACTAGACAGTACCTCAGTTTTTTTCATATATATATTTCTAATATATGGCATCAGTATTGTTATGTATTTTTCAGGAAGCTAAAGAACTGATTATTAAAAAGACATACAGTAACACACGTAACAACAAAAAGCCACTTCAGCCCTTAATTCTTTCTTCAGTTTAGTACTCCATCTAAGCCAGTGCTTCTGCATTTTGATTGTACTAAAAAATCTCAGTATTAAAAGTTAGAAACCCAGTCTCTTTCCATTTTAACTGAAGTGTAGGAGGAGGGGCACAAAGAGTGCATCAGTTTTGAACTTGAGCTCATATAATCAGTGGCTTCATTTGTATTAAAAAATGTAAATATTTCTTTGAAATCTGACTTGGCCTTTGAAAGAGAAAAGTACTTACTTAGAAATCTGCATTGACAGAACAAATCCTTCTTGCAAAGTAGAAACCAATGTTGTTGGCTTGAGTAGATCTCAAGTCAGCTGTGAAATTCATAATCTTTTATCCATAAAATAACTTCTCTGAATGACAAAATTATTTTTGAGCTGGGTGTTTGCTAAGTCTAAAGACAAAAGGCTCTGTGTGCACACCTGAGCACCAGCTTCAGGCTGGCTTTTAAAGAGACAGTTGTTTTCTTAGGGGTCACAGGTGCTACCATTCTGAACTAATCAGTGTGAATATTGCTTTAATCAGTCAGATGTCATCTATTTTATTAGCAAAAGTTCAATAGCATAGCGATTTAAAGAACAGCCTCAGACTACTCAATGTGTTCAGTCATGTTTGGCTCTTAATTTGTACCAAGGAATTTTTTTAAAAGATGTCCCACTTTCAGTCCTTTACAGTCTCAATAGATGAATCTAGTTATTCAGTGATTAATTTAATTATCTTGTAAGACAAGTCTAGGGGCTTCTTTTTGTTTGGTATTAGGTTTGAGGATTAAAATACCAATCATTCTTAACTAGTCAACAAGTCTTAGGTTGTCAGTGCTTTTCTCCTGTCTCATTTTAAATAAACAACCATGAGGCAACAGGTGGGTGCCAATTCATCCGAGAAAAATCAAGGTAGGGTCAATTTGACCATGAAAGAAGGAAAAGTTATTTCTAAAAGCCCATTCTTGCACAGAGTGACAGGAAGTTGGTAGATAGACTCTCCCTTCTTTGCAACTCTCAAGGAAAGGATCACTGGGGACTCCAGTTTGGGGGAAAACTCTTTGTCTTGTGTTTCTTGCAACAAAGCAGTTCAGATTTTGCAAAGCATGAACTTTGGTGATAGTATTGAGAAAAACAAGCCGCAAGTAGAACTTTTCATTAAATGTGTGACCCATGCTTATTGGCCGTATGGTCAGGCCACTCAAGATGGCTGTTCTCTTGCTCTCCGTACATCCCCTGCCGGACCAGTGCCTGCTTCACCGGCACTCTACTCACATGACTGACCTTCCTACATACTTGCCCCAGGCCCCAGCTGGTGATTGTTCTTATCAAAGGGGCAGTGAGGGGCGTGCCTCTCAACTGGTTTCCCTGGTAACTAATGAGCCTACCTGACATCAGTTCGCCTATAACTGGTAACCTTCCCTTCCCCCGGGAGCCAGAGCGAAGACTGCCGCCATGTGCGGCGCGCTGTCCGCTGCACGCACACAATGGGGTGTCGCTTCAGGACCTTGCTTCAGACGTGTAAGCTCCCCCCATCCATGAAACCATTGATGTTTCTGTTACTGACTCCGGGCTCTTTCTTCCATCTTAAAGCTGGGCAAGTGCAGGCCTTGTAGGCCTGTGGGGTGCAGCCCAGCTTTGGCATATCAACTTGTTATTTGAAATGAACCTGTCTGGTAACAAAGGAGGTTTTTGGCATTGGTTACTTGATATTAAGATTTAAAATATTATGAATCAGTTGGCCTGAAATTGTGACTTGAATCCTAAGTTTAACAAATAACATTTTTCTTATCTCTGGTATGTGTTCATTGTTGAATTTTAAATCTAGCTATTGGATTATCACTGGAATTACAGGAACAGGTTAAAATTAGGGTTACAAAATTTGATTGCTATTTGATTTTTAGGGCCTTGGATATTTAATAGACATTTATACATTGAGTTTTTAAAGATTTGCCAGTCATATCTGTTTTAATTTCCTTCTGGGTTAAACCTTACAGGAAGAACATTATTTAAAAGTTGATATCTCTGTGACTTCAGTTTGTTAAAAAGAATCAGTCCTTTGAGTCTTTAAAATCATAATTAAAACAGTTTTGTCTGGTGGTAATGTGGATAAAATTTAATTGTACTGAGTTAAACTATAAATACAATTGGATCAACAAATACCTTTATATTAATGGGGGATAAATATGTATTTAGCCTGCACTGAACATTCGTAAGTACTTCACATTTCATGAAGCTCACTTAGAACCCATTCTTCAGAACACGACACATTGATAATAAAGGGAGAGAAATTTAGAGAGGTACAGAAAACAGACTTTAATAAGATCTGCTTCTATGGCTCTGTAAAATTGCTTTCCTCTGGGATTCAAGTAGAAAGGAGGGGCATTTTTGTTTATATCTTACCCAGCTGCAAAGAGCGAAGCACTCCCTGAACACCAATGGCTGAAAGTGGTTTTAGTTGGCTCCTGGGGACTTTTGACTCATTGCATATAGGAGGAGTATCTACTACATAGATCTGTAGTTTATTGCTACTACTACTTATGTTTTCCTAGATCTTTGGAATATTTTCAGCTTTTACTTAAAGCTGAAAATCTTTTTAAAATTTTTACTAGAAAATCTTTAGCCCTTTCAGCCTCTGTAGTTTATTTAATAAATGACATTGTCCTTGATCCCTATTTTATTCTATTGGAAATTTACTTACCGTGCAGAGTTCTGGGTACATTTTGGGTTTGTCTTTCCAGGGTTTGGTTGACAATTTATTTCAGTGTACCACCAGGTCAGAAAAAGGATTCTGTGTAAGACAGACAACAGGGGAACACATTTTTTTCAGTTTCCATGATCGTGATGAAGGTAACCAGCCTTCTCAATATGCATATCATTTCTGCTGCATCCTAATAGATCTATGGCTGTAATCTTGCATGTCAAGACTTTCGGCTAACTGGGATAAGTTATGTATGTTTACATTACTGTTAGGATCCATAAAATGCTGTTTTATCTGACTCTGTATAGACAAAGACTTCCTATTATTACAATTCCTAATGAATTTGTTTGCAACACAAAACTCTGCTGAGGTTTGCATGGGAGTATCACATTGTGCAGATACAGAGAGAAGGTACAAAACTTCCAATTAATAATTATGCTGGATATACTTAACTAGTATATTTCATAGGATAGTAAGTATTGCAATGTAAGCGGTATTATTTTTTACCTAAATATATAAAAAAAGAATCTAGAGGTGAGTAGATCTTGGTTTTGTGAGTTTAACGAAGTCAAGGCGTGTTCCAGTAAACTTTGGCTTAGTCACAAAAATGCCAATTTTTGTGGCATAGTCTACTTATCAAAAGCTTTCATTACTTATGCTGAGATACACATGAGAAGTTTACAGAGAATAGTTACAAGCAAGAGTGTTTAGGGCTTGATTTTAAAGTGCTGTTGTTCAGAGGGATAACCAATTGTGGAAGTACATAGGTATGATAGACACATCATCATTAATGCATGATAATGACCTAAGAATATAGAAATTATAAATAGAATGCTGAAGAAGAGAAATGTGGCCACCCTGAAATGTGATTAGTAAACCTTTCATGAGATTCAATTAATGGGTCAATTCAATACCAGCCAAACTCTCTTGGTATTGAGAAAACTAATAGGCATAGTTTTGCAAGAAACTCATTATTCTAAGTAACAATCTTCCTTCCGCAAATTATACACTGTAATGTACATATGAAGTTCATGGGTGGGTATGTGAAAATTTAAGTGTGGAATGAACATAAAGACTGCTGATTAATGATGCAGATGGCTGTGAACAAATTGGACATGCTTTGGGTGATATATGCTTAGAGGGAAAAATGTGGACTCCACATTTTAAAATGTGTTTACTCCAGTGAGATCCAAAGCAGATCAGTTTATAGCAACGCACTTCCAGACTTTTTGACCCATTAGGCAGTATTCTAGACAAGCTGAGTCCAGAAACTTTACTTTTGGGCTCTAGTTCAGTAAAATTTATTTTTCAACTATTAAAAGTGAATATGATGTATGTATGTATTTTTGTATAGATGGATAGATAGGTGATAGGTGATAGATGAATGATCTGGCAGACTGTAGCAAGTAAGCAAATGCAGATTTATTTCTCAAATTTGCAACAAATATTCTGAACTCTTACATCTCCCCCTCGTTCCCTTTTAAAATGAAATTAAAAACAACGTAGGGATACTTCTAAACATCTTAAGGACTATAATCTTCACTAAAAGAGAGTGTTCTCTTTGAAACTGGCATAATGAAAGACACATTTAGCCATGTGCTGGGTGCTCATGTGAGAAACAAAGTATTCCATTAATCTGGGAGACTATTTATTAAAACACACCACATTTCTATAAGAGCTTAAAGTTGATGTTAGCACAGTTTCCAGGTTTACAAATCACAACTGCAATGCATTTTCCAAATTGGAAAATGGAGAATAGAAGTCACCTTAATAGAATTGGTCTTAGTAAGTAATTGTCAATCAAGACATTTGACTTTTGGCCTGGTGGATTGTATAATCTATAACTGTCAAGAAAGATGATTGAGAAAATTGTGTCTTGACTCTACAATTATCATTTGCTCCCTTTATGTATTAATTGGTTAAATTCTTCATTATTTCAGGAATATAGAGAGTCCTATAGCTTTTGGTTCATTTCTGAAACTTTATGGCAAAGTAGCTATTCATTACTGAAACATTGAAAAACCTGAATCTCTGCAAAAAGAATCCTTACGGGTTCATTTCTTGATATTTGGGAGACAGAAGAAAAATATCTCAAAGAGCTGGGCTCTGTTCTTTGTCACGTAAATGTCAGATATCATTTTGGGGGGCAAAGAAAAATTAAAAAGAAAAAAAGATCTCATTATGTTTGTTAGTATTCCCTTTTCTCCTTTCCACTGAAAACAGTTTTCTGGCATTAATCATACTCAAAAGGCCTATTGTATTAAGGGAAAGACACAAAAGAGACCTTTGGAAAATCTTGTACTTCAAGGAGGCTGGATTTTGAATTCCTTGAAGGGGGAAGAGTGTCTCATTCATGTTTATAACTCTTCCACTGTCACCAATCACTTTGTCCCTGGCACTTGATAAGCACAATGCTAACAGAATACAAATTAAACAGGTGATGTACATGCCTCACCTTGATTCTTTGTGCTGTACACCTGTGCCTTTTTTCAAGTCTCTAGTGCTCCTATAATGATGGATCAGGTCTTTACTCAGCAATAGCTGATATGCCACGGTCATTGCAGAGGTACCAGGGACTGGCTACATGAAGGGCAGCAGAGTGCAGAATGTTCTATAGAAACCTCCTGACCATATAAAGCAGGGGTCCCCAACCCCCGGGCCGCTACCCGTCTGCTAACCCTCTGCGGCCTGTTAGGAACCGCGCCCTGCTGCTCCCCATTGCTTGCATTACCGCCTGAACCACCACCCGTCCCCCAACCCCCCGCCTTCCTGTTCTGTGGAAAACGTGTCTTCCACAAAACCGGTCCCTCGTGCCAAAAAGGTTGGGGACCGCCGATATAAAGTGATCACTTCTCCCTTGTAGAAGAGGAAAATCAGCGATTGCGTTAACAAATCCGTCCATGTTGAGATTTCTAAATATAATTAAACAGTTTTAAACAAATGGATCACTTCTTAATTTATTAAACAGATATGAATTTAATATTTGGTAAATGTATATAGTATTATGCTAAATGGAGTGAGCAAGCATATGGAATCCAAACTACCTGGAATTAGGGCCTGGATCTACCACTTACTTGGTCTCTCTATGTTTGAATTCTACACCTGTAAATAATGATAGGTTCCTTTTTAGATTATTGCATTATTTAGTGAGTTACTATATTAAAAGCACCTAGAGTACTGCCTGGTACATAGTGCTACAGTGTGCTTACTATTTTTTTTTTTTTTTTTTTTTTTTTTTGCGGTATGCGGGCCTCTCACTGTTGTGGCCTCTCCCGTTGCGGAGCACAGGCTCCAGATGAGCAGGCTCAGCGGCCATGGCTCACGGGCCCAGCCGCCCCGGGGCATGTGGGATCCTCCCGGACCGGGGCACGAACCCGTGTCCCCTGCATCGGCAGGCCGACTCTCAACTGCTGCGCCACCAGGGAAGCCCTGCTTACTATTTTTGTATGGGTTCTGCTGCAGGAGAAACAGGCCTAAATTAAAAATGGCTTAAACAAAATCAAAGTTTATTTACCTCTCATATAAGAGTCAGAGCAATAAATCTGAGTATGGTGGCTCTTCTCTGCAGAATTTTGTCTTTCGGTTCCAGTAACTTTAAGGAGTTGTCCTCTTCTGCTTGGTCCAGGGTGGATGTTCTTATAGGAAGGGAAAATTATTGGCCAGAACTTAGCCACACTAACTAAAAGTAAGTGGCCGCACTTAGTTTCAGGGGAGACTGGAAAATCCCTTCTTTGTATTGCATGGTAATGTGCCCAGCTCCAGGTTCTGTTACCTGTACGAGGGAAGCAGAGGAGAAAGTTTATTAGAAGGACAGTTCCCAGTCTCTGCCACAGATAAACTCACATAGAGTCAGCACAGAGATGGCTTTTCTACCCAGAGCTGGTGGATTGTAGTGTTGATTTTCCATAGTACACTCAAATACATGGGAGAAAAGTACTTCTGCTTTTTTTTCAGACATAGGAACGAAATACAACTCATTTGTTTATAGCTAAGTTATTTCTGGCATCATTCAGATCAGAATGATCTTACCCAATTTATTTAAGCCAGCCTTCAATCTTAAAGTGACATTTTTTAAGCTTTAAAACCAACAGTTTCTTTGTTAATATTTTTAACTTTCCTGATTTCTCTTTAGCTTAAAATATCCATTAAAGCTCTTCATTCTTTAAAGAATAATTACTCTGATTTTCATTTTTTTCTGTTGCTCTATCCCAAATGCTTTCTAAATTAATTTTGTTTCTTGCCTTCTTCCCTGGTATCTTCTTTCATATTCCGGGTTAGATAATATATAAACTTCCCAAATGGCCATTTGGAAGAGGCTCTAACAGCCATTATGGTGATGGGAGTTGGATCCGGGGTCTTCTTTAATCACCTTCGTATTTCTTCAAATCCATTACTCGACTCTGTCTTCCCTAAGCACAATTTTGGAAGCCTAAGATTTGTTCATAAAGGCTTAATGGATTATAGATTGTTTATTAGCCTAAGGAAATAGGTTTTATTTAAAACATAGCCATTTCAAAAGGATCGGAGCGAAGATCAGCAGGTTGTTTGGACTCTTTTTTATCGCTTTATATCGATGTACAGGTTAATCACATTTCTTCAACTTTTTAAAAATAGAGAACAAGTTCAAATAATAACTCATTCTTTAAAATGGAGCTTTTTATTCATACTACGTAATCAGTGATTGATTTATTAAAATTGTGATAGAATAATGATGGGCTACTAAGTGGCGACTAAGTGGTGGAAGAAACACATGCAGACTTACTTATTATTAGCCAAGAGGATGAACTATTCCAGTTCTTCAGGAAAAACAAGTATTTTTCAAATAATAAATTTAGAAGCCAGATTTATTTTAAACATTGGGCAATGACCAGGGTTTGAAACCATCTTTAGTATTTATTAGGTAAATGAAAACTGTAAAACTCTGCTAGAGAGGACTGGGTGCAGAAAAGGAATAAATGTACTCCTAATACATCATCATTAGAGCCAGTGTTTAGCAGATGACAGATTTCTAGCTGATGTAGAAATTCAACCCTCCTGCCATATATAGCTTTCCTACTTTAGAAACATATTGGAAAGGAAGAGAGGATGTAATTGTATAAAGCCAGAAGTGTGAAATCTTTCTTACATGAAAAGAAATCCATAAATAAGCCATTTCCTGAAAGTGTCTACATGATTACCTAGCCCAGTTCCCCAAAGTGCTAGCTCGGGGTCAGATCAATTTTGATCATAATAAAAGGATGGTGTTTTCTCCTGAATTATGCCCATATCTTTTGAAAATTTTATATCCACAGAAGACAGGATCATTACATTTGAAAAGTGGACAGGCTACCCATAGAGAGCATGTATTATCTGAAATAAATGTTATTTCAAAAGGGAAGTTTGAGTGTCCTGGGGTTAGCAGCAGAGAAACCACTTAATCATAAAAATCAGTTTTTTGTTTGTTTTATTTATTTTTTACCTTCACATCTATTTTATTCAACAAAAATAACAATATAGTGGGAGGCATATATAACTTTTGGTTTAATTTATAAACTTGTCTTTTTAAAAAAATGTTTTTTAATTTTTTAATTTTTTTAACATCTTTATTGGAGTATAATTGCTTTACATTGTTCTGTTAGTTTCTGCTGTGTAACAAAGTAAATCAGCTATACATATACATATATCCCCATATCTCCTCCCTCTTGCATCTTCCTCTCACCCTCCCTGTCCCACCCCTCTAGCTGGTCACAAAGCACCCAGCTGATCTCCCTGTGCTATGGCGGCTGCTTCCCACTAGCTATCTGTTTTACATTTGGTAGTGTATATATGTCCATGCCACTCTCTCACTTCGTCCCATCTTACCCTTCCCCCTCCCTGTGTCCTCAAGTCCATTCTCTACGTCTGTGTCTTTATTCCTATCCTGCCCCTGGGTTCTTCAGAACCATTTTTTTTTTTAGATTCCACATATATGTGTTAGCATACGGTATTTGTTTTTCTCTTTCTGACTTACTTCACTCTGTATGACAGACTCTAGGTCCATCCACCTCACTACAAATAACTCAGTTTCATTTCTTTTTATGGCTGAGTAATATTCCATTGTATATATGTGCCACATCTTCATCCATTCATCTGTCGATGGACACTTAGGTTGCTTCCATGTCCTGGCTATTGTAAATAGAGCTGCAGTGAACATTGTGGTACATGACTCTTTTTGAATTATGGTTTTCTCAGAGTATATGCCCAGTAGTGGGATTTCTGGGTCATATGGTAGTTCTATTTTTAGTTTTTTAAGGAACCTCCTTACTGTTCTCCATAGTGGCTGTATCAATTTACATTCCCACCAACAAAAAAGTCAGTTTTTTTTATCCCGCGTCCCCTGCACCGGCAGGCGGACTCCCAACCACTGCGCCACCAGGGAAGCCCAAAAGTCAGTTTTAAGAGTCTTTTAAGAGGCAAGGAATATATCAACAGACAACTAAGCTACATCTATTTTCCAAAGATTACTTGTAGCATAAGGCATTGTAAATAGATTATGTAAAAATTATTAAAATGCTATACTTAGCAAAAATTTAGAAGCCAAGGTCTGAGGAACCCTTCAAGGTACTTGCTTGTTGAGAGTAGAACCTCTGTCTTAGGGAGAAAAGAAGTGGTGGATGAAATATCTTTTTCAGGTTCTATGGACATTTTACCTTGGTGGTTTAGCTTGGTCTGAAAAGAACTCCATAAATTTAGAAAGGTACTGCAAAAATCTATCAGGAATATTGATTACTAGCCTGGGTTTCCACATAATTTTTAGGTTTTCGTACTGGTGATTTCCCTGGGATTCCCTAAGAAATGTTCAAGAAAAAGGTAGGGCATCAAACTGAGGCATAGTAGGGTAGTGTTAGCCTGTAGATAATGTTGCTTAGAATAAGAAAGTCAAGAAGAGAGTATGATAAGTGTCCAAATATTTAACTATATTCATATTCCATTCTTGCCTCCTTGAAAAATCTGTGCCTTAAAAAATTAATTTTCAGTGGTAAAGACATTGGGCTCCAGAAGGAAAAAGATCAAAGAAGACCTTGATACAGTCTTCATTTTAGTTCCTTGGCACTTTAGCACATATGGCAACTTCACCACTGAATTAGTTGTCATTTTAAAATCACCTCTTTCTATTAATTCTAATAATAGTATAAAGTTAGGCTTATTAGGAAAGGCTAAAGAACTGAGATGTGCTAATCAAGAAGAGGGGAGAGTATGGAGGAAATTACCTTTTAGCCACATTGAACTGTTGAATCCCTGAATGTGCCAAGTGCCTAGTTTTGGTTTCCTCTAACCTTTTGCCCAGGTCGCCAATTTTGCATTGAACTCCTACTCATCCTTCAAGACCCACTTGCAATTGTTTTATTTTGGGGAGGTTTTCCTCAATACAGAAAGGAAAAATTAACCCCCACCCCCTTGCCTGATTCAATCGTTTATCCCTTTGGAGTTTATCCCTTTAGAGTTTAAGTTATTCTATTATAGTATGTCTAGCTATCCCAGGAATTAATCGTATCTTAGTTAAATTACCACCAGGTGTTTCTCTTGATTTTTGACATTTGAGGCACCTATTGTGAGGTGTCATGGTAGGGTAGAAAGAAAATGCAAAGTTTGAAATAAGACACACCTAGGTGTAAACTTGGATCCTTCACATATTTACATTGTACAAATTACCTGTAATTTTGGTGAGCTTTAGTTCTCATGCCTGTAAAATAGAGGCAATGAAATATATTTTATAGAGTAATTCTGTGAAATAAAAGATAAAATTGTAGGTATCCAATGAACACTAGTTCTAATCTGTATTCATAGCCAAACTGACAACTCAGATCTTTTCCATGGTCCTTCAGCGTCAAAGACCTTAAGCACAGCCCTTGTGGCAATTGCATGAAGTCAGTAACTTTTAAAGCACTTTCTGCCTTCGCTTACTCTCCCAGGCTTCCCTTGTGTAGAAAGCTAGATGGATGACTGACAAAGGCTTGGAATACTTTATGAATATGGTAGTTCTATAATTAAATGTAATCAATCTATAATTCATCTAAAATGATTGCATATCAAATAAGCATTCCATTCATCTTTATAGAGTCACAGTGAGTCTTTCCTACACAGTCTGCCTAGAAATGCTGTGCCCATTGAGGACATTCACCTAGTCGCAGCATCTAGACTGGTGGCTTTTGTAAAGCAATCATTCTGTGTTTTGCATGTGCTGGTAATTAAGACAGATTTAAGGTGCTGCTCTATTCAAGAGACTTCCAGGGAAATTATTTTGGTAAACTAGTGAAGCTATTTACAAGTAAGTGGTGGTTTGTCCTCTCTCCCAGTTGTCTTTCAGTGCAATAAAAATTTAGGATTTGCTCAGTTATTTGAGAAGTGATCTGCGTTGCGGTTTTGTGAGAAATTCCCTTAATGCCTGCTGACTTGCTCACTCTTTACAGAGTATTTCTTCATACATATTGAAATTTCAAGTTATTTTTGTCCGTTTGCCTTTTGAAGTAAGTCAGTCTGCAAATCTCCCAAAAGATTGTTTGGAATTTGGTAAATTAAGCAATGACAAAATAAAACAAAATTCAGAACCTACATTTGTGAAAGGTTGGACAAGATTGAATTCAACAATATTGGAGTGCAAGTTCAAATTTATTTTATTGCTCATTTTTTTTCTATTCAATGCAATTGCATTAGTAAACAGATTTTTTCCCAAAATGGTAATATTAAACAACCATTTACTATTCCTCATTATTTTGTGATTTTTTTCCACTTAATATTAGGTACAGAAAATATAGAATATAGAAGCAATATTGACTAATATTCTCTGTTATGAAAACACTTACTTGGAGTCACTTTCGTAGGAGTAGGGATGGATTTTTACTGGCCTATCCAAACTCTGTTGCTCCTTATAATCAAAGCATGAATTTAGAAGATGACCATGTGAGTTAATGGTGTGGTTTGTAGTGTTGATCCAAAGTTCAGCAGAAATCATGAGATTCAAACTTAACATTAACTGACACCGTATGCTATCGTACCCAGTAGAGGGTAGGGTGAAGTTGAGGGCGGGGGAAGCAGGAACAGGAACACAGAATGTGGAATGTGAGAAATATGCGTGATTTACCTTTTCTAGGCATATGCACTGGCAGAGTAATTTTAATAGTTAATATGTTTTGTCCAGTATAAATTCTTACAAGTCCAAAGGCAGGGCTGGACCAAGGAGTAACTCGTAAGGAAACCATTCTTCTTCCCTCTTTCTTTGGAGTTTCTTTATCCTCTCCTCCATCAATTGCTAGGGATAAGGATTTACCTGCAAAAACTTGAGGTCTAAACCTTCCCGGGAGAGTTTGTATATTAGTACAGGGACTCTTTGAAAATGAAAGAGATTCACTATCCCACCGTCTTCCTTTCACTGATCAGTGCTGTTGCTCCTTTGGTCAAGAGGTCCTAATGTATGTTACTCATCAAACCACAGAGATCAGACTGCCCAGACATGGCAGGAAATGCCTCACCCTTTTGGTTTAGCTCAAGCACTTTTCCTGTAGGAAGTTCCCCTGAACTCAGCCTCCTTCCCACCCCGGGCTACAGCAGGTGTCCCTCCTGGATGCTTTGTTGTGTTTTGTATTTAGGTATCTTTCTCCTTCACCATGAGCTTCATGAGGACAAGGAAAATATTTATCCAACTTATCTTCGGTTCTTAGTACATAGTGAATCTTACTTAATTTACATATGAATGAATGAGTATTTGCTATCTCTTAGTTTCTTTTTATTTTTTATAACAGAATATGTAACATTGCAAGAGAAATCTGTAAAATGCTTCAGTTGTAACTCTTTTCAGATATTGTAAATATATACACTTGTTATCATTGTTTACCTAAATGTAGTGGAAACACTGAGCATTTCCTAGAAAATAAGGATTAGAGATAAGTCACATTTGCTCTACAGATATCTAGCTGGTAATTTAGACTGTCTTATCACTCTCTAAGGTGTTGTAAATTAGTCCTTTTGCTCTTATGTTACTCCATAAAATGACACATTCAATGGAAGAAGCGAGAAAGTCATGAAACTCATTTTGGAAAACCTTTTCAGAGGGTCCAAATAAATGTTACCTTTTAGGAAGTTACCTGGGACAGTATACACTTACTACAAAGGTACTGATGGTACTCAAAGCAGTTTTAGCATTTTCTGCTCTAGCCATCAGAGCCTAGTTATTAAATGCATAGGAAATAAGTCACATTTCTATGGACACAGATTTTTTTTTTCAGATTACTAAGAAGAGATCCAACTTAGGTTACTGTGAGAAGTGGGAATGTCAGAAAATACAGGAAGCCTTCCTAGTAGCTACATAGCCAGACATTATAAAGAACTAGAACATGGTCATACTACTTGAAATATCATAGCGAATCTAGTGAACTGGTCATTTTACCATCTCCCTCTACCCCTGAGAGGGCACTTTTCCAATGGTTCATCTTCCTGTCCCTCTGATTTTTGAGGGTATATTTGTCTTTCGAATGATCATACTTATTCCTGGTGACTTCTCATTTCCTGTGTCTCCTTCCTCCATTTTTCCTTTACTTATACCACTGCCTCCTGTTCCCCCAAGAGAAGTTCTACTTGGATTCAGCACAGAGATTTCAAACAGGTGGGATTCCTCCATGGAGAGCTCCATGCTGCTTCATAGATCACTGCCTCCCTTGTTTCTTCCCTCTGGAGGGCTGGCTGCCTTGGCCTGTGGTATGGTGTGTGTGTGCCTCTCATGGACAGGGTTGCCATCTTATAAGCAAGGAATCTTTATGGCCACTTCCCTCAGGAAAGTCTGTGAACGTGGAAGGCACTTTGGGTTGAGGACTATTTCCGGTATAATTTTGTTTACAGCTGCGGAAGCATATTGATCAGAACTGGTCAGAGTAGTGGAGAAGAGATATGACTCCAGAAGTCCAGAGTGAGCAGCCAGATGTCAAGTAGAAGCAGAGGCAAGGTTGGACCATGAGGCAGGCTTAAGGATGGGAGGAGTTGGGTAGAAAAGGGAGAAAATCTTTCAGGAGCCCAGAAAGCCAGAAATTTGAGACCTAATGAGTGTAGCAGAAAGACTTAGGATATGCACACATGGGGGTGCAGATAATGGATGTCCATGTATGTCTTCAGCTGGTTTTCATTCCTTTAAGTTGCATTAGGCTCACTTTATATTGAACCAGCTCAATTCCTTCCACAGATGTTTATCAAGGCCCCCTTCTATTCCAGGCGATGTGCTTCTCTTTTTTATTCGCTGCCTCTAGTTCTGGATGATTGAAGATTAAAAATATGAATCAAATCCAAGTTTAATGGATCAAAATTTGGCATCATTGAGACTATTTAAAAAGTAATCATAAGGAGGGTGGGAGGGAGGGAGATGCAAGAGGGAAGAGATATGGGAACATACGTATATGTATAACTGATTCACTTTGTTATAAAACAGAAACTGACACACCATTGTAAAGCAATTATACCCCAATAAAGATGTTTAAAAAAAAAAAAGTCAGAAAAAAAAAATCAAAAGAGAGGTTCTGAAGGCCACGTCGAAGGTGCACTCCAAATACGTTCTGAGCACTGGCAGCTTCTTTGCAACAAATTTCAAAGCGTTTCCTTGGAAGCGAACAACACTCATTTTGATCTGTAAGTTCTGGTACTGTTTGTGGAGGAAAAAGATCTGTCACATTACTTTTAAGCTTCACATTGCTTAAGTCAGTCCTGAACTTTTTAAAGGTACCATTCTGAGACCTTGATCCTTGGTTAGCCCACCCAGAATTCTTGGGTGCTTTCCTCAAGTGGGGGCCGCAGGCATGCCTGTGAGACAGTGATCAGTTCTGACCTCAGGTAAAGAGGCTGACATGGAACCCTCCTTTAAATTAATAATACATTTATTAATATTAAACTAATAATACATTTCAGAACCTGTTAAAGGATGAAAAAGACTGATAATGCTGTAAGTTAGGGGTTGGCAAACTTTTTCTCTAAAGGGCACAGGTAGTAAATGTTTTCAGCTTGTGGGTCATGGGTCTCTGTCACAACTGCTCTGCAATTGTAGTGCAAAGACAGCCTTAGACAATGTATAAGTGAATGGGTGTGGCTGTGTTCCAATATAACTTTATTTTTGGACAGTGAAATTTCACTTTTATATAGTTTTCATGTCTCACAAAATATTCTTCTTTGGCTTCTTTTCAGTCATTTTCAAATGTAAAAAACATTCTTCATTCACTGATAATACAAAAAAGGAGATGGGGGTGGGGCGGGATTTGGCCCATGACCTTAGTTAGCTGATCCTTGATTGAAATGAGGAAACCAGTATTTAGGTATTTCAGGTTGAAAGGTGGTATGCCATAGGGTAGCTACAGAGTTGGGGTAGCTTCCAGGAGCCATGCTGTGGGTGAGTTATCTGCAGCCCTGGTGTAAAGCATTTAAAAGAGTACCATTGGGTTTCCCTGGTGGTGCAGTGGTTGGGAGTCCGCCTGCCGATGCAGGGGACACGGGTTCGTGCCCCGGTCCAGGAGGATCCTACATGCCGCGGAGCGGCTGGGCCCGTGAGCCATGGCCGCTGAGCCTGTGCGTCCGGCCCCTGTGCTCCGCAGCAGGAGAGGCCACAGTGGTGAGAGGCCCGCGTACCACGCAAAAAAAAAAAAAAAAAAAAAAAAAAAAAGAGTACCATTAAGGTTTAATAAGCTGGCTATGCAGCAGTAATGCTGTGCGTTAGAACCTTCTATGGCTGCTGGGAAAATGCTTACTCAAGGCTCTGCAGCCCTCGTAAATACCAACTGTTTTCAGAGGCCCCTTTGTTTAGATGAAACAGGGTGCTAGAATTTATTGCTTCTGTGACTTAAAGTTCCTGGACACACCAAGTACTCTGGCTCTTTTCAAATAAAAGTCAGTTTGGATTTATTTAGAGACTTTGCCCTTATGGAAGAAATATCAAAACAATATGTCTGAGAGAGCAGGATACTCATCTCGGAAATCTGGCAGCCCTCTGGCATGGTAAAATTACCTCTGGCTGGTAGTGGGGACATTCCCATGTGACTCATAGGAAGATGGCCTTTTGGGGGGTTCCTGACTTCCAGAGATGAATGCTTCTCTAGAAGTGGGTTTATGGGTTGCAAAGGCAGTGTTGAACATCTGTCCACCTTTGTTTTTCTCCTTGGCAAAGTATGGCCTATTTAATAAATAGTTCCCAGGAGTGGGAAAGCACATGAGGCAATGTTTCCTAACATCAGATTTTCCCCCCTTAATTCGGAGCCTTATTTTTTTCTTTCAACTTTGGTGGTTCAGCTCCCGGAACAAAAAATGAAAAATCCCTTTCCCTCCTACGGTAAGCATACACTGGCATGATTACACTAGAGGGTTTCTCTCCGCTATCTTTCTAGAAATAGAAATATGCTGGTATCACGTGGCTATATTACATCCACATTCGACTGGTAATAGTACGTCAGCTGCAGGCAAATGGGCCCTGAGATAAAATGCAGTCCTGGAAAGGGCGCCTGTGCCAGTCTCATCTGAAGAAAGCGCTCATTATTCAGACTGTCAACCGCACACAGCAGAGTGCCTTCTAAACCGCTGCATTCATTTCTTGGCCCCGCTCTTTGTACAGAGGAGATCTGACTTTGCCAGTGTTATTTCTTTCAAACCTCCTTCCATTCCACTGTTGGTCTAAACCAGCCCTCCTAACTCCAAACAATCCAAAGCAGTAGATGATCAGGCAGCCACAAACAGCCTTCTTCGTTCCTTGCTCCTGCACAGTCCCTTCAGCAAGATCCCCTTGCCCGGCTGGCTAGAGGACCCAGGAAACTAGGGCTATCTTCTTAGCTGCCCGCCGACATTGTTTTCTCAGCTTATTAATCAGAAAGGAGGCTCAAATAGGACAATTTTAATGACTACAATAAAACACAGGCCTGGTGTTATGCCTGTCTCTTATATCAAGGAACCACCTGTATCTTTGATAGAGGATATTTGGAGGGAAGTGTGACACTTAAAAATCCTTATTTTCTTGCTCTCTTGTTACACACAAAACAACTCCTGCAAAGCCAACCCAACTGAATAAGTTGCATTTATTTAGCAGTTGGTGAAAAAGAGCTTCTTCTGATTGGGATAAAGTACTGGGTAAATGAAATAATAAATATGCCACATGAACTTTTTCCTTTGAGGCGAAAGAAGTACTTACTCATTTGTCATGAATTACTTTGCACAAGTAAGTTTCACCTGTTGATTTTTCCTTTCTTGTTTCTAAATGTGAACTTTGAAAGTTTGTGCTTTTCAATATGTGTTTAGTAGAGAAAATGCCTGGTACTGTTTATTCAGAACAAATCTGAAAGCCATTTTCTCACTATTGTACTTAATTACCTTCCTTAATTGTCTTCCAAAACTATCTTCCAATTTCTTTTAAAAGATTAATTTCTAATTGTTTCTTAGCATGTAAGTGCTAACAGTAACTGGGTTGGCTCAGGAAGCATCATTACCATTTGAGGTTTAGAATTCTGGATATTGTCTTTTTTCTTGTAAAAAAATTAACGAGTTTGCCAAAATTTAGCTGATTATGGAATGTACAGGTATCACATATTTCCTTCCTCTGCCCTGAATTCATGTGTCTTGCTCCTATTTGAAATCAACAGCAGTGAAATGCTGTTTTATAGATAAGTAATTTATATACACAGCTATTTATAAATTATATAAATGTGTTTGTAATGCATATATTTGCGACATGTATTTTAATTTAATGTCTTGATTAATTAAGCCTACCCTGAAAATTCATAGCTAATATTAAATTGCATTTAGAATTATAATGAAATGACACTTTAAGTAGCAGGAAAGAAGCCAAATTATATAGAGTTTTGGCAAATACATCAAACAGTTCCTGGTTTCTAATGAGACGTCTCTTCTCTCACTCTTGACTTATATCACACATTCATATAAAAGGACAGTGAATAAGTGTGGAGACTAATATTGGAGCGGGGAGAGGGAAACATCACTAGCACAAAATGCATTTTGTCCTAGAGGAGAACGTCTCCATTATGGGGGAAATTAAGTTTCCCAGCTTCAAACATCATGGTTGCTTTGTGAAAAGGCATTTCTAACAATCATCTCTTTTAATAAACAATAATCTAATGTGTAAAGCTTCACCTTATTTGATGATTACTCCTTGGTTTCTTAATCTCAACCTTCGGGCTCCGCTGAGTTATACATTCACCTGTATAATTACCGCTTAGCAGTTGGTTCCATTTAAGTGTTAGTTTCCTCCAACTCCACATTTCCAAAGCCAAACGTGCTTTCTGTCCAGACCTGTTTTACCTTCTACATTCCCTATTCCACTGTATTGACAGTCACTACTGGATCACCAAAGTCAGAAATCTCATCTTTCTTACTTCTTTCCCTCATAGCTCTCAATTGCTGTATCTTGTCCGTGGTCTTTCCCTAGTATTTATTCATCTGACTCTTCCTTTCCATTCCAACGTTAACTGTTTTAGTTCAGGGATCTGTCTCTTCTCACTAGGATTCATACAATCACCTCCCTAAAAGGTATTCTTTCTCCAGTTTTGTGCCCCGGTAAATCATCCTTATGTACTTATTCCAGAGTTTCTTCGCTTGGCATTATTGATCTCTGGGGCTGGGTAATTCTTTGTTCTAGAGGACTGATTTGTGCATTGTATGATGTTTAGCAGCATTGCTGGCCTCTACCCTCTAGATGCCAGTAGCACTTCTCTCCCAGTTGTGACAACCAAAAGTGTTTCCAGACATTGTCAAATGTTCCCTGGGAGCAAATTCACCCCCAACTTGGCAACCACTGCTTTAAATCCATTATTAAATACAACTCCTAGTAAAGAGGTATTTAGTAAATGTTTGATGAAGAGTTATTCATATGATGCAAAATAATTACATACTATTCAGACATCCAAGAAAAAGATTTCTTTGAGTTTTTGTTTGGATTAGACATTAAGTAATGCATCAAAGATGTATTCAAGTTGTGCACCAGTAATATATACTTTCATTTCAGTTACTTCCTTCTTTGTTTTGTCTATACCTGCTCTCTACCAGTTTAAGGTCCTTTCCGCAACAGTAGAGTACATTACCTCCCAAATTCAAATTATAAGATTCTTATAAATTGATTTGTCAGGAAACGACAGTCTAGAAATCTTCCTAGGTTATCAAAGGAAAAAATTTAATACATTTCAAAAGTATTTGTGAATACCATTTCTTAAATGAAGAAAGCTAGCTGTAACATATGGGAACTTGAATCTTCTTATCAGCAACTAACACTTGTTTTCATTTGTTTAAGATGTTGTTTTATCTAACATGTGAGAATGATAAAATATGGAAACAGAAACCAGACCATTCCATTATATAATCCATTTGTACCCTAATAAAGACTACATCCTACAGTCAGATGGTAGAAAACAAACTTATCTTGAGAGACATGCTATATTAGTCATCTTCCCTCTGTTGCTGTTCCCATCTTAGGGAAATAAGACTTACTAATATTCAGACAGTATGAGCTCTGGGCAGTGTCAAGAAGAAACAGTCCTTCAGTACTGGTTAACGTCTTAAAAAAAGTTATATAAACACCCTTTTTGAGGATAAACAATCTCTATCCATTTGTAGTTACCTTCCCCCCTAGAATTTTTCATGCTTTCCAATGCTAAGGGCATATTAAAAATCATAGTAAAAGTTTATCCTTTGGGGCTGAAGAACGTAGAAGGAGAAGACATGGATTAATTTTCAAATCAGGAAATTATAGGAAGAGATATTAAATTGGAGACATAAGTGCACAAAACATGTAGGCGCTGAATTTGAACAGTTTAGAACAGTCACCTGGATTATTTTTATTTGTTTTGTTACTTGTTCTTTGTTTTTTTTTTTTTTTTTTCCTCCGGTACGCGGGCCTCTCACTGTTGTGGCCTCTCTCCCGTTGCGGAGCACAGGCTCCGGATGCGCAGGCTCAGCGGCCATGGCTCACGGGCCCAGCCGCTCCGCGGCATGTGGGATCCTCCCGGACCGGGGCACGAACCCGTGTCCCTTGCATCGGCAGGGGGACGCTCAACTACTGCGCCACCAGGGAAGCCCTTATTACTTGTTCTTTAAAAAGTACTGAGCCTCAAGCTCAATGAAATGATGCAGTTAAGTAATTTACAAATCTGTATCTATTGCTGATCATGATGTTTAGATTATTATAACTTGAAAAGTACTTTCAATAAAACAGGGAGTTCTATTTATCAGTCCTGAGCACTTGAATGCCAAAATCAACATGACTGTATTGGATGGAGAGGAGGAGGATGATGATAAATGAAGAAGAAGAAGCAGAAGTAGCAGCAGCAATGGGAATATTACAAAATGCCATATGCTGTTTCTTTTTTTTTTTTAACATCTTTATTGGGGTACAGTTGCTTTACAATGGTGTGTTAGTTTCTGCTTTATAACAGAGTGAATCAGTTATACATATACGTATGTTCCCATATCTCTTCACTCTTTGTCTCCCTCCCTCCCACCCTCCCTATCCCACCCCTCCAGGCAGCCACAAAGAACCGAGCCGGTATCCCTGTGCCATGCGGCTGCTTCCCACTGGCTCTCCCGATTATCCAGAAAATAAATTTCAAATTAATTTTATGACAATACTTCGTATGTATTTATAGGAGCCCTTTGAAGTATTTTTCAATTATACAGCAGTCACTTTTCCTCACAATTTTTTAATGTTCTTACCCAGAAAACAGTGAGAGGTAAGAGATTTGTCTAGTTTTTTTGGTTCGGTTGTTTGATATTTTTATCAGTTTGTCTCCTACTCCATTGAGTAACATTCATGGCATGTTCATTTACTAGGTTTCTTTTTTCTTTCTTTCTTTCTTTCTTTTTTTTTTTTTTTTTGCGGTACTCCGGCCTCCCACTGTTGTGGCCTCTCCCGTTGCGGAGCACAGGCTCCGGACGCGCATGCTCAGCAGCCATGGCTCACGGGCCCAGCCGTTCCGTGGCATGTGGGATCTTCCCGGACGGGGGCACGAACCCGTGTCCCCTGCTTCGGCAGGCGGACTCTCAGCCACTGCGCCACCAGGGAAGCCCTACTAGGTTTCTTAACTAGCTCACTGGTTAACTGCCTTACCTAAATCTTCTTGAGATATATCTTTTCTTAGGAATCTTTTGGTTAAATTTTTCTCTGTTGCTTTCCGTAACAGTTGCAAGTTGAGAATATTTCGTTCTCTCATGCTATTTTTCAAGTTTTGTTGTCAAATAGGCAATTTTACAGAATATCAAATTGACTATGTATTGAAAAGTGAGCTGCGTGGGTAATTTGAAACTCTTTATATGGGTCTTAGTGTAAGTGAAGGACTTAAACATATATAATGCTCTAGCAAGTGGCATGCGAGTAAAACAAACTCCAAATTTATAGAAACATTTCATAAGGTGGAATTTCATGAAATTATTTCTGAAAGATTTTTTTTTGCCTTCTGAAACATTTAAATTACTACCTGCTTTCTTTTTAAGCAAAATTAAAATATACATGTTTCACTTGGTTTGAAAATATCAAATAGTACATAACAATCTCCTGCCTCACCCCACAGATTTTCCTATTTTAAATAGATAAGGGCAGCTGGAGGCTAGAATTGGGTTGGCGAGTTAAAATGGAGTGAAGAGAAAGCATTTGCTAACTACAGTGTATTCTCCTAGGTGCTGAGGATACGATGGAGAAAAAGTAAATGTAGTCTTTGCCCTTATGGAGTTTATAGCCATTGTGGGAGACAGCCATTATTAAAAGAACCCAAAATACGTAGTAGTTTTGAAACCATTATAAGTGTCATAGAAGAAGAACGTATAAGCAGCTGCTGTAAAATCACATAATAGGAGACTCATCTAGTGTGGGAGGCCAGCAAAGGCTTCCTTAGAGGAACATCATTTGAAGTGCGATCTGCTGGGTGAGTGGGAGTTCGTCAGCCGAAGAGAGGAGAAGTGCCAGGTAAAAGATTTCAAGCTGATGGTACAGCACAGGCACAGGCCTTGAGGCATGGGGAGCAATGACACTTTTAAGGAACTGAAATGTTGTTGTTAGCCTTCATCAATGACTGTTGACTGAGAAGCCTCAAAGGCAACACTCTCTCGATTTTGCATATGCAGTGAAAACTAGGCACCATAGCAACCCATAGCATTTTGTTTGTATGGAGAGGAGTGAATGAAGCAAACTCTTCTCTCAAAAAACTTTGCTCTGGTTAGGAGAAGTAGAACAAAGAGACAGAAATAGAGATAGAGAGACAGAGAGTTTAAGGCATTTGCCTAGAGTTCTCCAAATGTAGCCTTGAGAATAATAAGCCTGGAGTTTCTAATGAGAATGACCTGGTTAATAGTGACCACTGGTGATATCTGTTGAGATGCAGAAGGTATTGAGACAGAAAATATAGATATTACAAGGGACAGCATATATTAAACGCTCTGATTCCAGATTCAAATATGTGGCGTTATGTGTAGTAGAAAAGGAAAAACTTAGATAAGCTAAGAAAAATAATCTCAGACATACAGGACACCTAATACCCTTCCATTTAAAGAGTAACTAACAAATCATCAAGTAAAGATATGTCAGTGCATTCTTCAGTCTTTACAAAAGGCATCCAGTGTTAAGCTTCTTTGTTCAAATTGGAGCCTTAAAATTCTGCACCAGAAAAGGAAGTTATTGGGCTTCCCTGGTGGTGCAGTGGTTAAGAATCCACCTGCCAGTTCAGGGGACATGGGTTCAAGCCCTGGTCCGGGAGGATCCTACATGCCACAGAGCACCTAAGCCCGTGTGCCACAGCTACTGAGCCTGCACTCTAGAGCCCGTGAGCCACAACTACTGAAGCCCATGTGCCTAGAGCCCATGCTCCGCGACAAGAGAAGCCACCACAATGAGAAGCCCGCGCACCGCAATGAAAGCATAGCCCGTGCTTGCCGCAACTAGAGAAAAGCCCACGCACAGCAACGAAGACCCAACGCAACTGAAAATAAATAAATAAATAAATTTATTTCTTTTTAAAAAAGGAAGTTATTGATTCCTTTTTGGCATGGCATTTTGTATTTTTTTTTTTTTTTTTTTTTTTTTTTTTTTTTTTTTTTTTTTTTTTGCTGAATGCGGGCCTCTCACTGCTGCGGCCTCTCCCGTTGCGGAGCACAGACTCTGGACGCGCAGGCTCAGCGGCCATGGCTCACGGGCCCAGCCGCTCCGCGGCACGTGGGATCCTCCCAGACCGGGGCACGAACCCGCGGCCCCTGCATCGGCAGGCGGACTCTCAACCACTGCGCCACCGGGGAAGCCCGGCATTTTGTATTTTAAACAAGACCAATATTTAAGATTACCAGCAGAGTAATTCTTAAGGGCTCTTGTTCATTCCTTAAGCATTTCCGGAAAAATAATTGACTTAAATCCATCTTGAGGGATGGTAGCTTTTTATTCTGTTGAAGGAAAAGTATTTTCAGAGCATCCTCTCATAACTAGTAACTTTAAAAGAAGCTAGAGACTGCTTATGGAATAGGCAAAACAGAAACAACAGTAATAACTAACATTACAGTCTGTGGAGCAATTTCACGTTTATTATCTCATCTGACAATTCTTTTCTCTTTTCATCCATTCCATCCTTACTGTGTGCCAGGCAGCCCTGGAGGCTGTGACTCTTTTTTGGACAACATATAATAAATATGTGAAGGTGGCACACACTGCTTGTCTTTTCCTTCACAGAGCTTACGGTCTCAAAAATATAAGGAAATACGTGAGTTTTATCTTATTACCCCCATGTTACAGATAAGTTATCCATGACTCAAAGAGTTTATACGAGCATTTGTAGTAAAAGAGGTCTATTTGGCTTAACTTAAGCCAAAGAAGATGTTGATTTGGTTACTCTTTGACTTCAAAGTGAGACTATGGTTGATAATGTTGTTAACTGGTAAATTCCCTTGATACTCGAAACACGTGTCTCTCTGCCTCACTTTACTCAAAATTATTTTATTGCTCCAGTTAGTCATCAAACTGTGCAAGAAATGTTAAGTTGGATTTTGTTTGGAACTGATTCATGTTTTCAAAGAATTCATCTGATTTCACGTTATGAAAGGAGATAATGTAAAAGTAGAAAATCAACAATATGACCAAAATTATACCATTTATGCCACACTTCAAATTATGACTTAGTCTGAGGCTGTGATGCATGCCTTAAAAATACTCTATGTTGGTGTCTGAGTGATCTGCCTAAAATTAAATATAAGTGTTTCTCTCCTTGGCTTAAAAATGTTTAGTGGATCCCCATCACTCAAATGCTATATTTCACAATCCTTAACATGGAATATAAAGCTCTTTTTGATACAGGACCTGCCTATCTTTCCAGTCACATCTTCTGTTTCCCGCTTCTCACTTAATGCTTTAAAACTGTTGGTATATAACACAGATGCAGAAGACCATAAAACTAAAAAAAGTAATAACTATAAAACATTTTGTTTAAATATATCAATGCCTCGTACCTCAGGATGAAATAGAGCTCTGCTTTAGGTAAATAATTCTATGATAGGAATCATTTTCTCAGTAGTAATAAATATTTTTCTTTAGGCCAAACAGAATTTAAAGCTCTGTCTTGCGGTACGCGGGCCTCTCACTGTTGTGGCCTCTCCTGTTGCGGAGCATAGGCTCCGGAGGTGCAGGCTCAGCAGCCATGGCTCACGGGCCCAGCCGCTCCGCGTCATGTGGGATCTTCCCAGACTGGGGCACGAACCTGTGTCCCCTGCATCGGCAGGGGGACTCTCAACCACTGCGCCACCCAGGGAAGCCCGCTCTGTCTCTTTTGATATGTTTATTTTAAAGATGTTTGGGAAAAAATTGGGGTATTCTTCTGCTAATAGAAATTACTTTTGCTTTATGTTTTGGGGCCCTGAAACTTGTAGATCATGGTGTAAATGTAGTTTCTAAATGAGTTTATACCACCTAATTAATTTAAGATTGGATCTCATTTTTTGAGCCTTATTTATCTGAATTCCTGGGTTAATTGGAACCAGTTTGTCTTCAAGCTTTTGGTTTGTGAAAGGGGACCTCTTCACTTTCTTCCTTAGGGCAGGGACCAGGAGCCCATTTCTGTCATTAATAGTAGCGGTAACTAATATTTACATGATGTTTATTAATTCATTAGATACTTTCCTATGTGTTTTTTCATTTGGTCCTCAACAGCCCCACAAAAATATTAAATGACTTCGCTAACTATGGTTATAAAAATATAGGGCTTAAATCTGAATAGAGGGTCACTGAGGCTCTCAGCACATTCACATTACCACGAGGGACAGAACGAGGTTTTAATGTTGTTTTTGTTTTACAATTATGGATTTTTAATACAAAATAATAAAAATGCAATTTGCTTGGGCCCCCACTCAACATGGCCCCCAAAATAAACATTTTTAACCCTTAACTTATGCTTGTTCAAAATAGGTTCCAAGCCTCCAGTACTTAAAAACAGACAAAACCAAAAAACAACCAAAGCAAACAATAGAACACTGTCTTGCATCAATCATATTCTTCCCTGATGAAAAGCTCTGTAAAAGCATCCTATGTCCACTTCAGACTTGGAAGGATATTGAGTTAGAAATCCCAAGCTACTAATTAATGGGCCTCAGAGAGTTTGAGTTATAGTCTGTGATTTAATATTAACAAGGTAGTCACCACTTATTAACTACCTCCTGTATTTGTCTTAGAGTGTCCTTCAGAGGAGGTATTTGTTATCCCTGTTTTACAGATGAGGAAGCTGAGGTTCCAACAGGTTAAATGCAGTTTGAGGTTACGGGGCTCATAAATGGCAGAGCTGGGATTTCAGCTGGACTCCAAAGGCTGACGTTTGTCGTGATGCATACCACATGGCCACGTAGTTAGTGTGCTCCTGACAAATGGTAGCGTCAGAAAATCTCAGGAGATTTACACCTTGAAAGCATATTGATTTAAAGTAATCTTACTAATAATTTTGCAAAGTAATAATGTATTTTGGAATGTGAATAATTGACTTCTGACATATCTGCTCTGTAAGCTTAGCTTTTTCATAGAGTACTTTTTCTTAATGGGAAGGAAACCTGAATTAAAATTCCGAGATAAATTAACATTTAAAGTTAAAAGTAAGTGGCTTAGTGTACTGCCATATTATTATTATTATTTTTTTTTTGCTGTACGCGGGCCTCTCACTGTTGTGGCCTCTCCCGTTGCAGAGCACAGGCTCCGGACGCGCAGGCTCAGCGGCCATGGCTCACGGGCCCAGCCGCTCCGCGGCATGTGGGATCTTCCCGGACCGGGGCACGAACCCGTATCCCCTGCATTGGCAGGCGGACTCTTAACCACTGCGCCACCAGGGAAGCCCACTGCCATATTATTTTAAAATTAATCTCTTTTGAGATAATGTTTTCAGGCTATGTTCACTCTAACTTTTCTGTTTTATATTCTGATTTATTAATCACTTAATATTGTATTATCTTTACTAATTTGAAAATGATTCTTGGCACTTTGTCAACAATGACAGCTACAAAGCAAATTTTTTTTTTTTTTTGCGGTACGCGGGCCTCTCACTGTTGTGGCTTCTCCTGTTGCGGAGCACAGGCTCCGGACGCGCAGGCTCAGCGGCCATGGCTCACGGGCCCAGCCGCTCCGCGGCATGTGGGATCTTCCTGGACCGGGGCACGAACCCGTGTCCCTTGCATCGGCAGGCGGACTCTCAACCACTGCGCCACCAGGGAAGCCCCCAAAGCAAATATTTTATCTTTCAAAGTAGTCTATAAACAAGTACTATTTAGGGCTTTGTGACAGCCTTTAATAAAACAGTAGGACACATTTTCAGTTTGATTTACTTAAAAAGCTTCATCAGGGTTGTTTCATTTGTCATTCATGTAAATATTTTAATTAATGAATCATTATCTTATTAATAACTTACCCAACCAAGGATAATTAATTCTTCATGGTCACCATGATCCTGGGAGATCATGGGAGAGAACAAGAAGAGTTAACTGAGTGGAAAAGAAGGTCATATGGATGTAACATTTTTGGTACTTTATTTTCCAGTTTTGCATATTCCTTTACTCCTATAAAAAATATCTTGCTAGGGACTTCCCTGGTGGCACAGTGGTTAGGAATCCTCCTGCCAATGCAGGTGACACTGGTTCGATCCCTGGTCTTGGAAGATCCCACAGGCCGTGGAGCAACTAAGCCTGTGTGCCACAACTGCTGAGCCTGCGCTCTAGAGCCCGTGAGCCACAACTACTGAGCCCATGTGCCACAACTACTGACGCCTGCACACCTAGAGCTTGTGCTCCGCAGCAAGAGAAGCCACTGCAATGAGAAGCCCGCGCACCGCACCGAAGACCCAACACAGCCAAAAAATAAATTAAATAAATTTATAAACAAAAAACTATATCTTGCTAGCATATTCTGCTGAGGGTTCATTATTATCAAGATATATATTATATTAATACATTTTATAACTTTTAAACTATTAGTGTTTAGATTGGACCTATTTTCCTATTAAATGTAAAATGTTGACACCCATATTATTATAAATTTGATGATCATTATCTTAGTGTAGTTTTATAGATGGTTGTGTCATTTGACAAGCAACTGATGGGTCATTTGATGGATTAGGTACAAGCAGTCACACCAACACCATTATTTCTCTTTTGGACAGGTCAGGGATTTGAAGGGTGGTCCCCAGGGAATAGGAGCATGTTAGCTGATAGCCTCTGACAGATGATGCTGCAGATATCATGCTGTTCCTTTGAACACATATTCTTTTAAATCTTGAAGTGCAAAATAAGGGTAGAGAAACTTGAACTTGGTAAGAAGGATGAGTGAATGGTTTGTGGCATAACTGGATATGCATGACATTTTTAATCTTAGGAATTATTATTTCAAGAGTGTATCTTGTTTGTAGCTAAAATAGTACTTCTGTGTTCTTTGAATAATTTGTCAGGTGAGCCATCATTAAGTTCTTCTGTATTTTAAATAATTTAAATATTTTTTAAATATTTTAAATAAGAAATTTAAATAATTTCTTACTAGAATTATTTTGATGCTTTTGTAGAATTTTTCTGACGTGGTAACTGCCATCATACTTCAGTAAGATGCTTACTCTTCAATGTGAATATAAACCCCTGTAAAGAGCTTTTATTCAAAAAATGTAATGGTCCTGAGTGACCCTTTGTGCCCAATTTAAGTTGTTTCTCTCAGATTATAAGTGCCACACTGAGGCTTTTTTTTTTTTTTTTCATTTCCCATCAAATTTTCAACAGAACTAATAGAAATGACATAGATAATGATGGGGGGAAGGAGAGGAGTCCTGACCCAGCCGCTCCGCGGCACGTGGGATCTTCCCGGACCGGGGCACGAACCCGCGTCCCCTGCATCGGCAGGCGGGCTCTCAACCACCGCGCCACCAGGGAAGCCCCTGAGGCTTTTTTTTAACGGGAGATGCAGTACTTGGTCTATATGGGGACTAATTAATTGGGAGATTAGGTTTGACATAAATACACTACCATGTGTAAAATAGATAGCTAGTGGGAACCTGCTGTATAGCACAGGGAGCTCAGTTTGGTGCTCTGACGATCTAGATGGGTGGGATGGGGGTACGGAGAGAGGTCTAAGAGGGAGGGGATAATGTATACATATAGCAGATTCACTTCACTGTACAGCAGAAACTAACATCATTGTACAGCAGAAACTACCACAACATTGTAAAGCAATTTTACTCCAATTAAAAAAAAAGCTTTCAGTACTATTTGATGTTTTGAGCACATGGCAGATTCCTTAGAATAACCAGTGCCTTAAGAATAGTGGTAATTTAATTGCCACCCAGAGCACTGGTAATTTAACTGCCACCCAAAACCATTGTTTCTCTTTTTTCCCTAACTCTGTGCTAAGCACATATTTCTGATAATGTATAGAAGGATGTGAACTAAGTTGAAGGTTGCATTAAAACATAAAAATAAGGATGGAGGCCTTCCTTGTAGTCCCCACCCCAGAATCCATATTTGGGAGTTGCATAAGTAGACACAGTGGTCTTAATGGCGCTTTGTGCTTTACTGGGTGTGCTACAAAATCAGTTCAGCTCTGATCTGTCCTGAGGACATCCTTCTAAACTAAAGTATATTTACTAATTTCTCCTTGGAGTTTAGTGCTCAAAACAAATGTGACCTAGACACTACATTTTATAAGTTCCTGGCTTAAAAAAAAAAAGAAAAGAAAACAATAAAGATAGATCAGACCCTTTGTGGGCTACTGTTAGCTAAACAATATGGGCTTCCCACATTCTTAAGAAAGCCAGCTAGCAGCAGAGTACTAGTCTTTCACTCGAGATTTTTTTTCCAGTCAAGGAAAAGTAAAAATTCTCAATAGCAGGCCCTGTTCTCACGTTACTCCTTGGCTCTGTGTATCTTCTGAATACAGTGTTAGTTTATTTATTTATTTTTTAACAGTTGTGTGGTCTTCATAAGGTGAAGGGTTGTCTGTGAGGGTATGGAAACTAACTTGCAAATACATACCACCTCCTTAAAATCAAAGGAGACATCAAGGAGCCTTTTACTTCCTGCTTCTTTTGAGTGTCTTCCCTTCTGTTGTTGAGGAAGAACTGCTTGAATACATAGGGCATTTTCCTTTAAATATTTCCTTTTTTCAGTTTAGCCTTCTGATTTTAAACTGGCTGAATTTAAATTGCAGAATTGTGCTTTCTTGCAAGGTAGTAATGGCTATAGTATGATTATTACTGCCATCCTGAAATAGTGATTGAGGGTTTCAGTTCATTTTGCAGTACACAGGACATATTAAACAAACCTGGCCTTTGACACTACTGTTATACAGCAAATTAATTTCTAATATTTAATACTTTCCTTAGATAACTTGGCACCCAAAATCCAGGAAGCTAGGATTAGCCAGTTTTCTTTTAAATTTGAAGGAGGTATATTTGGAGCAAACAAGGGGTCCATAATTTGCCTCAACTGCAAGGGTGAATTTTACCATGATGGGGAAGTGATCAGACATGTAAATGAATTACAAGGGACTCAATGAATAAATAATTGGCATAATAAAGGGTTAATATGTTATGGAATGACAGTGTTTGGTGAGGAACCCAATCCTTTGAATAAAGGTCAAGGTGGGGGACAATTATGTTCTCCATGATGTTGTAAGGGGACCACTAGCCATATTGCATAGATTTCTTTTTCTGCCTGAAACTTTGGATATTGAAAAAGAAAAGGCTTTTAAAAATACTGCATTTGGATTTCAATGTGAATATCTGTCTTTAATATTTTTAGAAATCTAATGCATGTGCTGAATAAAGCAAGTTACACTAATATTTGACAAATCAAATCTTTGTAGAAGTTACAGTCTGTAAATCTATTGATTTTCATAGAATTTTTATAAGCTATAGCTTCTTGCTGCAGTAATCATCCTTCTAGTTAATAACACAAGGCTTAGGCAAGTAGACTGGGCTTACTTTGTGGCTGTTCATTTATTTTCCACTCAAGCATTTTTCTTCAACCGTCACTCTGACATCTAAATTTGGTAGTTCATCCTTAATAGATAACTTTGTTGTCCGGCAGCTCCGCTTCCAATTATTTAGGACCTTTAAAGGAATAGAACAAATGGAGTGATGATATTCTTGGTGTTTAAAGAATCAGTTTTTATTCAGCCTGTTCAGCGGAAGCCATGGTCAATACCTTGTCATTCAAAACATAATGAAAGCTTCTAAGTTATTTGGCATCAATTTTGTATCCTGAGTTAAGAGACAATCTGTTGGACTGAAGCCTGTTTTAAAATTTTGACTTCGTTCACTTTTAAGGAGTTAGATTTTTCTTAAACCCTCACTCTGACATCTAAATTTGGTTGTTCATCATACAACCTCTAAAGGACCTCTAAAGGAACAGAGCAAATGAGTTGATACTCTTGGTGTTTAAGGAATCAGTGTTTATTTTGTTCAGTCTCTTTTTCAGAAACTATGAGCAATCCTTTTATTGGGGAAATATCACCTTTAGACTCTGTCTATTGATTTCCTCTTTTGGAGAGAGGAAGAATTAACTGTTAAAGGGGATTTATTTGATTTCTATCTTAGTTTCATTTGGTCTTTTTTTTTCCCCCCCATTTTCTTTTAGCCCATTTTTATTCTCTTTGTCTCTTCTTCTAGCTCTTGTTTCAGAGAATCCATATTTTCTTTTGATTTCATAGAGACTTGGGTGCCATCATTTTTATGTAAATTGTGGAGGAATTTTTTCTGGTGTTTTTTCTTCATTTACCATTTTTTTGTCACATCAATTTACTGCTTTTTTCTTACCTCTGATTTTCCAAAGGGGGTTTCTATTTTCAAGGTCAAGTTTTGCTGAATGATAGCATGGGGGAAATACAGGGGTGGTAAACTAGGGGAGCAGTTAGCTTCATTTTCATGTATTGTCTCTTTATCCTTAGTCTTCACTCCCAGTCACAGGTATTTAACAGGCTGATGTCACATGCCTTTAACTATGGTCCATATCATTTACTTCTCTTCAGCCCACCAAAGTGAACAGCTAGAGTTTTTTCTTAACTTTCTTTTCCCCTACCACATAACTAAATTTGTAATCTGTTTTATGCAAAAGAGCATGCCTGTATGTTTCCTGATTCAGATATGTCTAGTGGCCCAGTGACTCTCCTGCATCGTGTCCTCACAGCCAGCTCTATTCCCTTCCAAGCACTTTGGCCCCTGAGGTTGTGCGATTTACCTTTGAGGGACTCAGACCACACTGTCCATTACCTACAGAACTGCTCTACTCCAGTGGCTTTGTCCTTTACCTAGGGCCAATTTTCAGTGCAGTTGGAAGGACTTCTTTATAGGCTTGCTGTTTCCTAGTTTTATTGAGACGTAATTTTCATCCTTCTTGTTTTAAAAAAATTTTATTGAGAGGAAAAAAATGGGGAAAAAGTACAACTATTCTACCATCTTTCACCAGAACATCCAACTTTTAAATTATTTTTTGCAATGCCAAATATTCATTTAAATAGTTGCAAAAAATGAATTTAAAATAAATACAACACATATGAATGGGTCTCTCCATTGATCTATAAATTCGTTGAGACCTCACTGTGCCAAAAAATATAGCTTGAGTTGTATGTGTTTACAAGACAGGGTTTAAAAAACCTTGTTAAAATGTATCACTTGCTCTCGTTGGGTTTCAGCTTGTCCTAAAATATTTTAACACCTTGATGGTCTAGACATAAAGCATCATTTAGAGTAAGATTGAAGAAAGCAGAGTAGAATTTTATGGAAATTGCCCCCCCTAAAATATCCTCTACTTACACTGCACCAATAAAAATAGTAGCCATTTTGAGTGCCCATTTGAATATTAAGGGTGAAAGAGAGGAATGAGATGATTATCACCAGCTTTTGCCTCCACTAAATCTTGTTTATAGTCCTCAGTGGTCAGGCAGATTTCCTTATAAACAGAGTATATGGTAGTCTGTCATCCTTAAGTTTAATTGTGATACTTTTCATTATTGACAACTAGATATAATTACTAGATTTCACAGGAGTTTTAAAAGGCAATTTAAATCAGGTAGCCAAACAGTTAATTGCAAAATATTGGTATTATTTGTGTTTTGTTTAATTGTTTTCCAGTAGTTTTCATACTGCTTTCTTATATTACTTATGTGTAACCCTTTTTGCTATTCAGAATTGTTTTCATGTGCACTATCTCACTGTAAGTATGCAATTATATATATGTGTGTGTGTGTGTGTGCATATATATATATATATATATATATAAATTCACATGCATATACACAAATGACCTGAGTGTTTGAAAGAATTATTTGAAAATCTATATACATATTTATATATAAATATATAATTTGCTTGTCTGTTACAATTTTATGGTGTCAATAAACTGTCTATAATGAGAAAATCTATTTTAGAGTTCAGAGTTTTAATAATTCTGAATTATGGTGAACTGAGGTATACCTTTTACTTTGGCTGGGAAAAGGATTAATCGGGAATTTATTTGGTAAGGTCTCAGATTTTAAATATTTTTGAACAGTTCAGAAGAATCCAAATATAAACAATAATACTGCTAAGTGTAAGCAAATTCTCATACCAGACAAATAGTATTTTCTAGAAATACTCTTCTAGAAATACTTAGTATTTCTAAGTCTGGTTAGTGATTGTATGTACCTATAATTATGGAAGTTTCATATGCTTACAAATTTAATAGTATGTAATTCACAGTTGCTTTCCCCCCACTTGTGCTGCAATTACTGGTAGGTTAGTCCAATCAATACAAAATAAGGAGCTGATGGTGACCACCAAACATTTATTCCCTAGTCTCTTTTCACCACACCCACCTGAAATCTGTGTGACACCTGGGATTCTCCCACGTGGTTCCTGAGCATCTTATTTGTACCTTGAAATGCAAGCTTGCTTTGATGTTGTAGGGGAGGAAAAAGTTTTCCTCAATCCTTTTAGGGTCCCTGGTAGGATCTGAAAGTTAAACTGATGACAGATTAACAAGAGAAAAACATCAAATTTTATTGAATTTTTACATGGATATGGGAACATTCACAAAAGAATGAAGACCCAAAGAAGTGACCTGAGAAGGAAGCTCTTATGACTTTTACACAAAGAAACAATAAATTTGGGAAAAATTGACAAGACAAAGGAGTTTGGTTTGGAGGTAGTGAATGGTGAAAAATTGACTAGGAAGTTAAGGGTAAGTTTAAGAAGGTTTCTTCGTAAGATTTCTCAGCCCCAAATTCCCCTTCTCTGGTGATGAGAATATCTCCCTTCCCCCTGGTACAGGGAGGGTACCTTTCACATGGGAGTTTTATAACCTGTTTCAGGGAAGAAGGACAGAGAGGGGAGGTCACAGTGACCTTTCTGTCACTTCTGCCATTTTCTCAAACTCCTTCAGCTTAAGATAATTCAATATACCAAGGTGCCATATTTGGGGTAGGGAGTCCTGAACCCCATCAACATAAATGGGGGAAGTTCTATACAAGACTTGAGTAAGAAACAGGAGATCATCATGCAGGCTGGACTTTTTCTTTTTTTTTTTTTTTTCCAAGTTTTACATCTTGTATGTCCAAAGAACAAAATTTGCAGTCTGCATCTGTAGGGAAAAAAAA
>NW_006798086.1:826265-832036 GCF_000442215.2 Lipotes vexillifer
GTAGGGAAAAAAAAAAACAGTGGGAGTGAGATTTAAGGGACAATAGAATTTTTCCCAAATTGGACCTTTCCCAATGCTTAAGGTTTAATGTTAAACTCTACTTTGGCTCTGGTTCCCATCTGCTAGAGTTATTTTTCAAAACATATTAATTCAAATTTACCATTTTAAAAGTGCTGTAATTCAGATCTCATTAGAAAACTTAAGAATTGTTTGGCAAAATATCAGGCATTTGGCAGGTGGGTAAGTAGTGCATTTCTTTATTAAAAAAAATATGTGCAGGATTTTCCCTTGTTATAAAATTAATGTAAATCTGTATATTTATAACGTACATATATATAGGAAATACAGTAAAGTTAAAAGAAAATTAAAATCACCAATAATTCCATTGGCTAGATATAATCATTGTTATTAGCTTGGTGTATGCCTTTTTAGTGTTTTTAAAATGATTATATGTGAACATACAGACATAATGACATACATTAATACAAAGTTGGGAGATAGAGTACATACCATTATACCTGCTTTTATACTTAATGTGAGTGGGCATTTTTTTTTTTGTTTAATAAATATTTTTAAAAGGGATTTCAAAATACAAAACTACGACTTGAATTAAACGGCTAGACAGAATTTTACACTGAAATATACTCTGGTAGCTCCTGCCAGGCTAGTGTTAAGACCACTGACCTCTGGAGAAGTCACCCTCTGCCCCATGAAGAGCTCTCAAGGATGTCTTCATTGCCTTCATTCACTAAAACACTCTGGGTTGAAAACAGTCCAACTTCCTGGAACCAACAACTGAATCAGATGAATGATGGTTAGGAAAGGGCATTTATACAAGGACTTTCAAACATTTGTATTGTAATAAATCTAAAGTCCTTGTTAAGGTTTAAATCTTAACCTCTTCCTCCCTGGTATAATCACTAAATGTTGTATTTTGACTCTGTAGTCAGGCAAATAGATTTACTTCAAAGGAAAAGTCTATGGTAATTTGTCATCCTTATTTCAGTTTTAATTGTAATCTCTTCCATTATTGGCAGCTGGATATAATTACCATATTCCATATCTCTCTTTTTTAAAAATAGAAGTAAATATTGTTGATGGAAACTAAGTGAAAACAATAATATATTACTGGTTAAAACAAAAAGTAAACAACTGATTTGCCCATCTGTGTTGCTAGGCACAGGGAGTGAGCAATGGCAGCCATGACTATTCTTGGTCAGGCATCATATTCATTAGATGGAGCTGACAAGGAAAACAGAGTGAAAGTTTCATTGGAAAAATAAGTGATGGACACAGTGAAAGATGAGAAAAGAAGGAACATGATCCTGATAGTGATAAATAAGTGAAAATATAAGTTAATTTAGAGAGATTGAGAAAGAAAGATGACAGGAGAACAGAGGAAGCATGGAGGATAGCGCGAACATTCAATGACTTCTTGAAAGGAGAGGAGAAAATTCAGAATACTAAATCAAGAGCTAGAGGGAGAGGTGATGTGGAACTTCCTTCTTTACAGCATTTTAGGAGCGATTAAAACTAACAGAAGGTTTATTTAGAGTATGTATGGTGAATAGCAGATTCAAACAACTCATCATACTAAGTTATCCAGAGCCAGCCCTGTGACCCAGCACATGTTTTCCTTTAATTTATACATTTTTATTTTTATTTTTGGCTGTGTTGGGTCTTCGTTGCTGCGTGCGGGCTTTCTCTAGTTGCGGTGAGTGGGGGCTACTCTTCATTGCGGTGCGCAGGCTTCTCATTGCGGTGGCTTCTCCTGTTGCAGAGCACAGGCTCCAGGCCTGGGGCCTCAGTAGTTATGGCTCACGGGCTCTAGAGCACAGGCTCAGTAGTTGTGGTGCACGGGCTTAGTTGCTCTGCGGCATGTGGGATCTTCCCGGACCAAGGATTGAACCCGTGTCCCCTACATTGGCAGGCGGATTCTTAACCGCTGCGCCACCAGGGAAGCCCACATGTTTTCCTTTTTGTACAGAAAAATACAAATATTTTGCTGGATATCTGGCAGAAATAGTACAGCAAAAAAAAAAAAAAAAAAAGGAGTATATCGTATTCCCCACCTTCCATGACTCTTACAGAAATAACAAGTTGCCTTTTTAACCAGGAGGTCATGTGACCAACATGTGGTAGCCATTTCATTCACTGAAATAAAATTGCCTACTATATGCTAAGTCCAAAACAAATGTTAGTTTCTTTCCTTATTGCACAACGTTACTTATGATCTTAGGCAAGGCCCTTCCCCTCTCTCTTAGCCTGGTTCCTTATGTATAAACTGAGGAGTCCAGAATAGATGACCTTTACTAGCTTCTCCAAATCTAGAATGCCACAATACCAAATTAAGTGACTTTTATCTGATAATCAGAAACTGTAAGAACTTACGTAGCCTGCTCGATGTTATTCACCTGCTCCAGTGTCACAGTTTAAAATCCAGGCACGAAGCATCATTTCCTTAACATAAATATGCAACAGCATTTACAACTTGAAGGCACAAAGCAAGCATTGATTATGCATCTATGCTATGTCAGGTATTTTGCCAGATGCTAGGTAGCCTAGATAAAGAATCCTGATGACATAGTTCCTATCTCCAAGGAGCTCTGGGGCTTAATTGGGAGGTAAGGCAAAGATAACATGAACCAACTGGAAGATGAAGAGCTCACAGACAACATTTCATTAGAAGTGCTAAAGGTGTGCAGCAGACATTGTCTGGGTGTTGTGGGCTATGGGGATTCAGAGTAGGAAGGAATCACCTCCTGGGATCCTTGGAACTTAGGCTAATGATTCTTAAGTGAAGGGATTGACTCCCTGAGTCTGTGAGCTCAGTTATATTCCACAGCCATGGGCTATATACCCTGAACTCCCCAGCTGTTCTGTAAAGTATCGTGTTAATGTTGAAGACAGATACAGAAGGACCAATCCTCCCCATTGGTAAATTCAACAGTGCTCTTCGGGTCACTGTAAGGTAGATGACTAAGCCGAAGGAAGATAATAAGAAAGCTTATATTTGTGTCCTTAAGGAATTAGTGAGGTTTTTGCTTGTGAAAATTAAGACCAATGCAGTTTTCAGCTGTAGTTGTCTGATTCTTTCCTATTCAAACTCAACTCATCTTTCAAATGCCAGTTCCGTGGTAGTTTTTTATCACTTTCACCTCTGGATCTCTGTCTTTTTAGAATTCACATTATTCAATGTCTATTAAATGAAGAGACCATTGCAAAACAGACTTTGAGAGTCATAAAATGCTTTTAAAATTTAAATATTATGTGTATGACTGTTAGCTCCTAATTTGGCCCACCCTGGATATGGCCCTTATATATCCAGTGTGTAAGCTTTTCTTGTATTCCCCTGTAATGCCTCATATACTTTGGGTATTAGATAAATATTTCTTGATTAGTTGTTATTAATCAAGCAGCAGATTGTATCAGTGCTCCAGCAATTCAGATAGGAAAACAAACGGACACCTGTTAGCGTCCTCAGAAAACATAAGGACTTTCATTCTTCCGAAGAAATTAAAGGGTAGATATTCTTATTGCTTTTTACTTTCATTTTTGGTATCTTTCAGGATGTTTATAGTTCAGTTGAAAATTGAGGCATTATTGTAATGAATGCTTCCTTTTTACTTTGAAGAAATATGTACACTGCAAATATTCTTCTTCTGAGTATTATAGTTTCTTTCTCAAGGACACATACTAGTGTATGTAACACTTAGAATATCTCTGAAAAAGAATATGAATACAATGTAGTTTTCTTCCAAATTCAGAAACAGAAAAGGAAATTGGTTTGCACTGGGCCAAAGACAGACACAAAGTCAGAGACAGGACTAACTTGTACTTAAACTTCTTTTCCTTGTACCTTTCTGGTCTGTTTTATTCATTTGCTTCTCTATTTAAACAAATAAACAACTTTTTTTTTTTTTGCTTTTTTCAGACAACCTCATAGAGTACATTAGCCTCTGAAAAACAGAATAGCAATGGACCTGTATAAAGGATTGCTCTGGGAGTTCTTTTAAGAGAGCGATCATAAGGTGTGCACAAAGCAAATAATTAATCCCCTAGGTAGCTATGCTATCTGTATGCAGAGATTAACATGAGTGTTCCATCAGTATTCTAAAATGAGGAAGGAAAGGGGGGCTTCCCTGGTGACTCAGTGGTTGAGAGTCCGCCTGCCGATGCAGGGGACGCGGGTTCGTGCCCTGGTCTGGGAGGATCCCGCATGCCACAGAGCAGGCTGGGCCCGTGGGCCATGGCCACTGGGCCTGCATGTCCAGAGCCTGTGCTCCGCAGCGGGAGAGGCCGCAACAGTGAGAGGCCCGCGTACCGCAAAAATAAATAAATAAATAAAATGAGGAAGAAAAGTAATTTTTCTATGCTCATTTATCCAAGTAATTTTGACACAGGCAAATGGAACTATGCATTCCTTATGTTTTTTTCTTAAATTCCAAGCATAGCTTTTCATGTCTATCAACTGGAAACCATCCATTCTCTATCACAATGGATTCACTAATGACAGGGAAGAGTCTATTAGGTAAAGCAGTAATGAGGAGAGACAAAACGATGGGAAAGTAGGCAAGGTCAGAGGTCACCTTGACCAATATTATTCGCAACTAACTTGCTTTCCCCCTTTACTGCCACCCTACTCTTACTACCCTTCTCAAACCAAACACCACCTTGGGTCTTCCAAAAATTTCTTCCTTTTATTCTCGATGATCTCAGTCTCAGAGCCTCAAATTTGATTTTGTTTCTTTTCCACTTAATTTTGTGGTAATTTTAGGAGTTTATTTCTATCTCATTTAGTTATATTGAACTAACACTGTCCAATCCAGGAGGGTTCTTTGAAAACATGTAGAGTCATTGAGTTCAAAATTGGTCCTCAGAATTCTATGTGACCATTTTCATAGCTTGCCTGTCTTGAGCATTTGAAGAAAGTAAGAGTAAGCAATCTAAAGCAAAGAAATTATTTCTAAATGTGGAAATAATGTTAGCTGCCAAGACCCCTGGGGAAAATGTTTATTTTTTAAGTGTGAATGAGTGTGGTGAGAAGTTATCTGATGGAAATATGACTTTATCTGGCCTTGTGTTCTACTACCACCTCTGTTTTTATAAGATGAAAACTTGAACCTTTTATGGGAAAATAATATTCCACATTTCATTAAAAAGTTTCAGTAGCACCTTGATATTTGGATGCACTGCTGTGAAATCACCTTTGAATGTTTTCTAGCTATGTTGACTGTGGCAGTGGCCCTTCCTTTTAGAATAATGGGTGCCTGGAGAATTGTGCTATTTTTTATTTTGGTTTTTTATGTTTTTTCTTCTTTGCTTATTACTATTGGAAGGAGTTTCCCACAGTGAATCAGAAACAGGGAGTTTTGTGCATTCTGTCTAGGAACTAATAACTTGTGATGTGATAGAACCATCCACAACTTTCTAGCGTTGTGATTTAATCATAGTAGTGCTTTTGATTGAGGAGATTGGCAAGTGTAGTCATTTGCCATGTCATGGTAAGCCTTTAGACTAGTTTCTTCCAATGTTGTTCCTATAATATTCATAGAGAGGTTTAATCTCACAAAGAAACTATCTACTGTTTTCTGATTTTCTGAACTTACTAGGATGAGTTAGCAACAAGTTACTTGTTTCTAGTAATTTAAAATCAGATCAGAGAACACTTTATTTTTCAATATTTGTTTTCCTTCCCCAAGTCTTTTCTACAAGGAGCCAATATACTCCCAATATAAGAGGACCTAGAATTGGTGAGTTGGTCTTTCCCT
>NW_006798086.1:832046-877936 GCF_000442215.2 Lipotes vexillifer
TTTCCCTAGGATAAATTCCCTAGGGATGAAGGAGAAGTTTCTATACTTCTTTATATGACAGTATTAAACCCATCCATATTGAATGCATTACAAAAAAAAAAAAAACTGAGTTGAAAGTTTCACTGTTTTGTAGGAGCTTTATTCCATGGATCGTTGAATTTTCTTTTCAGGCAATTTTTGGGATACCATCGGTCTGGAACTTTAGTTTTCTCTAAAAACATTTATAAATATAATAAATGCTTTGGTTAGTATATCTCATCAATTGCCATAATTCTTTTTTTCTTGTTTTCTTGAGAAGGCCTGGGACCCTGACTTAATTTCACAAATAGTTGGACAAATTTTTGCTGGTCCTGGTGATGGTATTATTGCAAAGAAAATAGATGTGTGCTCTTACATGAGAGTGATGCATGGATTTGTTCCCGCTTCTTGTCTCCAAAAGACAAAAAGCAAAAGACAAATGCCTAAGAGGATAACTCTGCTGAAATGCAACCTCAGTGTTCATCTAATCATGTACACAGACCATTCAAAAATTTGTTAAGAAAATTGAAATATATCTATTCTCTAGTATTCTGGGTGAGTTTCTCCATTTCACTGTACCACTCAGGGAAATCATCCTTTTGCTGGAGAACGTGACAGTCTCCTTCTCATCGACCTGTTTGCATTGACTTACTGATGGGTTTTTCCTCTCTCTCTTGTTTACCTCTTACTACTAATGGGAATGCCTTATATTTCTTTTTTGTTTCTCCACCTGTCTGACCATAATTTACCTTTTTTTTGTTTTTTTTTTCAAAATGATTGCATTGTTATTTACCTGTTTGGGGATCTGGCTTTGAAAATGCTTTATATATTAGGAGCGAGTGGCTAGTTTCCTTGGATATGAAATGTTAATGAATCTCTAGAGAGATTGCTCTAGTGACTGCTCTACAATGTTATCTGTTCTCTTTGTCTGTGTGTATATACGTGTGCATTCTATCGTGGCTGATTTTCGTTTCTCCCTTCTTGTTTTTTTAATCGCTAGGGATTTTCTCATCCCTTTTTTAAAAAAATGCACGGACACACATACGTATAAACTCAAATCTTGTTGATGACAAACTGGATTAAATATACACCTTCCTCTGCCATACTGTCCTTATGTCACAAATCTGTTATTTGCTACATTTGTCCCACTGCATAAGGTTGTAGTACTCATTTCCCATACCAGCCATTTTAGTGCATTAGAAGAAATACAGCAGATTGAAAGCTTCACTCAACAGACTAGGTTCATTAAAATTAAATCTTAAGGACCCTAATAATATTGAACCTGAGAAAGATGAAAGCAGTAACAGTCCATTGATTTCACACAATGTCACTTGCTAAATGGTCTTCAAACCAAGAGAGCAACCTTTAGACCAATCCAGGTCTTTGCTGGTCCTGAGTCAAATATCTAATCAATAGAGTGATGCAAAGTTAAGTCTGAGGATGTAGTCCTCATCGTAAACAAGCTGTGCTGTTGAACTAGGTAGGAAGACTGGTGGCAGGGACAGCTTGGAGAACTCTGGAAGGATGCATTCTCTGACTTAATTCAGTGTTACTGCTGTGATTTTTCTCTTCATTTCTTTTTCTGCTTTCTTAATAGCCAAATCATTTAAAATTTCCCTCACCTGTTTTTAAGTCTCCTTTGTCTTCATTTCTGTACTTTTCACAATTTCTGCAGTATACAAATATTAATCACAAACTAATTAAACCTGTTGCACATAACCTATGAATGTTACTGATCAGAATTGCCCGTATGTGTTGAAGAATTAACAGTTACCTGTATATAGTGATTTGTTTCATTTGGAGCCCTTGAATAGGTGAATAGTGGAGATTGCCCCAGATTCACTCATTCAGCATTTGTTCAGTGTACACGTGGTGCCACATTACAGTAAGTGTAATATTTTTATCGCTTTAATGTGGGACAGTTGTGTGAAGCTCAGATTTTTCAAATCTGAGAAATAAATTACTAAAGGTATCCCTCTGTGTTCTTCCTGCTTACTGATTTTATGACCTAGGTCAGGTTATTTGTTGTGTTTTTCTTTTCCCTTGGTAAAAGTGAGCATCACCTTGCCTCTTAGCCTCCAACAGGTGCTTGAAAAAATAAGGCAACATGGTAGATGAAATTCAGCATATGTATAGGGTACTGTCATATAACTCAGAAGAAAACATGGTTTTCTACCCTCTGGTGTAAAAGCTTTAATGGCATTTCAAATGGTACTGTTAATCTACCAGGGAATGAACACTGTGATGATTTAACTAGGTATCTGTAAAGGACTTTAAATTCTTTGCCAAAACGCATGAACACAGACAAACAGACAAACAACTGGCTGTGGTCTTGGTGAACATGGGTAGGATTACCTAGTGTAAGAATTAATAAGATTTTGACTAGTGAGTTGATGCCTGGTCTTTCTCAGCTAGAAACGTGGGGGAAAAATGATACCAGTGCAGTTACACTTGTAGAGAATATGCTTTCACTTTTCCTTGTATTTTCACAACTTAAATTGACTGTTGGAATAAGATAATGAATCCCTTTCTGTATCTGAGTCATATTTATGACAGTCGAACCCACCAAGGCTCATAATCATTCCTGGTTGGAATGATTCTGTTCTTGTAAGTAGGAATTATCTTAACACGTATTCACAAAACAAATCACCCAGGGTGGTTTTTGCTTAATAACATTATTCCTGCTTGGAATGATTCTGTTCTTGTAAGTAGGAATTATCTTAACACGTATTCACAAAACAAATCACCCAGGGTGGTTTTTGCTTAATAACATTTAACCCAACCTTTTTAGTAGTAACTGCGGTAATTATAGATTTTAGACTGAGAAGACCTCAGTAATTACGTAACTAGGTTTTAATAAATCTGGGGCTCATTTTAGACTGTCATTTCTGTAGGTTTTATATTTTATTGATTTTGGATGAAATTGCTAGACCAGACATGTGGAGAATGATTTCAGGAAATAAAAACGTTAACTGCTAATAAGGCTTAGCCAATACCCTGTTTATTTATTTATTTTTTTGGCAGTATTTATGTCTTAATTTTCTAAAATCATAGGATTACTACATGAAATAAAATATTCTCTACTATATCATTTCACAGTAATAAAATATAGCAAACATTCTGTACAATTGTTGTTTAAAGTCAAAATAAAAAAGGAGCGGGGACACACAGCTTTTGGGGGCAGGAGCTCTCTGTGTCCCCCTTTGCCTGGCAAAGCAATAAAGCTATTCTTTTCTACTTCAAAAAAATAAATAAATAAATAAATAAGGAGCAAAGCATCCACCCAAAGAAATCATTGCATGTTATCTGCTACAGGGCCTCACTGGTAACGTGCCTTTTTATGTCATGTTTATATTAGGTGGACAATTCAGTGTATGCTGGGTTCAAGTTTAAGGATAGTGCCAGCTTTAGTGGAGTGATATTTTAAACCCAGAGAATAGAGTTGGAAATGATCATAGAGGTTACCTGGAACAACCGCCTTATTTTCAGAAGAGGAAAATGAGAATTATTGAATAGTTTCAATAACTTTGACAAAGTCACAGAGCAACAAGTTAGTCATTTTTCTGATTCAAGGTTGAGTGCTTCCCAATTACATGATGGCTTTTTAGATGTGTTCATTTACAATCTTATTTTCATTCATTTTAATATAGAACAGCTAGAATTTACTAATGAATTCATAGTGCAGACATTCCTCTGGTGAGAGAAATGAAGGATCCAGTTTATATAAAGATATATTTTACATGTATTTATATCGTTAACATCTTTTCAAAATTAATGAAATCTGTTTGAGACTGAACTTGCTGCATCGGTTTTTGTTTGTTTTAAAATTGAACACATGCATCCCTTTTAGACAGCAATGTAAGGAGCGTTACTATTCTGTGAGTTTATGTATGTCTTTCAACTTGAGTCTGTGGGGGTGTCTGGACTTAAGCCTGTTTCCTCCATTTTCAGCGGGCACTTATTGTGTGTCAATGTAACATTCCATTCACATTCCAAGCAAGCTTGCTGCTTTCACAACCATCATAGAGGGGATTTCATTTTTGCCTCTTTCAGTTTAACTCCAGGGAGAATTATCCTCTCTGGGCTTACCTTGGAGGCTTTCCTTGTTACGTAAATTTGTTAAGCAAAGTCTGGGAAAATCATTATATATTTTGAGCTTGAAGTCAAATATTTGACTTCATTTGCAGGGTCAGATTTGGTCTAGAGTAATATATATGTAACTCCCCTGGATATCTGTGGAAAGTCTGTGGAAAGAGCTTCAGAATGGGGGTGGATTCTAGAATATAAATGCTTACAGTTTTGCGAATTAGAAGAAAGAGTTTATAGTTTAATTAGCTGTCTGGTTGTCTCCACCATGGCTTGAAATCAATCTGGGGTCAGTGGGGTGGGGGGGGTGGGGAATTGGGAAGACTCAGTAAAACACCATCAAATCTTTTTTGAGCCTGTTTCTTCTTTTTTTTAATTGGAAAGAAGGAAGGTTGTATAAAATTCATTAACCACATATTCCCACTTGGATCCCCAATTTAACCTGCCTGAATTGAATCTGTACCTTGGAGCAGCCATAGAGGAAAATAGGAAGAGACTGGTCTCCCGAGGATCCTCAGTGTCTAGTTTTTATAAGTCACATTTTTGTCTGGCTGAAATCTGTGCTTCAAATATAAGGGATTAGCTGCTGCAGTTCAGTTCTTTGTGCATCTTAGACTAGCACTGCTCTGATATTGCCTTTCTTTTCAGGAATTTCATTTCCACAAGTTAGGTCTGTGACTGATCTTATTTCAACTGTGCAGAACTGCTTCTTTCCCAGAAAAAGCTTGAACTTCTTTTGCCACTGGTGTTTGCTCTGCATGAAATTGGTTGACTAGGAATTTTTTTTTTTCCCCTGTGTCCCTTGCATTCCTCTCCCCCAAGGAGCATAATTGTATTCCACAGAACATTAGGATCCAATATGAGTTGATTCTTCCTCTTGAACCAAACACTAATGTTTCCTCTGTCTCATTAAAGGGATGCCATGTACACTTGTTCAAGACGTAGACTTGTGAAGGTGTTCTCAGTTACACTGTTAACCTCCATGGAGTTGCATACTTAATATGATAATTTTCTAGGAAAGAGCAAGCAAATGGCTTGTTCTGACAAAATCGGTATATGCTATTAACAATTTTCCAGCAGTTGGAAGTAAGGGGTTTCGAGGAAGATTGCTTTTTTCTGATTTGCCTAAGGACGTCATAAGGACTAAAAGTAACCATGCCCACTATGTTCTAGGAGACAGAGCGTCTACTAGGTCAAAGAGTACCGAATGTCTAACTAGAATTGTTCTTTAGGGAAAGGCTTTTACGTGTTTTGTCCTGAGCGTCAACAGAGTTAATGGTACAGAGCATACTTTCTGATAGTAGTGGATTCCATCAGTGCTTCTCTTCTTCCACTATTTCAAGGTGAAAAAAGATGCAGAAAACTCAGCTTCATCTATAGATGCAGGAATTTGAGCCTAAGTGTAGCCAGTATTGTCACGCTTGACCCTTTTATTGCTCATCTATATGGTATAACTCGTAAACCAACACACCCTAACTTAGTAAAGTGCTCTGCATGCAGGAAACAGTTAATGAAATTTTGATGAGCAGAGGAAGCGAATCAACTAGGCACAAGAAGTTAACCAAGCAATTATATGCAGAGAACCAAGCAGCAATCAAGCAAAAGACATGCTGGGACAATATTGTATAGCTAAACCTTTTCCATAAAAACAATTTCTTAAAATTATTGGAAGAAAGGGAACACTGCAAATGTTTAGATGATAAATATAATCAATTCTGGTGGGTTCCATGGAAAGGTCTTGTTGAGAGCTAAGTATTACTACATCTGGAGATTGTTTTAAAGATGATGAAGAGATACAGGTTAGCTGTGTTTTGCAAAACTTGTTTTAAGAAAAAAACAGTGGTTTTCATTAGAATATCCTTTTTAACTTATATGTTTGATGCATTAGCAGGATACTGAAAATGTCATCCATGTATACTTCAGTGTGCTAAGTGTTACAGGGCTGTAAAGATGATATAATATTCTCCTATGGAAGAAGATGACTAAATTCAAACATATAAAATTTATTATATTTTCCACTTATCCTATTCCTTCTTTGATGCTTCCTGTCTCAGTGAATAAATGGCACAGTACCTATACCCTTTGCAGGTCAGAAACCTAGAAGAGAAGAGAACTTTGATTTCTTCCCCCTCCCCTCTCCACATCCAGTCAATCATCAAAAGTCCTTACAACATTACCTCCTTTATGCTTCTCACATCTGTCTACTTCTTTTCAAGCTCCTTATATTTTATTCTTCTTTTTGTGAGATAACTTTCTGCTGGGCCTCCTTACCTCACCTCCTTCCCATCCATCCCATTTTCCACATAGAAGCCTCAATAATCTTGCTAAGATTCAAACCTGATCATGTCATCTCCCCAGTGAAAATCTTCCAGGTGAATTCCCTTTTGCTCTACTGTAAGCCCCATCCTCTTCGGCATGAGTCTCTTTGGCATGGTGAAGATTATCTTGGGAGAGAGTGATCAGAAGATAGTAAAAAGATGGTAACTGATTCCCTTAGGGTGAGTGACCAGGCTACTTGTGGAAGGGACATTGCTGTTTTGTGCATCTCCCTACACACTTATTCCAGCAGGCTCTCACCTCTTCGTGGGCACAGCTTATTTGATCAGCTTACTGGTCGATACTCTAGGAAGTTAGAGTGGAAATTGTCATTTCTGATTCTGAATCCATTTCAAACATCTCACTCATGGGTGAGACAGTGTGGGTTTTATGATTTCATGTCATTAGTGGGATTGAAAGGGAAATTGGCTATGCTATTTTGGGAATCTACACCTCAAAATGTGTTATATAGTACGTGGAGGATAAATGCTATTTGCCAGATAGATAAGAACATGGTAAATGAACATGGAAATGTGTTGGTTACACATATTAAAATGGCAGGAGAATAGTAAATGATTGAGCCTTTCTTGATATAAAAATTTTCACATTGCTTGAAAAACCAGTAACATCTTGTGGGGAAAAAAGTTTTACTTTTCTATCCTTTAAAATGCCCCTTTATATTTATTTTAGATGTTTATTTTCATAAAAATAAATGAAATCCCAGCTTGAGAAATTTTCTTTCATTTAGAGTCTGCTTATTTTAGTTTTGAGTACAAATTTGAGTAGCACCAAGAGATTTATTTTAGGCCATTCTTGATGGGGGAAGGGTTATTCTTTGGTCTTTCACTTGTTCTGCTTTGTTATTTTAATTAATCTGTCCCCAGTGTGTTATTGGTTATCTAAAAGTTCACCTTCTCTGATCAGTGAACATGGCATTTTATTTTCTTTATATATATATATATATATATATATATATATATACACACACACACACACACACATATATATACATACATATACAGACACATGCCTATATACACACGTGTGTGTATGTTTGTATATATATATATATATATGTATAATATACACAGTCTTTATTTTAAGTTTTAAGTATATGCTCATTAAAGTTGAGAAAAAAGAAGAGTGTGTAAATGTATATGGTTACATGAAATATACAAATGTATACTCCAAAATAGCGTATGATAAACGTATGTCCACAGAAAACTAAGACTTTTTCTTTTATTTCAAAGTTAACATTTGAAGAGAAAATAAATCAGCTGCTAGATTTTTTAATAATCTTTTTTCTCAGTACTCTCAATTTATAGCCTTTTGATGGTATTTTCTAAATTATAGTTCTTTTCAAGACACTGAGAAAAGTTGCTGACATTAGATTTTGATACGTTATGCTTCTCTGTGTTTCCAACTTCCTATTAATAACTCCTTTCTTATACACATAATGCAAACATATTTGATTCTAAAACATCAAATGAAAATAAAGCTATCATCAAAATAGTTTTGGATGTTATGTGTTTGGTTTACCACATCAAATGTAGCTATATATCTGTGAAGTATCTAGTGGTATTCTAGGCTCTGAGGTAAACACAAGGAATCATGAAAACAAGTTCTCACCCTCAAGATAGAATATTAGAAACAAACAATATAAAACTAATACAAAACGAAAGAAGTAGAATTTGCTCTGTATTTATAATTATATATATATATATTTTTTGCTGTGACTCTTAAGAAATGGAGATAGAATGATCATTGCTTTGCTATAGAAATCTCTTATAATTCACTCTAGGTAAATGTTCCTCAGAATGTTGCTGTAAAATATTATTTAGCATTTGAATTAATGTATAAAAATACCTCTAAAGAACATTTCTCCAGATTTCTTTATTACTAAGCTTCCCTGATAATACTTTGCTTTCTGTGGAGAAGCAGAGATTTTTTTCTCTGAGAGCGAGGAAGTGAAATTCAGATGAAGAAACAATTTTCTATTTTTATTTTGACTGGGTTACTATTGCTTTTTCTGAGGTTGGCTAGCTTAGATGGCAGAATAATATGATAAATACGAATAATGAGTCATGGATATTAAAGAAGAATTGCACCAGAGAAGTTAAACTGGCAAGGAAGAATTTATTGAAGACTTTTTTAATAAGGGAGAGAGATTGAAGTCAACTCCAGTGAAACAAAAGGCTGGAGAATTTTTAAGCTCTGGAGTGAGCTAGTGGGAAACTACTGGAGGACATTGGGGGCGGGAGAGGGAGGTTATTCACAGTGATTAGGTCCTGGTGTTTGCTAATTGGTGCTTATCCAAGTTTGGATTCTACCCTCCCACTGAGACTGGGACCGAGGGACACTGTCTTTCCTGATGATTACATTTCAAAGAGATGGCTCCCAGGCTCTTGAGAAAGACATTCCTGAATTATAAAACTATCAAGAATCTGGAAGAAGTTTAACATCTAAAAGGGGCAGAGAAAAAATTCACAATTACAAATTTCCTAAAGTAAATGCTCTATAGTCAAGCAGAAGGGTCAGTGTGGGTCAATTAATTTCAATTTGTTTCAGGGTCACAGACAACGTTCTTTATCATGTTTTGCAAATATGTGCCATTTTAATTTTGTAAGGGAGAAAAGAATTTGGGAATTGGATAGATCCAGGAAAACATATGACACCCCTCCCCACCCCCACAAAGAATCTGCCAGGGTGAGTAACATTGGCTGACTATTAAAAGGGTAGTAGGTATTACTAGCCTTCTATGGAAAGTTTTGATAAGAAAAGATTCGCATTGCTTTGTGTGACCATGGACAAATCACTTTACATCTGTGAACACCATTTTCTTTTAAATTTGTAAAATAGAGATAATTATAGTTTCCCTATCAAATTTACTTGACTCATGGGTATAAAAAAATACTTGGAAATGTTTTGTCATTTTGTCTTAAAGGCTATATAAACACCCTTTGCTCTAAAAATGAGACCTCCATAATACACAGGTATAAACAAAATGTAAGGCTTTTTTTTTTTTTTTTTTTTTCCCTCTCTTTTTTTCCCCCCTCCTCACATAGTAGTTACAATTCACTGGTACAGTTCTCAACCCGCAGCTTCCGTCTCTAGGTCTAAGACAGCTGGCTCAGCTTTTGGTCATCACTCAGCAAAAAGAAAGAGAGACATAAACAGTAAAGTGCATGTGCATTTCAGGGTTGGAACTGGAGAAATCACACATCATTTTTGCCCATGTATCATTGGCCAGAATTTATTCATATGGCCCTATCAAACTGCAAAGGAGAAAGGGAAATGCCCAGTTTATACACAGCTTAGCTGTATGCCCAGCTTCGAGTTCTCTTAGTACTAAAGAAGTCGAAATGAATAGTGGTGAACATGATCAAGACAACAGAAACTTCCTAAAGGAGAAAATTAAGTAGTCCCAAATAACTCAAGACAATGTAATGGGCTATTAGAATAACAGAATTTAGTCAAATTGACAGCTAGTTCCTTCTCAGAGAACAAAACCTTCCCTTTTTCTTTGGGCCTTTTTTTTTTTTAAATGCCTCCTAGGATCTGATATGCATAATTGCATTGATAGCATCTAAACAATAGTTACAAAATTATCTTGCATTAAAAGCCCCTGTAGTCAACCAACTATTATTTTAATGCTAAATATGTTTAATGGGTAACCTTGTTTGGTACATGGGCTGTGAACCTAGTAGCATCATTTGTCTCAGTAGATCATTGAATTTTCAGAAAGCTCTCTCTATTATGTTTAATTCTTGCAAATTGCTTGCCAATTTAATATGAACTGCATCTAAACAGTAAGTAATTGCTTATGATAATGAGTGCAAACTAATTTGCTAGAATATGTTAATATTCACAGAGCACTTTTATACTGCTTGTTCCAAAAATACTGCTCTCTTGGTTAAAATGGAGCTTTTAGATGGCATTATTGTTACACATCTGACTAAAATCATCACTTCAGTAGTATCTACCCAAAAGTCATATGACAGTCACTTCAATATACCAAAGAAGGAACAGAAAGTCATGTCATCCTTTGATTAATGATTTAGAATATTCGAGGAAAAAATAATCACATTGTTAATAATTAATTCTAATTAGTGATTAATAGTAGTAAGCAGACTATACTGAATTAGAAATGGCCTCTTTTTCCCCCAAGAGTCATTAAATTTAATTTGAAGGACTTTAAAGACAGGTGGCATGGCAGTCTTCATTTGAATACAATAATCAATTGAAAATAAATTAAAATTTTAAGGATGAAGCTAGATATGGGTATTTTTGAGTTTGAAGCCTACTTTATCCCTTAATAGTGCCCTACCGTCTTTGTCTTATAGGTCTTTCTCAACCTTTTTCAGGGATGCTGTTTGAAGACTCTAGAGCTCAAAGACTTATATTTCAAACCTGAGGGTGTTTTGAGCTTGGGGACCTGAGCATTCAAGTATCTGAAGTGCAGATTGGAACCACCTTGTAATTTTAGTCTAGGAAGACTAATATGAAAGAAGAAAAATTTGGCACTTCCCTGCCCTGGGGCTGATTTGGCACTTTAATCCACCCTCTAGTGTTTCAATCATTTCAACTACAAAAATTAGTCTCACACATAGTTGTATCATGAGTGGTGAAATAGAAAGATCTCTGTAGAGAACCTTTTTTTTTTTTTTTTTTTTTTTTTTTTTTTCCATCACTTTCAAAATTTATTTACTTTGTTGATTTTTTTTTTTTTTTTTTTTTTTGCTTCTCCATCACTTTCAAAATTTATTTACTTTGTTGAATTCCATTGGCTAAATATCTTCATGAGTTAGAAAACTTCCATCTTTGGATTTTAAATCGTTCAAATACCAAAACTTGCTTATCAAAGTAAGTTGTCTAATTTCCCAATTTTTTGCTTCTTGTCACTTTTATTTTGAAAATAGGTAGATTGTTACCTCTCAGAACTGGCTGATATTTATTCTTCTTGTCATCATCATAAGCTGTTTCAAAGATTCTGAGATGAAGAATGAATAAACAAACCAAATTTTATATGCGTTATTTTAATTTAGGTTGGTGGAACTTAGTTTTTCTGCTAAGCATAGACTAATACTTAAGAAATGAGAAATAGTTTCATTTTTGATAAAGATGGGATGAAAAGATTCATGATAAATAGCAGATAACACCAAGATACTTCTTACTAAATATAATTTATCTCTTATGACAATAATATCACATTTTTATACATTTGTGAAGTTATGTGACTCTTTATTAAAGGAAATTTGCATTTCATAGAATTATGAATATTCCGAACTACTAGAACTGATCTAATCTCTTTTAACACTGACCTTGAACAGTCCTAATTTCCACTATATTATTTGTACTCTGTATTTATCTAGAGATTTAGTTCAGGAGGCAAAGAGATAGGAAATAATAGTGCCTAAAAATGCATCTTTTTTAAAAAAAGGTAATGTCATTAATATAAGTGGATCTACTCCTCTTTCTGGAACCTGTTTTGTGCTTCTGTGACTTTTCTCATGAAAATCCAGCCCACAGAAATACATTTGCTCTTATTTTTCCAGAACCATATTAAATTTTATCTTCTCTGAAAATAATTTGGGGGCATTTCAGGAGACCAAATGAATTCTTCAGTTTGGCTGATATAGAGGGTTGGTTTGTATGGAGGATGTTCAAAGTTAGTTTGGTTTTAGTTTGTAAAATAAATTTAAATTAGGGAGGGGTAGGAAGGTATCGAATCAGTAAGGATGAGTATTTATTACATTTAAGGTTGAAGGTGATGCAATCTGAACAATGACTGTAAGAATGGAAATACAAAAGAAAAATTCAAGAAATCACACCTGATTGAATGGGTAGTTGTAGCTGAATTCTAGAGCTGTAACATATACCTTTATGTCATTTCCAGCGTCTAGCATGGTGCGTTCTACATAGCAAATGCTTAATTAATTTTTGAGTGTATGGATGTTTTTATTCTTGAATTATACTGTTGTATTGCTTTTGCATTCTCTTTCTCCAGAGCATCCTTCTGCTATTGTCTCAGCATTGTGTTTTGTTTGTTTTTGTCAAAAATTCCAACTCCTTATTTTGAGCTAGAGTCTTTCCCTGCCACCTCATTAAACCATCTGGCTAAGCAACTCCTAAAATAATCTCACATAGGTTTTTTTTCATGTTACATACATTAAAAGAGATATGAATTTTTCCTCCATAATGCCCACCATTCCCTGTCTTTTGACTTATCTTTTTCATCACAACTACAGTGTATACTAATTACTACACATACAAATATCACATTGCATCTAGCTGTCATGTCTCCTTAGTCCCCTCCAGTTTGGGACTATTCCTCAGTCTTTTCCTGTTTTTTCTAACCTTGACTTTTTAAAAGAACGCTGCCAATTATTTTGTAGAATTTCCCTCAATTGGAGTTTCTTGGATGTTTTCTTATGATTGAGGCTATGCATTTTTGGCAAAATAATATAGAAACGATGCTGTGCCCTTCTCAGTACATCATTTCCCTACCACCTCATTAAACCATCTGGCTAAGCAACTCCTAAAATAATCTCACATAGGTTTTTTTTCATGTTACATACATTAAAAGAGATATGAATTTTTCCTCCATAATGCCCACCATTCCCTGTCTTTTGACTTATCTTTTTCATCACAACTACAGTGTATACTAATTACTACACATACAAATATCACATTGCATCTAGCTGTCATGTCTCCTTAGTCCCCTCCAGTTTGGGACTATTCCTCAGTCTTTTCCTGTTTTTTCTAACCTTGACTTTTTAAAAGAACGCTGCCAATTATTTTGTAGAATTTCCCTCAATTGGAGTTTCTTGGATGTTTTCTTATGATTGAGGCTATGCATTTTTGGCAAAATAATATAGAAACGATGCTGTGCCCTTCTCAGTACATCATATTTGGAGGACCCGGATTCCATGTCTCCTTACTGGTGGTATTAATTTTGATCAGTTGGTTACGGTGCTATCTCTTGGGTTTTTCTGATGATTAATAAATTCTTAAAGCCTAAGGACTAGCAGGTTATATCCATGTCTTCCCTGTAAAATATGGAGAACTTTGGGCTATGTTATTCGAGAAAATTGTGGGATTTGACACTCAAAAAGAGTCATCAGTACCTGGTTGAAGAGTCTCGTGACTGTTCATCACACTTGTGCCTTACACAGACATATAATGAAATGGGGAATGGTAATTTAGGCAATCTATCCTCTTATCTGAGTTTCTGTATTTGACTAGTAAAATTATTCGGATTACCTAGAAATGGATATAGGCATAGAATTTGTTGTACTCATTTGAGAATCAGGAACCTTAAGTTATTTATCATTGTATCACTAGTCCTGACTTAGTTCAAGCATAAACCAATGCTCTTATTAATGATTAATAAATGAATAAAAGCACCTAAGTCTGATGAGGATAGTAAGAATTAAAGCAAGACCCCTTTCTTCAGGAAACATACTTCTAAAGATGGAAATTTCAATAAAAGACAACTCTGACAGTTTATATAATATTTTGCAAGTTAAAAACAAGTTCTGTAGATGATAAAGAGAGGGAATTCACCTTGGTTGGAATGATAGTGGGAAGCAGGACAGAAAAGAAAACCAGGTGCAGCAGAGAAGCATAAATTGGCAAAAGTAAAGTCACTTCGGGAGAAGAATGTGTATTCCACCACATATGCAGGCCTAGGTGATAGAGTTAGAGCTTAGTTTGAAATGACTTCTGAATCAGAAACTTGTATTCTATCCAGTTTGGGTCCAAAATTTACTAGTAAATAGTTCTAATTGGGGCCTAGTCAGTTGGAGAATGACTTAAATATAGCAGATAGACAGGGAGATGGTAAATGAGAGGAACTAAGATTAGAAAACAAAGGCAAAACTTCTAGTTTTAGCCTAAAATTAATTTGAATTTTATTGTTTATCTGGTGGCCTCAGAATAGTTCAAAATAACCACATGCAGTTTTGTTTTTTAAACAAATTTATTTAATTAATTAATTTTTGGCTGCACTGGGTCTTCATTGCTATGTGCGGGCTTTCTCTACTTGCCGCAAGCGGGGGCTACTCTTCATTGCGGTGGGCGGGCTTCTCATCGCGGAGGCTTCTCTTGTTGCGGAGCACGGGCTCTAGGTGTGCCAGCTTCAGTAGTTGTGGCACGCAGGCTCAGTAGTTGTGGCTCGCGGGCTCTAGAGCACAGGCTCAGTCGTTGTGGCGCACGTTAGTTGCTCCGCAGCATGTGGGATCTTCCCGGACCAGGGATCGAACCTGTGTCCCCTGCATTGGCAGGCAGATTCTTAACCACTGTGCCACCAGGGAAGCCCCCACATGCAGTTTTGTGTTCAGGATTGAATTCCACTATGAAAGGCAGGAAATGGTGTCACTGCCAAAAAGTTATAAGGCCTTTGTGATGTGGAATAAGAGTGATTATGGTATTAATAATAAAAATTTGGCTTCTGCATCTCTGTTCAGCAATTTGGAAGCCTCCGAACAAGCTGAAGGCTGAGATGGCTTCTGAGGCAGGGTGCTTGCAGAAAAGCTTTGCAAAAGCCCCGCCCCTCTGAAAGATTCAGGCTAGACTCTGAAAATGTCACGATATGAACGAATCATTACCACTAAGTGCCATTTCAGAAACTTTGAGTCTCCCGAAACCAGACCATCATTAGAAAAACCACTAGAGATGATTGAAATGAGACCTTGATTTGTGAATTTTAGCTTATTTTTCTAAACAAGAAGCAGTCATTTGATCTTAGCTCTTCATCGTACAGTGGAAAAGCACTAGGAATAGAGTTGGGTGCAGCCGCCAACCATCTGTGTGACATTGAGGAACCACTTGATTCTTCTGGGCCTCCATTTTGTCATTTTTAAAAGGAAAGTTTCCCTTAGTCTTCTCCAAGAGCATTTCAGCATTAAGTCTATGTTTTATGTCCGTTGTTTTTAACTTAAGAACTTTTTTTTTTTTTTCTTTTGCGGTATGCAGGCCTCTCACTGTTGTGGCCTCTCCCGTTACGGAGCACAGGCTCCGGACGCGCATGCTCTGCGGCCGTGGCTCACGGGCCCAGCCGCTCCGCGGCACGTGGGATCTTCCCGGACCGGGGCACGAACCCGTGTCCCCTGCATCGGCAGGCGGACTCTCAACCACTGCGCCACCAGGGAAGCCCCATTATGAGTTTTAAATGGAGCTGTGTGTGTGCAGTGACTCTGTACAGTGGCACTCTCAGGAAATTCCAATGCATGGAAACAGGGGGCTCACAGTTTTGTCAGTTTGCATTCAATTTAGTAAATATTCAACAAACTGTTTTTTTAAAAAATTCAATAAATTTCCTTAATTCCTGAGTCTAGGGTTCTGATGGACCATGTAACATGCCATATATGAAAAACCTTCCAATGTTCCTTCTATCTTGAATGTCATCGTGAGCTACTTACTTTCTTAAGGCTTTCATTCTTTGGGAGTTACCTAAACTCTTCTTGACTTTCTTTTCTTTGGTCTGATCCAGTCTGTGGGGCCAGTATGGAATCCATTTCAGTGACAGGCCATGTTTCTTGCCCTGTATCTTTTATTTCTCAAAGATGTATGAGTAAAACCTCTCTTTCTCCAAGATGTATGGGTAAAAACCTTGTCTTATTTTCTAGTCTCTTTAGCTAGGTGTAATGCTTTTGTCATTTCCACCAAGTTTGCATCTTCCATCAGGAGTCGCAAGTTGTGATATACAGTTTTTATTTTCCTTTCTTTCCTAGCATTTTTTCACCCTTAGATCTGTAGCATCGAGGGCTGTCTCTTATTCTCAATATAAGTAATTGGGGTTACTACTTTTAGATTTCGAGTTGATTACATATTATAGGTAGGAACTCCTATTACTCTGATTCCATTTATCTCTCCTAATATAATGCCACCTTTCCTGAATTTTTATTGCTCTTATATGAAATTTTAGGAATAAAGAATCTATAGCACTCACGAAATAATTCTTTGTGATCTTACAAAGAGTTTACAGCAACGTAGATAGACAGTGAACTCTTAATGCTTTCGAATACAAGTAAGATTGTTCAGATTTATTAGTTGATTTGTTTTACTAGTTTTAGACCTAAAACTCTTTTTTTTCATACAGGGTGGCCTTCTTAGTTTTTGCTTTTTGTGAACTTTACTAAGAAGAATGCTTCCATGTAGGTAGAAATTATTCAGGAAATTGAAATTTAGCAACAGCCTCTTGACAAGGTTGTAGGAGAAATAAAAGTTCCCCTACTTTATAAATATTTTACTTTAAATTTCCATCTGACTGCTGGCACAGTTTCAGTGGAAAAAAGTGTTATATCCCTGTTACATTTAATAGAATCATAATGGCCTAAATATTTCATGTTGGCTACATGATGACACTGGAAGAATTATAGGCTTTCAGGAAAGGACCTTTTATTCATATACACATGTTATGAGTTAGAAGCTAATCTATTTGGAAGCGAATTATATTATTTTCATGTACCAAGGATTCAGAGCAACCAATAATCAAGCAGACCTGTACATGCTGATTGTTTTTTGTTTTCAAAAAGCTTCAACCCATTTGAGGGAATAGATTAGCTTTTGCAGAAACAAGTGTGGCTTAAGTAGACACCTTTAGGGAAAAGATGGTAGGCAAGAAAAAGAATGAGGGGAGCGAGCCCTTTATGTAAATAGATATTAAGTAAAAATCTAAAAATACGTTTATTATAACATCACAGGCAGTTCAAACATTAGAAGAGCCCATGTATAATATTTACAGCCATTTACTGCAGTGTAAAGAATGTTGACACTGCTAAATTTGCATCTGATAAAGCCAGCTTTGTTAATGAGTTTGGAGGAAGTAATATAGACTTGATGCACAACTTAAATGTAAAGATTGCTGAAAACCGCTTTAAGTTTGAGTCATCCATACATTTAGTGATATGTTGGATGTCAAGATTAATGTGCAATAAATCCATTAGTAGTCATGGCACTGATGTGTTAGTGCTTGCCATATAGAAACATGCATAAATAATAAAGCTGCCACATTCCTCCACATTCCTTTCCATGCTGATAAAATGCTTGGAACTGTGATTAAGATGTACTGTTGCTGCACATTGAATTCACTTATATAATAAAGTAAAACATGTTTCCATAAAAATAAAATTTGAAGAATGAAGCTAGATGACAGATCATCTTGTGTAGACTTCCGCCTTTATTCAACAAAGTGAATTTTTTGTATCATGTTATAAATGTTACCATACTAGATGTTTTATGGCAACAAACTGACATTCTTTTTCTCATGAAAGCTCCCACGTGATGCAATTTAATATCCTTCCCGGGCTTCCCTGGTGGCGCAGTTGTTAAGAATCCGCCTGCCAATGCAGGGGACAAGGGTTCAAGCCCTGGTCCGGGAAGTTCCCACACGCCGCGGAGCAACGAAGCCTGTGCACCACAACTACTGAGCCTGCGCTCTAGAACCCACGAGCCGCAACTACGGACACCCGCGTGCCTAGAGTCCGTACTCCACAGCAAGAGAAGCCACCGCAATGAGAAGCCCACGCACCGCAAAAAAGAGTAGCCACCACTCTCCGCAACTGGAGAAAGCACGCACTCAGCAAGGAAGAGCCAACACAGCCAAAAATAAATAAATTAATTAATTAAAAAAAATATCCTTCCCAATGTCAACTATTAGTGAATGTAAATAATAATAGAATGGGTTTCTGTGACAAAAGTGCTAATCCAAGGAATGAAATACTGAAAACATTAATAAAAATCGGGATGTAGGAAAGCCATTTCTTAAAAAGGCATTTGGTTTGAACACAGCTTTGAAATGAATCAAACTTTTCTAAAGGCTCTTATATTAAAATAAAACAACAATGTTGCAACACACACATACACACATCATCCATTCTCTTTAAAATGTATTAGGTTGGCTCAAAAGTTCATTTTTCCATAGTATAGCTCCAAATTTATCTGTGTTTACTTAGATATAACATACATGCAAAAAGTATATAAATTATAAGTATACAGCTAGATAAATTTTCACAGCATGAACACAGCCATATAACTCCCACCCAGATTAAAAAAAAAGAGTATGTTACCAGTATCCAGAAGCCCCCCACTATGTTCCCTCCCAGGCATTATTCCTTCCTCTTGGAAAATAACATCGGGGTGGGAGGGAGGAATGGGGAGTGACTGCCTAACAGGTACTGCTTGAAGTTCTGGAACTAGAGAGAGGTAATGGTTACCCAAATTTGTGAATGTATTGCATGCCACTGAATTGCACACTTTAAAATGGTTAAAATGATAAATTTTATGTTATGGGTATTTTCCCACAATTAAAAAAAATAATGACCAAAAAAAATAAACACTATTCTGACTTCTAACAGCACAGATCAACTTTGCCTGCTGAATTTTATATAAATGGAATCATAATCTTTGTTTTTAAATTTATTTTATTGAAGTGTAGTTGATTTACAATATTGTGTTAATTTCTTCTGTACAGCCAAGTGATTTAGTTATATATACATATGCATTATTTTCCATATTCTTTTCCATTATGGTTTATCACACAATATTGAATATAGTTACTGTGCTATACAGTAGGACCCTGTTGCTAATTGTAACGACACATTTGAAGAAAGAATAACAAATTATAGTTTCCCCTTAAAAAAATTTTTTTAATTTATTTTTTAACATCTTTATTGGAGTATAATTGCTTTACATTCTTGTTAGTTTCTGCTGTATAACAAAGTGAATCAGCTATGCGTATACATATATCCCCATAACCCCTCCCTCTTGTGTCTCCCTCCCACCCTCCTTATCCCACCCCTCTAGGTCATCACAAAGCACCGAGCTTCCTGTGCTATGCAGCAGCTTCCCACTAGCTATCTGTTTACATTTGGTAGTATATATATGTCTATGCCACTCTCTCACTTCTTCCCACCTTACCCTTCCCCCTCCCCATGTCCTCAAGTCCATTCTCCACGTCTGTGTCTTTATTCCTGTCCTGCCCCTATGTTCTTCAGAACCATTTAAATTTTTTTTAGATTCCATATATATGTGTTAGCATACAGTATTTTTCTCTTTCTGACTTACTTCACTCTGTATGACAGACTCTAGGTCCATCCACCTCACTACAAATAACTCAGTTTCATTCCTTTCTATGGCTGAGTAATATTCCATTGTATATATGTGCCACGTCTTTATCCATTCATCTGTCAATGGACACTTAGGTTGCTTCCATGTCCTGGCTATTGTAAATAGTGCTGCAGTGAACATTGTGGTACATGTCTCTTTTTAAATTATGATTTTCTCAGGGTACATGCCCAGTAGTGGGATTGCTGGGTCATATGGTAGTTCTATTTTTAGTTTTTTAAGCAACCTCCAAACTGTTCTCCATAGTGGCTGTATCAGTTTACATTCCCACCAACAGTGCAACAGGGTTCCCTTTTCTCCACACCCTCCCCAGCATTTACTGTTTGTAGATTTTTTGATGATGGCCATTCTGACCCGTGTGAGGTGATACCTCATTGTAGTTTTGATTTGCATTTCTCTAATGATTAATGATGTTGAGCATCCTTTCATGTGTTTGTTGGCAATCTGTATATCTTCTTTGGAGAAATGTCTCTTTACGTCTTCTGCCCATTTTTGGATTGGGTTGTTTGTTTTTTGGTTATTGAGCTGCATGAGCTGCTTGTAAATTTTGGAGATTAATCCTTTGTCAGTTGCTTCATTTGAAAATACTTTCTCCCGTTCTGAGGGTTGTCTTTTGGTCTTGTTTATGGTTTCCTTTGCTGTGCAAAAGCTTTGAAGTTCATTAGGTCCCATTTTTTAATTTTTTGTTTTTATTTCCATTTCTCTAGGAGGTGGGTCAAAAAGGATTTTGCTGTGATTTATGTCATAGAGTGTCCTGCCTATGTTTTCCTCTAAGAGTTTGATACTTTCTGGCCTTACATTTAGGTCTTTAATCCATTTTGAGTTTATTTTTGTGTATGATGTTAGGGAGTGTTCTAATTTCATTCTTTTACATGTAGCTGTCCAGTTTTCCCAGCACCACTTACTGAAGAGGCTGTCTTTTCTCCATTGTATATTTTTGGCTCCTTTATCAAAGATAAGATGATCCTATGTGTGTGGGTTCATCTCTGGGCTTTCTATCCTGTTCCATAGATCTATATTTCTGTTTGTGTGCCAGTACCATATTGTCTTGATTACTGTAGCTTTGTAGTATAGTCTGAAGTCAGGGAGCCTGATTCCTCCAGTTCTGTTTTTCTTTCTCAAGATAGCTTTGGGTATTTGGGGTCTTTTGTGTTTCCATACAGATTGTGAAATTTTTTGTTCTAGTTCTGTGAAAAGTACCATTGGTAGTTTGATAGGGATTGCATTGAACCTGTAGATGGCTTTGGGTAGTATAGTCATTTTCACAATGTTGTTTCTTCCAATCCAGGAGCATGGTATATCTCTCCATCTGTTTGTATCATCTTTAATTTCTTTCATCAGTGTCTTATAGTTTTCTGCATACAGGTCTTTTGTCTCCTTAGGTAGGTTTACTCCTAGATAGTTTATTCTTTTTGTTGCAGCAGTAAATGGGAGTGTTTCCTTAATTTCTCTTTCAGAGTTTTCATCATTAATGTATAGGAATGCCAGAGATTTCTGTGCATTAATTTTGTGTCCTGCTACTTTACCAGATTCATTGATTAGCTCTAGTAGTTTTCTGGTAGCATCTTTAGGATTCTCTATGTGTAGTATCATGTCATCTGCAAACAGTGACAGCTCTACTTCTTCTTTTCCGATTTGGATTCCTTTTATTTATTTTTCTTCTCTGATTGCTGTGGCTAAAACTTCCAAAACTATGTTGAATAGTAGTGATGAGAGTGGGCAACCTTGTCTTGTCCCTGATCTTAGTGGAAGTGGTTTCAGTTTTTCACCATTGAGAATGATGTTTGCTGTTGGTTTGTCATATATGGCCTTTATTATGTTGAGGACAGTTCCCTCCATGCCTACTTTCTGGAGAGTTTTTATCATAAATGGGTGTTGAATTTTGTTGAAAGATTTTTCTGCATCAATTGAGATGATCATATGGTTTTTGTCCTTCACTTTGTTAAAATGGTGTATCATATTGATTGATTTGCGTATATTGAAGAATCCTTGCATTTCTGGGATAAACCCCACTTGATCATGGTGTATGATCCTTTTAATGTGCTGTTGGATTCTGTTTACTAGTATTTTGTTGAGGATTTTTGCATCTATGTTCATCAGTGATAGTGGCCTGTAGTTTTCTTTCTTTGTGACATCTTTCTCTGGTTTTGGTATCAGGGTGATGGTGGCCTCGTAGAATGAGTTTGGGAGTGTTCCTCCCTCTGCTATATTTTAGAAGAGTTTGAGAAGAATAGGTGTTAGCTCTTCTCTAAATGTTTGATAGAATTTTCCTTTGAAGCCATCTGGTCTTGGGCTTTTGTTTGTTGTAAGATTTTTAATCACAGTTTCAATTTCAGTTCTTGTGATTGGTCTGTTTATATTTTTTGTTTCTTCCTGGTTCAGTCTCAAAAGGTTGTGGAAATCAGAATCTTTTTTTTTTCAACATTATGTTAGTGAGAATCAAGGGCATTGTTGAATGTAGTTGTAGGTCATTCATCTTCATTGCTATAGAGTATTCCATTGTATAAATATACCATTGTTTATCCATTCTACCACTGATAGATATTTGGGTTGTTTTCTATTTTGGACTATTAAAAATAATACCGCTATGAAAAAAAAATGAAAAATAAAATGTATTGGGCACTTACCATATGCCAGGAATTAGACTGAGGTGTTACTGTGTATATTTCATTTAATCCTGACAGAGCTCTATGAGATAGACAGTGTTAATATCCCCAAGGATATGAAACCCAAGGGTTAGAATAAATAGCACAATAGTCAATGTCATGTAACTAGAAAATGATACAGTTGGAATTTGAACCCTGGTCTGTCTGAGTCCAGAGCTTACATTCTTAATTACTTAGCTATTCTCCTGCAGTAAGTACATCATGTTCTTTGTTCAGAATGATGCATGTTAAATGAAGTAACCTTAGTCATCTGATCTACTACATTTTATTGTGGGAGTATTCTCATATTGTTAAGGTCACCAAAATAGAGTGTATTGTAATTTTCTATCTCGATGGAAGGAGGGCTTTAAGAACATAGATTTTTAGAGTTTGATGCAAAATGATTTTTTTTTTAAAGCCAAGATGCTTACAGAGGTAGGTTAAGAGAGCTGTGTTGGGAGCTGGACATCTAATTCTCTCACTTATTACAGAATTGTGCTGATGTGTACAATACAATGCTCTATTGTGCATACAACGAAGAAAGAAGAGAGATTGATTTTCAGATATATCTGAAGAAAAAGGACACTAGGAATAATTGCCTTGTTTGGCACATGGTGTTACGCTTGTTTTTGCTTGGTTTTGGCAAGACCTGAAGAATAAAGTCGTTGTAAGGCAGACAGAGTAGGTACTGGCATGCTAGTTGCCAAGTCTTAACACTTATTGGAAAGGTTGAAATAGAGATGAAATCAAATCTCGAGTAACAGTATTTGTATTGTGACATTTATCTTACTGAAAATAGATAAACCTCTAAATTATTATCCTCAGCAACAGGAAACTTGCATAGTTCCACAAGTTTGGGAAGTGTACCCTAAACTAAATGTTAATCAACATATATTAAATGTTCTGTCATTTCACATTTACATGCTATTTTTTAATTTTTTTAAAAGCATTGTGAGGTGAAAGGACAGTATATGATCATGAGGTGCAAATGTCACTTTATGGTTATGAGACATTCGAATATGATAACAGTTGGCCTTGATAAATTCAGACTGACATACCCAATTAACTTTTTCTTGACTGTCTTGTTATGATAACAGAAACATTTATGTAATAAAAAAAAATACAGGAGTTGAATCTGGATACTAGATTTCCTATCAGCTCTTCCAAGTTTGCAACTTTAGTTAACACGTTAATCCTTCTGACTAAAATTTCCTGAAATGTGATGTGGGAGTAATGCTTGCCCTACTTTCCATACAGAAGTAGAGAGGAAATGAAAAAATTATTGTGAAAGTGATTTTTAATGTTAAAAATTATGTAATATATGATATTGTTGCCTTACAACACTACCTTACTCTGGTGATTCTGGAAAACATCTGAGTTCTTAGATTTGTTTTATATTGTTAAGTAGCATCTCTACTTGAATATTTTGCTTCACATGAAATATATAGTCATTAGAGGACAAAGTTACTTAAAAGGCGAAAAATAAAATCAATCAAGTACTAACACTCAGAGGTCACCACCACATCCTCCTTTTAAGGAAATCTTTACTTTTATATGTTCTTGTCCTATTGTTTATCAATGTAGGCTTTTCTGAAACATTTTATACTTAATTATTTGCAAAAATTACCAAGAGGAAGATTTACCAAATAGTGCTTGCTTGTTAATATTGTGGTGAACAAGCTTCTGATACTGTAGAACATAAATGGTTGTAGAAGGCTCTGGCGTTTCTGATACACAAATATGTATACTCTGAATTTTCTTTGCTTGCACACTGATTAGTACCTTTCAAATATAACATACCTATTCTCTCATGAGAGAGAGAAACTGCTTTCATGCATTAGTATTCAAGAAAATGACTAACCTCTCTACCACTGCATTTTTAACAAGATTCTGTTTTATCACTTTTATATCAATATTATCTTGACATGTTTCTTGGGTCAGGTCTGCATACCAAGGCCTATTTTACCAGTCAGGCACATTAAGCATATTGCAGAGTTCTTTGGAGTTTCTCAAGGGCCTGTGGAAATGTCTCAGAGAGAATAAAAAGAATGATTGGCCCCAAAATATAAAAAGAGAGAAAAAATTATCTCATCAGCTATTTAACTAAATGTACATGAATGTGACATTGCCAACATCATTTAATTGGTAAATTTGGTTCATAGAAATTTAATGTGTAGATATCTTGAAAACATACTGCTGTACACTCAACTTTTACTTATAACCCTTACTCTTGGTAGAAGCTATATTTCCGTACACACGAGATGCTTTGTGGCCTAAATTTTAGTATTTAGTTTTATTGCTTTTCCTTACCATGTTGGCACATAGTAGGTACACAATAAATATGTATTGGCATCCTTTGTTATTGGAACGCTACGCTCCTATAAATTGTACCTTAAGGTTTATTCCTGAGATAACTAAATAAGTATTTCTCTGGTCCCCTTTAGCATGGAGGAAGATTCATTCTCCTTTATATATATCTTTGCACGTGTCTTCCAAATATTCTTACTCAAAGAATCTTGTTGCATTAAATGAGGTAGATGCCAGTGGTGCAATGAATAGGACTTTAACACATTGGATGCTTAGGAAATTTATTTGAAACAAAACTCTTTTTAGAGCAAGATAGGTAATTTACTGACATCACCATCATAAAGTAAAATTTGAACATTTACCAAATGAGGCTATGACATTATTCTTATTGCTGTAAAACTAGCATTTGCTTTGAGAAAAAAATGGGTCTTTTTATGGAGCTGGATAGTTTGACAACTAGTAGATGTTGCTTGTTAAATAAGACCTGACTTCTATAGATGGGATCTATTATCTGTATTTTCTTGACATGACTGTTGGGTCTTATGGCTGTTCATCCATTAGTTATGATCTGTCATATGTGAATAGGCCCTGTCCCCATAAAAGTTGATTCATAGGATACTTCTTGCAATTTCCTTCCCTGTGCTGTATGACCCTGTCACATCTACATGCAGCTCTTGTTTCAAAAACAAGTTGATATATGTTTCTGCTCCTTTTGAAGCATCCAAAGTCAATGTTTCCTACTAAACAGTTTTTTTTTTTTTTTTTTTTTTTTTGCGGTACACGGGCCTCTCACTGTTGTGGCCTCTCCCGTTGCGGAGCACAGGCTCCGGACGCTCAGGCTCAGCGGCCATGGCTCACGGGCCCAGCCGCTCCGCGGCATGTGGGATCTTCCCGGACCGGGGCACGAACCCGTGTCCCCTGCATCGGCAGGTGGACTCTCAACCACTGCGCTACCAGGGAAGCCCCAAACTATTTTTTTAAACTGGAAGAAAGAAATAAGGCCCCATTACATTGCATGCTTGTCCAACTCAGTGGAAAAAGCAGTAATCTCCCGTTTGTTCTGAAGCACCTGCTGGTTGATTTAATGAGTGTATTAAAAATGGAACTGCCTTGATATTTCTTTTTAAAAAAAACTCTATTCTCTTTCTTGAGCATGTTTGATTAAAATCTGTTATTTGCTTCACCATAGGTTTTTGTTTTTGTTCTTGTTATTTTATTTTATTTATTTGTGACTCCCATGGTGTAAATTTAATACTTTACTGATATGTCAACATAGCAAACATAGGAAAGTGTGCCCTTGATGTATTTGGACTAATTGGTTTTGGTTTTTGTTTTCCAGCTGGGACAACGTATATCTTTAGCAAAGGTGGTGGACAAATCACGTATAAGTGGCCTCCTAATGACCGGCCAAGTACACGAGCAGACAGACTGGCCATAGGGTTTAGCACTGTTCAGAAAGAAGCTGTATTGGTGCGAGTGGACAGTTCTTCTGGCCTGGGAGACTACCTAGAGCTGCATATAGTAAGTACTTCTAAAATAAGATTCAACTTTTAGCTTTTAGTAAATAATGTATAATTCTGCTTTTTGGACGTTTCCCCCAGCAAAAAATATACAGAAAATATAAATATACTCTAGAGGTAATAAGACCTTATAGCTATTACTGTTGTTAAAAATGTTCTTGACAATAGATTTTTTTTCTTTTTAAGTCTGAATTCCTCTCAATTCTCTGTTCACAAACAATTATTCTTGGTGTGTTTTTAGTGACTTTAGGCAGTCTTGCCAAATTAATAAAAAACATTGTGGTCCAGTAGATACTATTCCATCTGGCTGGAAGCAGTAGGTTGTAATACTGGTGACAGCAGATCTGGATCCAGTGTCCTTATTTCTTTTCTCACCTGAGAAAAGAATTGTCTAAAGTCACATGCAGTGGACAGGAGAAAAGGAATCTTTAAAGGTATTTGGGGATATGAAAGAAAAAGACAAAAAGGTTACTTCTATGCCATCTTATACTCATTTTGATACATACACATCAAGAAAATACAATGGACTCTTGCCATTTATGTCCTGGGACCATGCCTTTTTCTCTAAGTTCTAAGCCTCCCACAAGAATTTAGTTAGCTTTTAGTGAATGTCAGATAATAATTCATGAATGAAAAGCTTTCTTTACCTTTTAAAGTTGTCGTAACTGACTATAGCTTGGGGACTCTTCCTTATATCTCTGCTTTCAAAGAGTTACTAATTTGTGTGGTTGCAATTCTTTAACTTCTCATTTACTCACAATATTTGCAAAGAATCATATAGTCTTTCATTGTCAAGATATATTAATATTTTATTGATATATCAAAATAACAACCATAGGAGAGTGTCATATATTCAAAAAACTCTAAGGGGTTCTTATCATCATAGTTCTTGGTCTAAACTCTCTATCTGCTGGAAGGTCCAGAAGCATATCAACCTCTTCATCTGCCTTTCTATTCTTGAGGTATAGTTTATCTCTTCTGCCTTATGTGATCCTATAAGTTTGTTTTGTTTTGCTTTTGTTTATCATTGCAAGTTCTCCCTTTACCTGCACCCATGCCTCAGAAGACCTTTGATTAGGTCAACATATTCTTTCCTGTTAGAAACTGGCCTTCAGGCTCTCATTGTAAAATGATTAGGAAAACCACCAAACACCAAAATACATTATCACAAACTTGCAGGGTCTTAATTCTCAAAGTTTTATTCATTTATTTTCTTAATCTTAGTTTTCTAGGTTTCTAAAATTTCCAATAAATTCAGTAAGGTTACAACTGACCACAAGAGCTGAATTTATTGCTAATCTTGGAAAACAAAAACTAAAACAAAACATATGGTCACCTTATCTTTGATAAAGCAGGCAGGAATGTACAGTGGAGAAAGGACAGCCTGTTCAATAAGTGGTGCTGGGAAAACTGGACAGGTACATGTAAAAGTATGAGATTAGATCACTCCCTAACACCATACACAAAAATAAGCTCAAAATGGATTAAAGACCTAAATGTAAGGCCAGAAACTATCAAACTCTTAGAGGAAAACATAGGCAGAACACTCTATGACATAAATCACAGCAAGATCCTTTTTGACCCACTTCCTAGAGAAATGGAAATAAAGACAAAAATAAACAGATGGGACCTGATGAAACTTCAGAGGTTTTGCACAGCAAAGGAAACCATAAACAAGACCAAAAGACAACCCTCAGAACGGGAGGAAATATTTGCAAAGGAAGCAACTGACAAAGGATTAATCTCCAAAATTTATAAGCAGCTCATGCAGCCCAATAACAAAAAAACAAACAACCCAATCCAAAAATGGGCAGAAGACCTAAATAGACATTTCTCCAAAGAAGATATACAGACTGCCAACAAACACATGAAAGAATGCTCAACATCATTAATCATTAGAGAAATGCAAATCAAAACTACAATGAGATATCATCTCACACCAGTCAGAATGGCCATCATCAAAATGTGGAGAAAAGGGAACCCTTACAATAAATGTGGAGAAAAGGGAACCCTCTTGCCCTGTTGGTGGGAATGTAAATTGATACAGCCACTGTGGAGAACAGTATGGAGGTTCCTTAAAAAACTACAAATAGAACTACCATATGACCCAGCAATCCCACTACTGGGCATATACCCTGAGAAAACCATAATTCAAAAAGAGTCATGTACCAAAATGTTCATTGCAGCTCTATTTACAGTAGCCCGGAGATGGAAACAACCTAAGTGTCCATCATCAGATGAATGGATAAAGAAGATGTGGCACATACATACAATGGAATATTACTCAGCCATAAAAAGAAATGAAATTGAGCTATTTGTAATGAGGTGGATAGACCTAGAGCCTGTCATACAGAGTGAAGTAAGACAGAAAGAGAAAGACAAATACTGTATGCTAACACATATATATGGAATTTAAGAAAAAAAATGTCATGAAGAACCTAGGGGTAAGACAGGAATAAAGACACAGACCTACTAGAGAATAGACTTGAGGATATGGGGAGGGGGAAAGGGTAAGATGTGACAAAGCAAGAGAGAGGCATGGACATATATACACTACCAAAGGTAAGGTAGATAGCTAGTGGGAAGCAGCCGCATAGCACAGGGAGATCAGCTTGGTGCTTTGTGACCTCCTGGAGGGGTGGGATAGGGAGGGTGGGAGGGAGGGAGACGCAAGCGGGAAGAGATATGGGAACATATGTATATGTATAACTGATTCATTTTGTTGTAAAGCAGAAACTAACACACCATTGTAAAGCAATTATACTCCAAAAAAAAAAACCCAAAACACCTCAGCACAACCATTACTGAACGATCATAAATTTTCTATTCAAAATTCAGTTGTCAAAATGGGAAACATTGGAAAGTAATTTTAGCTGCCTTTTGGCAAATATCTAACCATCAGAATTGAAGACATCTAGATTTTTATGGCATCATAAATAAGTGATCAGCTGAGGTAACGAATGCAGTAAGGAATCTTGCTGTTTAGAGTAATCTCAACTTTCCAAATGTATTTGCTCCATTCTGATTTAAGAGCCTTTTTGGTACTTAAAAAAATAAATAAATAAGAAAACAAGAGCTTTTCCTCCTGAAAGAAATTACTTATTGATCCATAACCAATTACACATTTACTCTGAGAAAAGGTTCTATAATGATCACTTGCAAATCATAAGGGGCCATGGTATTGAATTACTCAAACCATTGTTTCTTTTATGGTCAAAGGGTTTTAGTCCATAGGAATGGGTACTTCCTTCCAATTCTGATCATCTGTGCCTTAGAGTCCTTGTATATGTAAAGGAACTTGTCCCTAAAAACCCAGCCCAGTACCTTCCAAAGCTTCTTTACTGGCCAGAGATTTCTGATAGATATCCTGTGAGGCCCTCCTTCTTTCTGATTCTCCTCTCTTGGTCTTGGCTGGCCATTCACTTTGGATTCAGTTTTTGTTTGTAACACCCTTCCTCTTGGATTTGCTGACTTCAAACTCTTTCTTAATCCTAGCCTGTCCTTGACTAGGAAATTGAAGATGGATGTTGGTTCTCTGGGCTTACCAAACACCATTTGTAGTCAGCCCTACTAACTCCTGTATCAACTACTAGGACCCAGTCTTAGTCCAAATCTGGCCAACTGAAACTTTCCGTTTCCCCCCTTTTTCTCTCATTGCCTACAAGCAGTGATCAGCCATTACTGACTCAGCAAGTTGCTTACATGAAGGTAAGCCACTTTTTTCCGTGTTTCCACATTGCAAACAAAAGTAAGTCAGTGGTTTTCTTTTTACTTCTAAAGTTGACCTTTAACCCTTTCCCATAATGTTGGGTACATGGAAGAGGAAGAGAAGGAGGAGTTAGATATTAAAAAAGGGAAGAGACAGAGCTTGAGAAGAAGAGAGAGGGATAGAGAAAGGGGTGGAGTGAGGGAAGAAGGAAGTAAAGGGACAGAAAATGAAGTGGGTGGGGACCAGAGCTGATACCCATGGCTGATAGAAGCAGAAGTATTCTTAATAATGATTCTTAGATTTGGGACTGTTCAAAGGCTATTTTATCAAATGGTTTACATACCTTTGAGTATATCCTGATTTTCCTCAAATCATTTCTTCTGCTTCCTTCAGAATTGGAAATGTAAGAGGAAAACAGTTGTAGAAAGATTATTACTATTGTCTGATTTTAGTTTTTAAATATAACTGACTTAAAAATTAACCTGATGATTTCACAGATATGTTTAATCTGTAAAAGTTAGAAATTTTGGTTATCTATTAAACTTCCAAGAAAATTCTATAAACCTTCAAGGTCAGCCAAGTGTAAACTATACTCTGATCTTATTTAAAAGCTATATTTATATCCTTAATTAATGGAATTATCCAGTGAGCTGGAAAGTCGGTTGCATACATTCACTCCAGTCTTGGTGCTCCAGTCTTGCTGAATTGTGTAATGCCACTTTAGTTTGATAACTTTTAAAATCTGATTGGCATATAATTTCAGTGAGGATGTGAATATTTGACATTATTATCTTATTTTTTCAAATGATCATGTTTGATTTTACTTAAAAATATAATCGTATTTAAATTTTGATTAACTATACTCTTAAAAATATAATAACTTGGAATAAAATGATTTTTTACTTAAGTGGCCTAGTCTTTACAGATGGATTTTTTGCCATGTTAATATTAATGCTACCACTATTAACCTCAAAGCCGTATGATATTGCTATTGAAATGTACAAGGTTTTAGAAGGGGCTGAAGGGAAGGTTAAGACATAAAGTGAGGGGCAATTAATTAACACAGTGCCTAGAATACAAGGGCTCAGAAATGTTTTCTGAAATAATAAAAGAATTCATGAATTATATATTGAAAATATTGTGGCTTGGGTTGAGTATAGACTCTCAGATTTTCAGTAGTCAAAGTGAAGTCATAAGTGCAGTTTAGTTTCTACATAACTCTGAAGAAAGTCATCCAACTTCTTGTTTACGATATAGAAAAAGTATAGCACTCTATACGTACTGGCTGTATTATTGAAAAGTTACGTATTTTTATTGATGTTGTTTTCTGAATCTTTAGCTAAGAATTGATTATGGTAGTTGGTTGTTTGAAGAAAGTCTATGGTGAGAATTTTTGCTGGATAAGTGATTATCTCTCCTTAGTAATTGCCTCATTTATTGTAACTCACTTTTGTCTTGAATTGTTCTCTAGTCATTTCAGACCAGTCCATTTTTTCAAATAGTGGTAAACTTTCTGATGGCATAGAACAAAATTTATAATAATAATGACTAATGAGAAAAATAATATAATGTAGAAATGTGGCTTTTCATCATTTATGTCAGTACATGCTAGGAGCCTGTCCAGAAATATTTTCTGAGCAACTAATATGGCCCAAGCCTATGTTCAAGGTTCCGTGGATACAAAAATAAATGAGCTCACCACTTAGTACTTATCTCAATAAATATTAGTTAGATAAATGAATGAAAAAGCCAGCTGGGACCCTGGTTACCAGGTAGCTTAGATTATTTATAGTAAACATACTTTGTCCCAACGTGACTAGTGTTTCTTGGTTATTTCTCCATCTTGGGATATGTCCATTTCTTCCCTTTGCAGTTTTAACTTTCTTATCTGCATAGTATTTGTAAGAATGTGGACAAATGATAGGTTTTTAAGATAGAGAATTTAAAAAGGGCTTCCCCAGTGGCACAGTGGTTAAGAATCCGCCTGCCAATGCAGGGGACGTGGGTTCAAGCCATGGTCCTGGAAGATCCCACATGCCGCAACTAAGCCCGTGCACCACAGCTACTGAGCCTGTGCTCTAGAGCCCATGAGCCACAACTACTGAAGCCCGCGCACCTAGAGCCCATGCTCCGCAACAGGAAAGGCCACTGCAGTGAGAAGCCCGTGCACCACAACGAAGAGTAGCACCCACTCGCCTCAAGTAGAGAAAGCCCGCGTGCAGCAACGAAGACCCAACGCCGCCAAAAAAAAAAAAAAAAAAGTTAAAGGAAAGAGGTGAAAGTAATTTTAATGTATCTTATTTAATCTAATATATCCAAAATATTATCATTTCAACATATTACCAACATAAAAATTTGTGATGAGGAATTTTACATTTGTTTCTTCATACTAAAACGGGAGTGTACATCACACTCCAGCACGCCATGGCCGCTGGGCCTGCGCATCCGGAGCCTGTGCTCCGCAACGGGAGAGGCCACGACAGTGAGAGGCCCGCATACAGCAAAAAAAAAAAAAAAAAAAAAAAGACTTGTGAACTGTAAAGTTTTCTATTATACACATTTAAATTAGTAATGATTATTTAATCAATATTGAATAAAATAATCTTAGAGGCAATAAGCAAAAAACTTAAATTCAAGTTTTTCATAATTTATGAGATACATCTAGAAATTTTACCAGTGTCGTCACTCTAGAGGAAACATCATCTCTCATAAATCAGTCTGGTAACGTTAATTGGAGATTACGTAACTCTTCTGACTTAGAAGAAAGCACTGCAAATGTGTGCTCACTCACTGCCATGAATATTAACATGTGCATTGGTTCTGACCAGAGGAAATGTGTGGAGCATGGAGGAGAGGATGAGTGGAGAGTGTTCTTTGAAATTCTTTCATCTTCAGAGCATGAAAGAGCGTTGCAAATTCGATTAGTGAATTGTTGTATATATTTGCCTTGAGTGTTTCTTCTTTGTAATTTCCTGGGCCGGAAGCCTTATTTTTGAAACCAAGCTCTTAATTGATTTTGATTTAGAAATACACCTTTTGATCAGCGATTTTAGTGTAGACTAGAAGCATAGTGTATTTATAGTAAATATTACGTGTCTCAAAATAGCTTATCGGTATTTTTGACATGTCAAATCTTTCTCATCATCTTATCTTATGCTTTATGAAGATTAAGTTTAAAAAATCTTTTAAAAGTCAATACTTATATATTGGTGCATGTCTATATCAACAAGATAAAACCCAATTATTCCCTCACAGGTTTTTCTAGAATTTCAGCTGCTTCATCTGAAACATTCTTTTTAACCAACAGATTCACATGTTTTAAGAATTTCACTTTACCATGTAATATTTAAATTAAAGCCTGTAAATTATACACAGTAGATATTTTATTTGGTTTTGTTTTCCTGGTTCTTATGTGAGTTAGAGAACATCTGGCCTATTTGACTAGAATTTTAAAAGAAAGACTAAAATAATGTCTTTTTACCATGTGTTGTAAAATTTTTGCCCAACCTTCTAAGGTATGAAAGATGAATGTTATCTTTGAAGAAGATGGGAGAAATGAAGATCATATTTCAGTATTCTTAAGTGCTGCCCAGATATCTTGAAACAGTCCTATTTTGGGATGGATGGCGTTAAGTGAATTAAAATAAATTCCTCCCTTCATCCTTTCCCCTTAGAAGTTAATTCAGTATCTCATTTTCTAATGAAAATTAGTATCTCATTTTCTAAACTGGTTGTCACCTTAGAGCAAAAGTAAATCTCTCTGAATTTGCTTTTAGATTTCTAGAATTATTTCCTCCTCTGAAATTCTGCTGCTGTGAAATTTAATAAAAAGAACCAAAACAGCTGTTTCTACCTGCACCTCCTTATTTCATGTACTTATGACTTAGATGCTTAAACAGCTGCCACACCTTCTCAGTTATCTTCCTGTCTCTATTCTGAATAATTTGATGTACTTATGTCAGGTTAATTTGCTAAAATGCCTCTTTGATTATTCCTCTATTATTCCTCTTTTAAAACACACTGATAGTACCAAATAGTCTAACCTCAGTAGTGTGTGTTTGCTTTAGGCTATGTTTCGTCAATTTTGCTTAGCTAATCCATTAAAGAGGACTGAGAAATTTTATTTCAATTCCGAATGTTAATGGTCAGATACAAAATATTGCCTTCTCATTTGTGAAATTATATTGTGTTAACAGATAATAATGAAACCCATATAGAAGTAATAACAATAAAACCAAAACAAAATTTAAAAAAAACACACTTATGCTTCCCAAGTACTTACAGGTAAAGGCACATTCTGTGACTAATACTTAATGTCCTGAACATTCTAATCTTAATTTCCCTTTTCAGTCCATATGTCCACAATTCTATTCTTATCTTTCCATGCCAGTGAAATTTATTAGTCCACTTTTTAAAAAAATGAACTTCTTATCGTCATTTCTCTGTTTCTGAATCTGTGCAGAAGGTTTCTTCTCATTCTCTCTCACTCTCTAGATTCTGCTCAGTCATCATCTTCTCTATTCAAATGTTGGGTGTTTTCAGGGTTGGGCCTGGGATCTTGTAGCGCTCTGAGCTAGCAGAAAGAAGTCTAGAGCTCAGGAATCTCTTTGGAAAAGCTGCTAAAACAATGGCCAGGGCATTATCTAGGTAGAGAAAATCTTGGACATAGATTCTCCTCCAATCTGTGATCACTGCTCTTCTTGACCTACCGTTTTGTGATGGAACCCAAGCTATATTAACAGAATGGTTTCAAATCCATTCTAAGTTAGCCAATGATGAGTTGCCCTTTCCTTATGACAAGATGCCAAAACAAGAAAATTGGTGAATCCTTTCTGGCTACTGAGCACACCTCCATTTCTTCTGTAGCTACTATTTTTCAAAAGCATACCTTCGAGAAATATTCCTTTGGCCCATTCAACACATCATTATTGATCACCTATAATGCAGTTTGTAATGTATTAGCTACCTATTTCTGTGTAACAAATTTCCCCACAATTTAGCAACTTAAAACAGCCAACATTTATTATCTTATATAGGCTCAGAAATCCAGGAGCAGCTGAGCTAGGGTATTAAGAGATTCCCAGGAGCAGACATGGTTAAGATCTCCCATGCTCAGAATATATCTGATATCTGATACATTCATTCTTATGATCAAGACGTCTACATGTCTCAGGAAGAAATGATGAGCAGCAATGAAAGCATACACTGGCTTTAAGGTTAAGGATGCTGGCTTTTGCAGAAGTCTAAACACAATATAGATGGATGGAAAAAGAGTAATGACATTGCTTGAGGGTTAAGAACTAGTTTGGGGAATGCATACTGAATAAGGAGTCATTTTTACACTCCTTTTATTGCACCAGAAAAACCGCACTGAAAGCCATAAACAAAATGCATGAGAGTAGTAGTTAAAAAATGCAAACAGCGTAGAGAGTATGTCAGTCAAAGACCAGGAAACGAGATGGAAGTGACACTATGGCATTGCAGTCCTATGAAAGCTGATGTTGCACCACTTGACACAGGCAGTTCGTTTCAACAAAAGGAAGGAAATGACCTAGGTGAATATACTCAGGGGCACTCAAGTTAACCCTAGGCATAAATAAGCCACATTTTAAATGAGGAGCAAAGAACTAGAGATGATTTTTACTGGGTTTGAGAAAATTCTTCTGAAGAAAACAAGAATTTTCAGAGCTGTGAAATGCACAGGTGTTATTTTTAGGCGGTTACTTTAGGAGGTAGTACGCTAGACCTGGGGACGCTTAGGTCACAAGACAGGAAACTGTTTAACCTCTCTGTCAACAAAGCACAGCCCTGGAAGAACCTACTTCTCAGGTTTCTGAGGAGACACTTTCATGGTGGTGTTCACCTATCAAGAGAAACACTTCCTCCTGAAACTACCCCTTAGGGCCTTGCTGCCCAACAAAGAGTGGAAATACAAGACTGACAGGTCAAGAAACTCTTTGGTGAAAGATCAAAATTTAATTGATTATTCAGGCTTTTTGGTCTATGAAAAAAAAGTTAATATTCCTAAAATTCTGTTCTGCATTTTAGCCAGCAAATGCATACTGCTTACTCCCAGACACACTCCCTGAGTTCCCTTCTCATCACCGACCAGCATTGCCGAAGGCATCTCCACCTGGATGTCTCACAGGCAAAACTGAATTCGTTGTCTTCCAGCTGCCTGCCCATCTACACAATTATAGATGAAAACTTTGACATCTTTCCCATGCTTGTTTTTATGAAGTAATCTCTGTTTCTCACTAAATTCCAGAAATGTCTTTCAATCAGTACTGCCCAATAGAAATATAGTGTGAGCCATGTATGTAACTTTAAGTTCTCTAGTAGTCACATTAAAAAGGAAAAAAAACCTCAGATGAAACTTTTAATATATTTTATGTAACTCACTATATCCAAAGTATTATGTTAACATATAATCAATATACATTTTACTATGTTTTGTATTATTATTTCATGCTAAATTTTGATATCTAATGTGTGTTTTACACTTACAGTGCCTCTCAATTCAGAATCTAAATTTGCATCAGAAATACTGTATATTTCATAAAATTTCCCACTGGCAGCATAGATTCACATAGCTGAATTATCGTAAACATATTTAAAAGTTTTCCATAATTGAATCAACTATCAGTTTTAAATTTATATCTAACTTAATTACAATTAAATACATTTTGAAATTCAGTTCTTCAGTTCCACTAGCCACATTTCAAGTGCTTAACAGAGCTTTAGAATTTATCTGCTTTAGAGGGCTTCCCTGGTGGCGCAGTGGTTGGGGGTCCACCTGCCGATGCAGGGGACACGGGTTCGTGTCCTGGTCCAGGAGGATCCCACATGCCGTGGAGCGGCTGGGCCCGTGAGCCATGGCCACTGAGCCTGTGCGTCTGGAGCCTGTGCTCCACAATGGGAGAGGCCACAACAGTGAGAGGGCCCGCGTACCGCAAAAAGAGAAAAAAAAACAGAAACAGAAGAAACACATAGAATTTATCTGCATTCTTTGACTCCCATTATTCTTGCCTTAAGTGAATGTCCTCTTCTTGAACTGTTGCACAGACTTCAAACGGATCTCTCTGCTCACAAGGTTCTTCTTTCTTATTCAACTCTGCACTGCCACCAGAACCACTGTTGTAAAGTAAAAACTTGGTTATTTCAACCTCTCGTTCTAAATGTTTCATGGCAGTGGGTCTCTCAACCTCTTTTAGTTCAGGACATATCTGACTGATAATATTCAGCCAGCTCTATCAGTAATTGTGCTCACTTAGAGGCAAAACAAACTCCTAAGTGAACAAAAGCAGGGAGAGTGCGGCACAGAGCCTGAGACTCAACCCATCACTCCTCCCCTTCCCTCTCTGCTCTGCAAGACTGTGTCTCAACTCCTCACTTGCCCCCAAGGCTGTTCAGGGATGGGCATGAACTCCCCGTTCAGACTATCAATTTGAAGTCCCTCCATAATATTCATTAGCTATTTTTTCCCAAAGTTTATTTACAGTATGGGGAGAAACTGACTTACAGTTTTTCAAAATTGTATGCATAGACACTTAGTAATTTACTTCTCCTGGACAAAGCAAAGTCAATTGTCTGGAAAAGAATCGGCCCCAAAACCCTGTATCACTTTTTCGTAGTCCTTGTACTTTCTTCTGTTTTTGGTGGCAGTTTTGTGAACCAGGCAAAATTTGGGGTTCAGATTAAAGTGTTTAAGTTACGATGGCAGATCCTTTATTTAAGATGAAAAATGTGATGCTGAGCCGCAGTGTCAGGGCGGCGACTTCCATCTATTTTGTGCACCTTTGTATTCCCAGAGTCCAGCTAGAGCCTGGAATTTAGCAAATGAGCAATAAATATTTGTTGAAATAATCTTTTGGTTCTAGAAGCTCTGCCAATTTAAACTGCCTGTGTGCATTCTGAAAATGTTCAGGGGCAATAAATAGCTCAGTGCTGCTCCGATCAAGGGCATGGTCTCCTTTAGGAGAAGTTGGTTTATATTTAACTTGTTAAGTATGAGTTAGAGATGCAAATCTGAGCTAACTGCTAGCATGTCTCAAATTCATTATGTTGCCTCTTTATAGTTTGGTATCTCGAGGCAAGATTCTGGTGCACCATGCCTTCATTCTGTTGGAGAACCACTAGCCTACAGTGCAAATAGTCCGAAAGCCAAAAACTCCTTAGCTGGACCTGCAATGAATGCAAAATCTGGGCTTCATTTCCGGCTCTATCTCGAGCTGTTCCCCACTCCAACTCAGACATAATCTCATTTTAATATTCGTATTTCACCTTTTTTTTTTAACATCTTTATTGGGGTATAATTGCTTTACAGTGGTGTGTTAGTTTCTGCTGTATAACAAAGTGAATCAGCTATACATATACATATATCCCCATATCTCCTCCCTCTTGCGTCTCCCTCCCACCCTCCCTATCCCACCCCTCTAGGTGGTCACAAAGCACTGAGCTGATCTCCCTGTGCTATGTGGCTGCTTCCCACTATCTACTTTACTTTTGGTAGTATATGTATGTCCATGCCATTCACTTCGTCCCAGCTTCCCCTTCCCCGTGTCCTCAAGTCCATTCTCTATGTCTGCGTCTTCATTCCTGTCCTGCCCCAAGGTTCTTCAGAACCAATTTTTTTTTTTTTTTTTTTAGATTCCATATATATGTGTTAGCATACAGTATTTGTTTTTCTCTTTCTGACTTACTTCACTCTGTATGATAGACTTTTTTAAAGCACCTTTCAAGGCACTTGCAATACAGTCAACTGAGACGTGGCTTTTGACCTCAAGTATCTTAGAATTTAATGGATAACTTTTATTCTTATGACATATTAGTCATAGAATGTAGGCATAGGCTGATATTCCAAACCTTCCTGCTGTAGAAACACAAAGGTTTTAAGTGTGACATTTATAAAAGCAACCAATAATCACATGACTGTTCTAAATTTACATTTGTTATCCATTTAATACTCATAAAAACGCTACAGTAAAAAATATTATCCTTATTTAGTTAATGAGGAAAGGAGGCACAGGTCACACAGCTAGTAAGCAAAACCAGGATTTGAACTCCGGCAGTCTGACTCCTAAGTCGATGTGCTTAACCTCTGGGCCTTATGTGTGTGGTGCAGGTAAAGGTATAGGGAGCAATCCCTCTTCTGGTTACACCCCACAACTCTGCCTGTGGTCCGTTTAATGCAGCTCTGAAAAGTCAAACAACCTCAGCTTTTAGCATACCATACATCCCTTGAATTACTGAGCTTTCCAGACATCAGCTATGTAAACTATTTTCTCTAGTTAAATAAGCACATAGAAAGTTATCTGGTTGACTAGTTGCCTCAAACATTTTGTATTGAGCTAGTTAGCTTTTGTAATTAGTTTGATTTGTAAATTTGGGGTGTTCATAATTTTAAAGGCAGAGAACAATTTTCAAAAAATATTTGTACCAATAATGAAATAACAGCAAAGATAGACCTCCAAAGTGCCTGTGTTCATGCTCATTTCTTTCTTTGAAATATTCCTATTTCCTCTCACTCCTGCTTGCCTTCCTCTCTTTTCTAGTCTGGTGAGTTTCTATTCATCTTTAAGGCCTGGATCATATATTTCATAAATTTGTGAAGCCTTCCTTGGTCCCCTAGGGAATAACTAATCATGTGCTTCTTGGTACTAACATAGCACTTTGTTCTATTTATTTATTTATTTATGGCTGAGTTGGGTCTTCGTCGCTCTGCACGGGCTTTCTCTAGTTGCGGCAAGCCGGGGGAGGGTGTGTGGCAGGGGCTACTCTTTGTTGTGGTGTGCGAGCTTCTCGTTGCGGTGGCTTCTCTTGTTGCTCAGCACAGGCTCTAGACGCGTGGGCTTCAGTACTTACAGCATGTGGGCTCAGTAGTTGTGCCTCGTGGGCTCTAGAGGGCAGCCTCAGTAGTTGTGGCGCATGGGCTTAGTTGCTCTGCGGGATCTTCATGGATCAGGGCTCGAACCCGTGTCCCCTGCATTGGCAGGCGGATTCTTAACCACTGCGCCACCGGGGAAGTCCTAGCACTTTGTTCTTAATTCTATTATATTACTTACCATAGTCATGGTTATTTCCTTATGTGTCCTTTCAGCACATTAAATTGTGAACTCATCAAGGTCAGTTACCATGTACTATGTATCTTTACATCTCTGTATTTTCAGACAGTAGCACAGTGCTCATGAATACATAGTAATAATATTTATTGATGAAGGAATGCAGGCATGAATGAGAGCCTTCCTTTTTGGCTTGTGGCCTCCCTTCCCCTCTTGCTGGTAAATTTCCACTGTGGTACAAGAACTCACATGAGGAGTGCTCTCCTTGGAGCCCAGTATGAGGCAGACTCCCAAAGGTATTGGTGAAAGTATGTGACACTCTCCTGGGCTCCCCTTTTACAACCTACAGAGGCTTGCACACTCAAGGCAGAGGCCAGAGCGCTGGGGCCTATCATGAAATGGACTCATTATCCACATGGTATATTTCTCCGGGAAGGAAGACTTCTCTCACGTTAGACCATTGATCAGCCCCGCTTCCAGGCTCAAATATTCCAAGCAAGTAGTCAGTTCTCTGAGATTCAGTATGCTTCTTATCTGCTGTCTGTATACTTTTGGGTACTTATATAAAAACATCTGTGATATATTTCCCTGCACTCTGATTCGATGAGAGATGATTAATCCAATTGGAGAGTGAATGAAAAAAACAAACAAAAACCTCCTGTGGTATTCAGTCCTAATTGATTAGGGTTGTGGAAGGTAATTAACCTCTACTACCCTGGCAATTTGACCATCTTTTTTTTTTTTTTATTTCTTCTCCTACTGTGACACTTGTTAAAATGATAGAGGTGAAATCGATTCTCCATTTATTAAAATAGTTTTTTAAAATATTTTCATTAATATATATTAAATGTTCAAAGTTCTAACAGTTAATTATCTTAAGCAGGGTTAAACTCTCCCTTTGAAATCAGGCTTCCTCTGTTTGTTGGCTTAGTAAGAATAATAGCTAAACAATTCTATTTAGCATGTACTGAATGCTTACTATGGACCAAACACTAAACACTTTGCATAAAAATTATATTTAATATTCACAATAACCCATTGAGATTTGAATTATTATCTCAATTTTACAGATGAGCAAATTGCATTTTTAAATAGTTGACCCAAATCACATGTTCTGACTGCAAAGCCCCATTTTTCTTTTGCGCAAAGGAAAATTTCTGGCTAGCCCAGCTACTTTTTCAAATGATCATACAATCCAAATTACCAATTCTAAATTAGTGAGTCTTTACTGTGTATTACACTATGACATTCCTTAAGCTTGGGCACAAGCTAGAACTTCTGTGTCCCTCAACACAATGCACTAAATAATAATAGAGTGCCATGACATAGCACATGATATTTGTTTTAAAATTCTTTTAATGGGTGGAATTATAGGTATCATTGTTATTTTTTGAGTTGTGCCTAAATGTGGGACTAAACTAATAACTGTCACAAGAGTATCAGTGGTATGTGTAGATGAATATAAAAATAACCTGCGATGCTCTGGAAACTGGCTGGAGAGAAAACTTTCATCCTTTCCCCAGGTTCTAAAGCCAATGCATAAAACCTAGACAGCTCGACCTACTTTTTTTTTTTTTTTTTAACCAAAAGGCAGGATAGAGTCACATGTAAATGGGCGGGGAAGGGAATTCGTCTATTGCTTGTATCTCTTGCCGATTGGATATCTTCCCGACAGAAGTGTTCAAAGGAAAAGTATGTCATCCTGTTCATTATTGTTAATTAGTAGTAAAAGCAAGGCTTTGGGAGCTCCGTATCCCACAGGGCATCAGCAGAGAAATGGGGTTGAAATTTTAGCAGTTATATGTGAAGTAAGGTCAGACAGCCTGCCATGTAGGCTTCAGAACCGAGTTCATTTGATCTTTAAAAGAGAGGCATTGCAGAGAAATTTCACGTGTAGAAAGAAAAAATTGTAAATTCTAGCTCTCCCACCAATGCCTAATTCACAGCCAGTGGTTAGTTGGTTATTTGTAACTGGCTATTGTGAAGGGTGTTGGATAAATGAAGTGGTTGGGGGTGCTTTTTGGTATTTGAAATTGCAACAGATATTGTTCATTATTACGTGAGGAACATACTGCAGCCATCAGCTTCATGATTAACTAGCTTTTCAATGAACTTTCTCTTCAGTAAACTGTATTTGTTATTTAACTGCTCTCTTTTTATTTACTGGCTTTTTCTTTTTTTTTTTTGATTCTTCTGTCTAGACATAAACTGGATTCAATAGATTAGTGATGCATAGAATTGGGTCTGCAAGGCCGATAATATTTTATGACAGGCTGTTCAGAGGGAACTGAATTTTATCTGTTGTTCTATGTCTCTATTTACTTTCCAGAAAAAGACCATATTTTTAATAAATTTTATTTTCTTAGATCATAAAAGTACTTATTGAAAAATGTAAATGCAATGATGAGAATAAAAAGTAAAAGCTGCCTATAATATGACCAACCTTTTTACTGTGGTGTCTAAATTCTAATCTTTACTTTTATGCATATACATATATATTTCTTTTCCTTTATATATATGTGTAAATAGTTGTCTATGCTGACACACTTGAACATTCTTTAAAAAGACAAAATGTTTTTATATGATACATACTATTCTGCAACTCGATTATTCTTATTTAATATATTTTGGGCATCTTGCCACTTTAGAGCATATAATCTCATATTTGCCTCATAGGATCCTACTGCATATATGTACTAAAATTTAGCAAACCATTCCCTAAAGACAGATATTTTGTTTAATTGTTTCAGAATCTTTACTATTACAAACGAGTAAAAAATTTTAAGCTTATAAAAATAATGTTTCACATATATTAATATATATTTTTAGGAAGATACATTCCTACAAGCAGAACCATTATATTTATTGCAGAGTTGTCCTTCAGGAAAATTGTACTGTTGAACATTCCCACCATCAAATATATATGGATGTCACAAACTGGGGCATTTTAATGTAAAGACAAACTGGCCTCATTATTTCTTAAGACATTGAGCTCTGTAGAATGATTTTCCTTTCTGGCCTATTTGATTTGTGTACGTTTTAATAATAACACTGGTTTAAAGGTGGTACCAAACCCCCTTTAGCTTCGGTCACAGGTTTTCTCATATTCTTACAGCATTCATAGAATAACAATAGGCTGAGGAAGTGGGATAAGGAGTTCATGAATTATGTGACTTATTTTAGGAAAACAACAGCTATACAGTTTTCTGGGATGAGCCAGGCAGGCAAGAGGTTAATGTCCCAGTGGAAGGCGCTACTCGTTTCAGAGTCTGCCTTGTGTTGTTCACCTTCTACACATTCCATAATTCTTAACTTTGCCCCCAGTCACTACTTATTTTGATCATGCAGTCCCCAGGAATTGTGCAACAGCAGTGGAACGTGACAGGCTTTTAAATGTATTAATATTGTCAACATTATTGTGGTTAATCTTAATAAAACAGAGTAACAACAGATGTGTTCTGCTATTAAGCATTTAGTAAGACATAGATGTCTTAGCTCTTGATAGCCCATTTCAGCGACAAAGTTCTCGAGCCCAGAGAGCAGATTCCATCAAGGGACTGGCTCACACGTTGTGTGGCATTTGATAATGGCTAAGATTGAATTGAAAGGAAGTAAGATGTTCAGAAGGGAAAAAAAGATGTAGCTATTTAAGTTTTTCACATTCTACATGTGATTTTTGTTTTTTACTTTAGTCTTATTGCATCCATTGTGAGCAAAATCACAGCTGCTAGAACCACGTGTAAAATTTGAGAACGTTTTGGTTAGCTTGCCCATTTTTTATTAGTAATGCATGAATATAATTTAAACATGTGAAATATAACCAAAACAATAGTTTGTCTTTGAACTTTTAAAATTGCTTCCAAAGTGCTACCGCCTTGAGTTTTACTAATGAAAGGTAAAATTAAAATATGTAGCTATGGAGTTTAATAGGCACTAAGAATATTTGATAATGCCATGGCTGTCTATATCATATTCACTAACATGTTTAATAGTGGAACAGATGCATCTTGCTGTGGTAGCACATGGTACCAAGCAGCAGGGAGTCCCATTTGACAAGTCAGTTTTTATTTTATTTACTTATCCAAAAACCTTCTCTAATAATCTGAGATTTCAGTGTGTTTTGATTTGTTAGGCAGCAAGCAGATAGGAGGGGTCCTGTTCTCTGCTGTTTGTTTCCAACAGGTTGTTTGGCTTCAAGATACAAAGCCTGTGAGACTCTAAAATCAAGTAACTGGGCAAGATTGGATAAGACGCTCAACACACATAACTACATAATAAAATACATGTACCCAATACAAAATGGGTAGGGTATCATCTTCAAGGAAGCTCTGTAATGTTTCATGTTATAGCTTCAAATTAATAAGAAAATTCTAGCAACCAGCCTCTCAGTAAGTATTAGTTATGTGGGGAGCAGGTTATTTAAGTGTGATGGTTTGTGTGTATGTCTTCTAGTTGCCTTACTTAACTAGCAATAACACTGTCAGCTGAGATGCCCAAGGGAAATTGGGGTTGTTTGGTGTTGCAAGGTTTGCTCTCTGAGGATCAATTCTTTGGAGCTTTTCATTAGCTATTTTACAATCCTTTAATTGCTGGGTCTGGAAAAAAACACCTGATATACATTCTGAAGCTAAAATAAGATGGCTAAAATAAGATGTGAAATTCATAATGGTCCATTTGAAATGGTCTTTACCAAAGATCCTATCCAGCTGTATTGAAAATTGAAAATGTGTTGAAATTGGATACATCTTATTGAACTTTAAGGATTTCTGTTGTGTTTTGTGTGGTGACGGAATTGTACTAACCTGGATCTAAATTGTGAAAAAGCTTGGTTCAAATCATATGGAATGTTCTAACACAGTCATCAATTATCTGGACAAGACAAAGCAATTGTAGTTTGAGCTGTTCTGCACTTTTTTCTGACCATCTCCTTTAACAGGGTTTGCATAATTGTCAACTAGGATCTGTTTAAGCATTCACAGTGTTAGTCTTTTCTTGGCTCCATGGCTATTGTGCACAGTCTATCTTTGCCTTGACAGTCCACACTAATTCAGTGAATTCGGAGAAGTCTTTTAGGTTTACACAACTGGAAGTACTAATTTCTTTCCACTGCAGCAGTGAAGTGTTTCCCCCACTTCAAATTTCACTCTGTTGTAATGGTGAACCTCAAGAAGCCATGGCTGGGGAGTTGGGAAAGCTGATTATGCTTTTTGTTACTGTGACTTGTAATTCACTGTAAGCCTGTCTGTAACAAAATATTCCTAAATAGGTAGTCACTTCAACATCTGTTTTGTGGCCAATAGGACTGAAGAGCTATATCTTTAAGGTAGGATAATAGGATAAGAGATTGGCAAACTCTTAATATAACCTTGTTTTTCTGTTTCACACATACTAAGGATATAGGTGTCTCAATATTTATTTTACACTTGATTTGGTTGTTGAGAATAAGGAGTTAATGTACACCTAAACTCACAGGGCTTTTTTATCAACTAGACTTGATGACAAATTATTTTTGGTAAGATGCTCGTATTCTGACTATCTAAGAGTTCTTATTTCCAAACCCAGAGGAGCAGTCTTATGTACTAATCAGAATGTTATTCTTCCCTCAATTGGTACATAGGAAGATGATATTTGAAATAGTGAAAACTGAGTGGATAGCATACAGCTATAGCGTAGTCACAAAACAAATCATCATCTTTAAGAAGTTCTAGAGTTATTTAGATGGCAAGAGAGCTAGATGTGACTATCTGTTTTCTGCTATATCTGATGGAGAGATGGATCTAAGCTTGTTTGAATATAAGGAAAACAGGTCGCCCTTATTTAAAATCCAAATGAATCTTTGATATATGATAACTATTCACTTGGAGAAATAAAACCTGTAGTTACTGGAGTTTAGTGTATTTAGAACATCACAATGAAGCTGATACCTAAATTCATTGGCAATGGGGAAGAAAAAAGTTAAAGCCTGTTGGTATGTCCTTCTTTTTTTAAAATTGAAGTATAGTTAATTACAATGTGTTAGTTTTGAGTGTACAGCAAAATCAGTTATATATATGTGCGTGTGTGTGTGTATATATATATATATATATATACACACACACAC
>NW_006798086.1:878398-884733 GCF_000442215.2 Lipotes vexillifer
GCCTCTCCCATTTGCGGAGCACAGGCTCCGGACGCGCAGGCTCAGCGGCCATGGCTCACGGGCCCAGCCGCTCCGCGGCATGTGGGATCTTCCCGAAACGGGGCACGAACCCGCGTCTCCTGCATCGGCAGGCGGACTCTCAAGCACTGCGCCACCAGGGAAGCCCTACCTATTTTATATATAGTAGTGTGTGTATGTTAACCCCAAACTCCTAATTTATCTCCACCCCATCTCCTTTGGTAACCAGTTTTTTTTTTTTTCTTTGTCTTGGTATGTCCCTCCTTAAAGCTATTTCAGAAACATGCAATAAAATTGAATATTTTTGGAAAGGGTGCCTTTGACTTCCTTGTTTTGCATATAGAAAACAGGAATCTCTAGGCTTTTAAATCAAGGCTAAAATGTTACTAGATATAAAATTGACGTGTTCAGATCCCTGATAAGTTTCAGGACCTGGAAAGGTAGTTCACTTGTATTCTAACCCCTAGTCAAAAACTAAAGATACCCTAAGTTTTAGAAAGTAAATGGATCATACTGTTTATAAGCTATGGCTTGCTGAGGGTTTAGATTCTGTCTCAGTCTCCAAGGTAAACAAACGCCCTTCTACCCAAAACTTTGGGAGTGGAGGAGGCTATAAATTGTTGTAGTTGGATATGAAGCATGCTGAAGGACTTTGGGATCTGAGAGAAAAAGAGAACCTAAGGAGAATGCAATCAAGTCTCCAGAATAATGTGATGGGTATTATTCTATTCTGAGAGAATCATCACGTTTTATAGAGATGATGGGGTTCATACCAGGAACAGGTAGATCTCTCCAGATGGATGTTTAGAGCTAATAGACATCCAATCCCCACTGGAGATAGGAAGTTTTCATTCGTTCATGAATCATACATTGAGAACCTTAAAGTGCACAGAACCTTGTTAGTTTCCTGGAATATAATGTGGTTAAGATATTACACGTGCTTCAATAAAATTGAAGAATAGTAAAGACAGACATTTAAAGAAAGAATTTTAAAATAATGTAATAAAGACCATAATAGAAGCACATAAACTTACAATAGTAGTGTGAAAGAAAGAATCGTGAATTTTGCTTTGGCACCTTAGGGACATCTTTGCAGAGGAGGTAATGTCAGGCATGTGTGAGTGAGGAGTTGGCCAAACATACAAAAGTAAACAAAGGGACCATCAGAAGTAACGTAAACTAAGGTTAAATATGGCGTAGGATGTCTTATTAATTGTATGCCCTAGAAAGTAGCCCAGAGTAGGCCTCACAAAATGTTTTCTGAGTGAATGGTTAAATGGGAGGCATCTTATCTGGTTTTTCAATAACAATAACTTAGACTGAAAGAAAAGGAGCCAAAAGATTTGAACAGGCGTGCAATTGATGGTATATCACAAAGAGACTTAAGGTAACACCCTAAAGCTTTACTATAAGTGGCTTTCAGGACCACCCTCTGGGTTGTAAAGGTTGTAAAAATTACTTTCAACCAGGCATGCTGGTGACAGGCGTGTTGCACAGACCCACACAGTATGTGGTGTTCCATGCTATCCCAGAACACGTTCTTTGGGTCCCTGTTATTATTAGTTCTGTCCTTCTCTTTAGGCATTTCTGAAAGATGATCCAAATTGAGAGTTGAGCCCCTATTTACAGAAGGTTTTTGTATAATTACATACTTAGAGTTTTAAAGTAAGTAATTACAGATCCAGCCAGATAAATGAAGTTCCTGTGATGTTAGGGAGTTTTCCAGGCTTTGTTTTTTCCAATCACTTGGCTGCTCAACTAATTCAGTGGGCACTGATACAGCAATAACAATGGTATGGGATCATGCTTAATATTTTCCCAATGTGATATGCACATTGAACATACTATTCAAAGGTGATTTTTAAACATGTGATTGGGAATAAATTTACTAATTTTTAAACAGTCTTTGCTATTCTTAACATTACCCAAAATTATCCTGAAAAGTATATTTACTGTGGTACTCATAATCAAGGATTGGGAGAAAAATTATGGAGAATATCAATAGTATTAGGAGGCCCTGCTTATTATGCTATATCTGTTTCACTACAGTAACCCTTCTGATCCCTTTCTATTACCATATTAATCTTCACTAGTATCTGACCCAGGTATTTTATCAGGATTGTCAAGAACATGACAAGGTCATTGCTTTTGACCCTTCAAGACATTACTAAGAAGCTGTTTTTAGCTACATCTTTTGGAGGCTGCCAACACATAAAATAGATTCTGTCATAGATATTTCTTTACTTTCTAAAAATAATAATGATATTTCACAATACATTCTGTGTAATTAAGACCTCGTGATTATTCTGGACCTGAATTCTCGGCTTTGGGGACAGCAGGTGCATATTTGGCACCCCTCAAATCTGAAATTCACTTTTTGAAATGAAGTTAACATGATGCCACTGATCATTAAAACCTGACTTGAACTTTCCACTCTACAACATATGCAGAAAATTAATGTGGTAGTTCTGCTGTTCCCAGAGGCTGTGGCTTCCTGAGCTCAGTAAAGCACTCTGAATTTTTTAAATTTTTAATGGCTTGGAAACAGAAAGCTAAAAACAAGAAAATGTCTTTTGGCATGTCTTAGTGTCTGTGCATTTACATTTTTTAAAATGTGGATCTGTATGTTCATTTGGTATCATGAAGATAAAAAGTGACTCAAAGAGATGAATAATTCTGTTTTCTAATTCTAGTTTGTAAATAGTTAAGATATATGGCTTGAAACCTGTGACTACAACCTTCTCATACAAATTCAAAATCAAAGATTTTTAATTGGACCAGTCTTCCCATACCATGTTGCTATTTCAAAGTAGGACATCCAGTTCAGATATATTATAATGTTTATAAGCATCAAAACAGTAAAGGTCTAGGCACAATTTATGAACTCATTTGGCTGTAAAATATTTTTTAAAGACTTTTCTGACATCATCTCTCTGTTTCTACTCCCTCTATTTTTTTGTACTTAGAAGCATAGTTTCTTTAAACATCTAACCAATTTAACCTGAGGTTTAGCCACACGCATATGTGCAATTGACTTCTAGTTTCAATAACTTATTGATAAATGTTTTATTCTCTAAAGAGTTACCTAATATGATTAAAATGTTCAAATTACAAATTTGGACAGATTTCCTGTCTAATGTACCTGATATTGTAACTTCTTTTAACTGTCCTACTTCTAAAACTCTTGTTCCCAATAAAGAATTGTTTGTTTCACTTGCTTTTAGCACCTAAACCACCTGAGTATTCAGTGGGGAACCCGAAGAACTATGCTAATTATGTGCTTGCTAAAATTTTCATTGGAGAATTCACTTTGCATAAGGCCTTATGGTTGGCCAAGCTATAGGATACATGCGGTTGCACTGAAGAATAGGCAAAAATAATTGCCTGTTAAATTAAATTATTAATAATAATCCCTTAATTCAGATGGTCTTGATTTTCCAGTATTATTATTAATATGATGATCTCATATTTTATATATTATTTTATAGTTCAAAGCATTTTACGCATAATGTTTAAAACAACGCCAAAAGATAACCAGAAAGCAGTTTTTATTGTGTCTATTTCATGAATAGGAAAGTGGACCTAGAGAGTATAAATGACATGATTAGTAAGAGGATGAAAAATGGTGAAAATTCAGGTCTTCTGATTTCAGTTTAATTAATTTTCTACCATACTTTAATTTGTAAATGTTTTTCCCCAGTACTCTCTGATTGAGATCATCTTAGGTACAGGGAACTGTAATATTCGCACTTGATAGGGGTCATGTTAATATGAAAGGAATTCATTTGTTGGTCTTGAAGAAGCATATTGACCCATAGCATATCATCTGTATTTATAACTAGTCTCTATTTTAAAATGTACCTCAAGGGTATAAATAAAGGTGTACTATTCTTTGCTTTCAGAAATCCTTATAATAACCTCTTCCTTTTAATACAAGACTAGAAAGAAGCCAGCATATTCACTCAGATAGGGAAATGGGAGTAGGACTGGGTGTGAGGTAGAATGTCAAGGAAAAATAATGCCATTGTAAGAAAAAGTAAAGGAAATGCTCATCAGAAAAAAATAATTCCAACAGTTGGGAGAATATAGAAAGGTAATTGCATAAATGAAGTATTATCTGAAATGAATTTTGTGAGGGTTACAGCCACCTATCTCATTTCTGTGATAGGTAGAATTCAGGTAATGCTCTGGTTGCAAATCAGTGACCTGGGTATATTAAAGTGAGCTGAGTCCTAGCTATGCAGCATATTTCGTTTCACCTTGCATCAGTCTATAAAATCAGGTTAATAATACTTCCCTATCTACCTCACAGAATTATTCTGCAGATCAAATGAAACAGAGGATGTGGATGTACTTTGGAACATTAAAAGCATCACAGTGCAACATAAAGCTATATGGCTCCCCCAAATCATGCAAGAAAGCAGTTTCATTATCTTATAGTCAGACTTTGTATGAAATCTAGGGAGATATGCTTAAGAAACTCTTAAGAACAATCAGAAGAGTTAAGCTTCTATATTTAAAAGCTGGAAGTGCCTAGAATAAAGACTGAATTCAAATTACCTTAAAAATACTATTTTATAAGTAGGTAATGGAGTTTTTTTCTATACCTGCCATGATTCCTACTGATATTAGTCATGTTAATGATGACATCAATCTTTTCCTAGGCAAATATGATCCAAATTATTTGATAAGCTACCCATTAAATACTGAAAGTATGGAAAATAAAGTTGCAGTTTGGATTAGAAAGAGCTGAAAAGATTTAGTCTTAGCGATTTGCTGATGTATCTCTTATGCAAGCCACTTGAAAAAGATAGGCATGTGTGCTAATGTCCCATTTAGGGGCAATAATGCTATGTTCAAGAATGGTCATACTCATAGTGAGAGATTCCCTAGTTCTTCCTAAAGGGTCTTTTCCTTGCCCTGGCATGATGAAAATTATCCAGTACCCTAAATGAAAACACAGAACATATCGTTATGCAGTTTGTAAGTGAGATGAGTATTGGAGTCATGGCTAATGTGTGAGTATCCCAAGCTGGGATGAGGTGTCAAATCCAAAACATCATATTGACAGCTATAAAAATGAAGGCCTGCATTTGAGTATAACACAAAGTAAGCAGCAAACAAATAAACTTACACCTTAGTAATCAGCATAAAGTTAATATAGGTCAGTAGTGCTATGAGCCTATCAAGTAAACTAATCAATTTTAGGATGCATTAAATTTTTAAAAGATGAATTGCCCTTATCTATACTGATCATTCTGCTGGAGTTTTGTGTACTGTTCTGTTTGTCACATTTTCCAAATGGAATATCTTCAGAGGCTAACAGGAGAAAATAAAAAACCATGAAGCCAGGTTAAACTGTAGAATCATCAAAGAACTTAGAAGCAATCAGGATTCTTGGTTATAAGCCCCAAAGGAGAGAACTTGAACAAGTAGGTAACAGCTCGAGGAGACATTATAATTAATTTACTTGGAGAAATATCTAACCGTTGCAGGGGTTTAGAGGTGAAATTGAGTGCCTCAAGAGATAGTGAGTACCACAAGTCCCCATGGAGGGGAGTCTGGACAGAATTAAAGCATTAGCTAGCTACTGGACAGAAGGACCTCTAAATCCTATTATATTTTCTCATTATTCTGTTGAATAGATATATTGATTATAGCAGAAATGAACAAGCTAAAGGTCATTTACAAACTTAAAAATATGGAGATTGAGATGTGCCATTGTTGTTCTACAAATTGTATGTTCACCATAATTTTTCTTCCCTGTCCTTTCTTAAATTCTTCAAGTCATAGAGCTTTTACTCATTCATTCAAGACATTCATTTAACAAGATGTAAATGTTGCTTAACAAAATGCTGAGTGAATGCAATGTGTAAAGTATTAATCATGTGCAAGCTCCACAAAGGAGAGAGAGAGAGACAGACAGACAGAGACAGACAGACAGAGAGAATGAAAAAAGATATAATCTGACAATTAATTTTACAACTACAGTTAATTTTAAAGTTAAGCATTTTTTCCCACCACAGTATTGGAGAGTGTCCTGTTACAGACCAGGTCAAAAGTCAGGCACCTTTCCTAGTATACTTGGCCTCTGTTATTACTCGAACTAAGGTTCTTGGTCTCTCAAGAGTGTGCAACACTGTCCTAATGTCAAATGGCAACAATCAGCGCCTGTCGGCCATTGTATTGATGTTGATTTCTATTAACCGTCATAAAGACAAAACATCTCTTAGGGGAATTAGAAACTGGGAAATCATTTCAAAGACAATATCTTTATTATAACTTTAATCGATGTTTCTCAAACTAGAGTCAGCAGG
>NW_006798086.1:884803-917126 GCF_000442215.2 Lipotes vexillifer
TGGAGTTTGGAGTTCTCACTGTTGAAAGCTACTATTATCATAAAGACTTGCAGCTGGTCCCTACCTGACCCTTGCAGAGATAGCAATTCACATTTGGCTTCTGTTTGCCCCTGGAAATTTATATCATGCAAGGAGGGAGACTGAAAGGTTAAAGGGACAGGGTGGTGTCAACAAAGGCATTTCATTCTGCCCCCACTTCTTTTCCAGATTATCTAGCTTATTTTTGTTTCCTAAGAATACTCGTCTTCCTGTGCTTCTTCCTTTTAAATAAGAGAATTACAGATACCCAGCATCACCATCAACTTTTTTCCAATTTTGATACTAGAAATGTATATTTGCCATTTATTCAAGTAATAGTTACTTTTTGAGAACCTTTAAGTTTGGCACCTTCTTAGGGGTATAAAACAGAGAACACAATAGACAAAAAATCCATGCCTTCACAAGAATTATGTTGTAGGCTCACACCCAGGCCTTCAAAATAAGTTGTTTAGCTAAAGGGGAATAGTAATGCAATGAGTGAAATAATCTTTGGGATAAAAGTTCTGATATTATCTTTTCTAGGCAAACTCATTTACTTCTTTGCAAATTCAAAATATATTTTGATCGCTAGTTTGAAACTGCTGTTCTATTGATTTTCTACTTCTGAGAGTTTCTGTGACATTTATAATGAAGTTAGTAGTATGAGTTGAAACTTTAAAAAGTATAGATTACTCATAAACTTCTTTTCTTTTTAATCACATTTTTTTTGGTTCTGGGAAAATGTGCGCAGTGCTCAGTGAATCCCAAGCTTGCAAATTAGATCCAAGGGGACAGTTTCAGGGACAGGAATATAGAGTAGATTCAATTTGCTAATAAGCAGAATTTTTAGTGTAGCTCCTAAGGCCTTCATACTGATTTGCTTCCATGAATGAGCAAAAAGGGTATGTAGGATTTAGAAGCAGTGCAATTACGGCATTTTCTTGAAATTGTCAAACATCACGTTTATTAAATCTGCAGAAAACAAGTTACCTGTGCTTCTTTTCTCTTTCCTTCTTCTTGATGAGGTAAAATTATTATACATCAAATTAAGTCTGGTTGACTACCTAAGAGATAGTTGGTATTTAGAACTCACAGTGATAAATGCCAGGTATATGATTGATAGTTCAGAAATTTGCCAATAGATAAATATACTGTACTGATGTTTTGAGTTATTTCTAGACTTGAATATTTATTATGCTGTTATTTTTCAAGTGATAATATTTACCCAGGCAATTATAATTTTCTGTTTGGTTAGAAGAAGGATATCAGAGAGCTGAAGGGTGATATTAACAGCATCATTAATACAGCATTATAGTTATTAGTAAACAGAGCATTAATAAAGCTATAATACAGTACTGTAATTATGCATTAATACATCATTAATAAATGCACACAGTGGTTGCACAGTTCATTGTTACAGAGTTAAGTACAACTAATATTTAAATCTATGATATTTCTCATCTTACTTTTTTTTTTTTTTTTTTTGTGGTACGAGGGCCTCTCACTGTTGTGGCCTCTCCCGTTGCGGAGCACAGGCTCCGGACACGCAGGCTCAGCGGCCATGGCTCACGGGCCCAGCCGCTCCGCGGCATGTGGGATCTTCCCGGACCCAGGCACGAACCTGTGTCCCCTGCATCGGCAGGCGGACTCCCAACCACTGCGCCACCAGGGAAGCCCCTTACTCATTTTTATTGGAACAAGCATAAACAATTTGAAAACACTAAATCACATCTGTTATTTGGTTAATAATAAGACTAAATCACATCCCTGTTAAATTTTCCATGTTTTTACTGAGTAACATACATACTTCAGTGGTTAAGAATGTAGACACTGGGTTCTGATAGAACTGAATAGAAATCCCCAAAAACAATGACTTTGTTTGTTTAAGTACCTAAGTCTTGGTCCTGACAGACAGATGCTGGCTGAAGGCAGACCCAGCCCTAGTTCCTCGTATGTTTCCTGTCTCCTGGTGGCTACTGTCTGCCTGGAGCAGCTGCTTCACTAGGGCTGTGGCTCCTCTCTGCTTTCAGAATTGGGCTGACCGAGCACTGAGGTTTTCTCAGAAAATCTCAGCAGAGAGGCCCTGCTTTGAAGATGAGAGATGAGACGAGTGTTTCCCTGTCCTGCCAGACCTACAGGGAAGCACAGTCTCTGAAAGTCAAGACTCATGGATCTTCTTATGTTAGGTGTCACTGACCTACAAAGCACTCTGACACGCTGCCTTAATTTTTTAGTCCACAAAATGGGTCACAGGAATCTTGGAGGATAGAATGTGTCTGGTTGGGGTTTGGGAATAAACAGGACCTACAGGAGAACCTCAGTATTTCTATACATCAGATTCTCCTGCCACCCCTTTTTTTGAGAGTTGAACTAGAAACAGGCAAGCACCAGGCACAGAAATACACCTTTCATCCTGCTTTCTCAGTGGGGTTTGATCTCATGGGATACTATCTTGCTAGACTGGCCCTGGTAGCTGGTCATGGCACCAGTCAGCACTGGGTGGAACTTATAGATACCAGTATACTAGGTCTAGATGGCCAAAACTGTTATGAATATCATTACATAGCATTAAAGAATAAATTTGAATTATGGTCCTAATAGTTTCTCTCTTTTTAATCTTGGGTTACTTAGTTTCTAAACCTCAGTCTTCTCATTTGTAAAACGAGGACTCTAATAATGGGTCTGCCTCACTGGGTTAGACTGAAATGAAATGAAATGAAATAAGGCCTGTGAAGGGCCTAGCATAATGCTTGATGCACCGTAAGTACTGAATAAATGGTAGCTATTATCATTTCACATTAGTGACTGTTGAATTAGACTCTTTGGCATTTGTTGGTATATCAGATTCTTAGTGCTCATAGAAACCACTAAGGTCCAGGTCAACTCCCTTCCTCAACCTGAAATAAATGAAACACTAACTTTGCTAGATTTTTTTGCTGAAAACACATAGCTTTGTCAGAGAGCTGGAGAACTCCAGTGATGAAGGCTATAAAGATACTTATTGGTTGCTCTTTTAATACTTCACAATATTGTAATCTTGTTTCTGTTTGGATTGTGGGCATGAGTTGTCATATTTTTGACTTAAAGCTTGGGCCAGAATAATTTAGGATGAAGAAATAAGTGGTGTGCAATAAAGTAAAATGTCACATTTGCTGCAAATCTGCAGTGGAAATTATACGTATTTAGTCTTTATGTTAAATGGGATTGGTGTGAGAAACCTAATGCCTTTTTATAGCTTATTAAAATAGACAAAAATGCCCAAATGTTTTAACGTCAAACGTATTAACACAGGAATGTTAACCATATTTTGAGAGATCTCTTAGCTCCATATTTTAAAAATATGGGTTAAAGCCACAAAAATTTGTGTTGCCATCAAGTGCAGTTGAATGTGTGATGAGCTTATTCTTGTTGTCCTTCAACTTATCTCAGGCCAAAGCTGAGGATGGTAGGTGTTCAGGACCTCCACATGCTAAGTTAGAGGGCTTCTGGGAGGTGAGGTGGGCCACAAGCCCTCCAGAATTTTGAGAGGAGCCAGAGCATTTTATTAGATTGGAACACATATTGGAAGAAATTAAACCATTAAGATGTGTTTCTTAAGTTTAGATCTTTAATAATCAGGATGTGTTTGTGGAGACAACTGGTATGCTTGAAAGAACATAGACAGCCTTTGAAGTAATACTTTATTCAAATTCAAGTTACCTCATGTACTAGCTATGGCACCTTAAGCAAGTCATCTAATATCTGCAGCCCTCTGTTTCCTTATTGCTAACATTGCAACAATAATGCCAAATTCCTTTAAGAAGATTAAGGGAAATAATATAAATTAAGCTACCGTAATGGAGTATAATACATATCTGCAAGTAGAAGATTTTTTTCCCCAGTGTGAATAAGGGATTATTCAGAAGGTGAGCTGGAGAGAGATTATTTTAAAAAGTTCATTTGGTGACAAAGTAGGGAAATATGAAAAGTATTTCAACAGCGATTTAATGGTACTTTTCTACTTATACTCTTAATAGATTCATATATCTGTTCTAACCTGAGAAGATTTTTTTATTTTTTATGTCAGGCAGATAAAATGTGGCGATTAGTTTTAGTGAAAACAATCTTACTGCTCCTAAAATTTAGCACTCTACATTGATGAATCTTGTTTACTTTATGTCATTAAATTCATGGTGAATTTCATCATCTAAAATGCTTTTCTGAATTTATTCTGAGTATGTATTTTCTCTGGGAAAAGGGTGCTAGGAGAGAAGCTATTTTTAACCTAATGTATACCTAGGATATAGGTTTCAGTATTGCCAAATGGCTCTAAAGTGGGCAGTACCCAGGTTCACGGAGATAGATATATAGATATAGATACCAAGTTCATTGGATTCATAATATATAAAACATTATATAGTAAATATACATATATAAATTATGTATTATATATGTTACAGATATTATACATTAATTCATGTTGTTAACATTTTAACAAGTGACAAGTTTTTAAACATGATGTGAAAATTAGATCAAGGCTAAACAAATACAACCTTGCAGACGTTATTTCAGATGCTTAGCCTAAGAGCACATAATGTCTAGGCTTATTGGGAGATCCAGGTAATTTTATACCTGCTGTGTGAGGTGTGATTATTGCAGAGGATGTTGTATACTGGTACTCAGGTTTAAGTGGATGATATGGCCACCAAGGAGGGAAAGGACCTAGGCTGTCCAAAGGAATATAATAAGGAGAAATGGATTGAAATTAAATCAGGATGATTTCAGCTGACTAGAAAGAAAAAATGTCCTCTGAGATCTTATTATCTTCTGACATACTCTCACATGGGAAATAGTGAAAATGCCAAAAGTGGATAATTTTAAATTGGCCTGACCACCTGATGAAGACTTTTAACTGCAAGGACCTGCCCGAAAACTGGTTTTCAAAGTCCTAGCTAGAAAAAATTAATGTGTATGTGTCTGTGTGTGTGTGTGTGTGTAAATTTATTATTTTGTATATATACTTACATGAATTCACAAGTATAATTTTTGCAGAGGAAAATTTTGCAAATAAGGAAGTTTTCTAGAAATTCCTTTGGGTGATAGGGGTTGACATTTTGTTTGCTTTTAAAAAGCTTTATTGAAGTATAATTCATATATCATGTAGTTCACTCATTCAAAGTATGCAGTTCAGTGTTTTTTAGTACACTCACAGAGCTGTGCAACTATCACCGACATTGAATTTAAAACATTTTTCTACTCCTCAGAAGAAACCCCTCTCCCTCCCTCTCCCAAGCCCTAAGCTACCACTACTTTCTGACCCCATTCCTTTGCTTATTCTGACATTTCCTATAAATAGAACCACACAATATGTGGTCTTTTAGGAATGGCTTCTTTCATTTAGCGTAATGTTTACAGGGTTCATCCATGTAAAAATGTAGCATGGATAACTTCATTCTTTTCAACACTAAGTAATATTACGTTGTATGGATTTACCACATTTTGTCTATCAGTTAAATGGACATGTGGATTGATTTATTTTTTGGCTATCATGAATAATGCTTCTGTGAACATTTACATACAAGTTTTTGTATGGATAGTGATTAGCTTGTGTGTGTGTGTGTGTAATTTTACAATATATATTCTCTACATTGTGATTTGGGGATCTCTGAAAGAATTGAAGTGAACTGCAATGTATATTTAAAATTAAAAAATACTTAATATCAGAGCCAGTGTTTTTGTGTAGTTTTCTACTGATCATTAATATCTATTGATGTAAGAGTGAATTATCTGTTGGGGTTACAGGAAAGGGGAAGATATTTTAATATCAAACCTTTATGCATTACAGCACTTTCCATTTTTATGGCCCTTTCATCCACATTCTAGGGCACATATGGTCATCTCCGTTTTTCAGATAATAAAAGTAATATGCAAAGCTGCTCACAAGTGCCCAAAGTCACATGATGTATTAAGGGCAGAATTTGCATGAAATACAATTGTTTGATGTTTAGTTCAATATATCTGGGTTTTGTCTCTTACATGTGTGCAACTTGGCTGAGATACTTAATCTTTCCAAGCATCATTTTCCTTGTCTTTCCATGATATTGATAATAATTGCCTCACATATAAGATTATTATTGGGTGAAAATGGAACAGTTCATGTACAACTTTGTAAATTTTACATGCATAATAAGGGTGCAATAGAGATTTATGGTTGTAGTAACAGTAGCACCAGAAGTAATAGTAGTAATAATAATAACTGAGATTAAAACTCTGATTTTATGATAACTAATCCAGAATTTTTTGGTACACAAGACTACATTTATGTAATTGGCTTGCCATTTGGCTCTTTTTGGCCACCTTGTGTGTATAATTTCACACCTTCTCTTTGCCCAAATATAGTCCAAATGCCAAGATTTATTCACATACATGAAATCACACACATCCGTATACAAATTGAGTGGCCCAAAATAAGTACCCGACCAAATGGTAAGTCATATCCAGAAAGGTTTATACACACACACACACACACACACACACACACACACACACACACACACACACACAACTGAAATACCAATTCATGTAACACTTATCATTTTTAAGGCACCTTTTAAAGGTTGATGTTCTCACTGCACCCAGGGAGCAGCACATTAGTCAGTGGTCTGATGTCTCTGAGCTCATGGAAATAAACAACTTGGAAAGCTTGAAGGACCAACAGAGCCAAAATCTACACTTGAATTAGAAGGTCGTCTTTTGTATCTGTTAGACCTTTTCTTATATTTCTTACACACACACACACACACACACACACACACACACACAAATACATTGTATACGTATATATTTCTTATATTTTTAAATTTTAAATGAATGCTTTCTTTGTTAAAGGAAATTTGAAAAAAAAATTAAAAGGAGAAGATAGCCATGGACAACAACATCACTCAAAACCAGGCTATTTATTTTCTTTCAAACTTTAATTGCAGATAAATTGGCTTATACCAACTCTACAATTTTGAATGCTGCTTTTAAAACTTAACTTGACAGTAGCAGCATTTTATGTTATTTTGGTCCTTATTAGCATAAGATTAAAGGCTGGTTGTTGGGAGTTGTTCTCCCAGGGTGGATTTCTCATGTGTAGGTTTAGGTTCACTTTAGTGAACTTTGGGTTGAAAGCTTCATAACCCATGATTAGAAATTTGAAAATTTGTGAAAAGAATATTTTGTGAAACATTTCACATAGTATTATGTTGAAATTTCTTTTCTCAGATTCAGAATGTATTTTTTCCTAAGCACTGTGGACTTAAGAATTATTTTTCTCCAGGAAAACTGATCCAATCACTGCTGCTAGGAGTAAGAAAGCCTAATTTCATGTACTGAAGCTGTTGAACAACTTTCAGCTCTAAGGGGAAAAAAAGAAGAAAAAGAAAAGAACTATAGATTTTTGTAGGTATTTCTTTGAAATACTATTTTGAAAGTATAACGTACATAATGTAACACAAATAATAGAACATATATCTACACTTGTCCTCCATCCACATGGCTGAGACATATAAAGTTAATCTTTTCATCCTAAGAATACAGACTTCCACAACACTTTGATATCTTTTGTGGATTAAAAACAGGATCTCCATGATGTCTAGGGTAGAATTATATGCATGATTACATCTTTGTGCCAATAGATAGTATCCAAAGAGCAGGGCAAAAATTAACCTACTGTCTAGAATAACCCCTGGATAAATCCACATATAGCAATTCAAAAGGTAAGAGGGTTCAAGGAGAAAAGGAAAAGATAAATGGCAAAGTTAAGATTTGAACTCCCTACTGTCTTTACTCAAACATGATGCTCTTAATCACTATAGTAAACTATACCTACAGCTCATTCCTCAAAACTATGCATACCATAAATTATATGTAAAAAAATGTACAAAAACAAACACAAATACGTTGTCATACTTCCTTGTCTATCCTGGAATGACATGTGTGCTTAATAGGAACTGCATACAATCCAATTTGAAAATCTATATGATACCTTTCTGATAAAGGAGAATGAAAAAGTAATTTATAATAGTAGTTATAAAATAATACATATATTTTAGTACGTTAATACTCAGGCATAACACAAGAGAAAACTCATTTAATTAGTCATTTGCTTGCACCTATACACAGAACCACTGTGAATGTGACAGCCACAAATACAGTCTAATAAGATATGTTAAATAATCAACTCAGTTACCATGTGTGGTGTTGCAGTCAATGCTCTGATTTTCTGATGTAACGAACAAATCTCGTTAAGTTCAGAAAAACATAAAACAATAATAAGAATCAAAGTTTAAGTTTTTCTTGATTAATACCATAGACGAATTCCTGGAAAATTCAGTTTATATAAAAACCATGCAAAAAACTGTTTATATGTGAAACAGACTTAAGTTCTAGACTCAGATCATTATAAATTGATTTTTTTTTTACCTACATGAATATCCAGAGAAACAGTCAAAATTTATATAGGATGTAGGACACTTTTTTTGTGGGGCAGGACCTTAATAGGCATTGGCGTAGGTCTAGTAGGGTACCTGACTCTACCTATTGAATTTGAATATAACCCCCTCATAATGTAACTTTACAAACGCAGTCTAACATTTTCAACAATGCCTTCTAGGGACTGATACCACCTTCAGTGAAGTCCACTTATATATCCTGTACCGTAAAGTTTTTGTTCACTATTGTAACCTAGCACCTGGCCCTGTGTCTGGCACATAGTAGCAGTTTAATAAATAGTTCTTTAGTGAATGAACACAAGGGTGTTCATTTTACTTACATGGCATTTTTCATCTTCTCTTAGATAATGACCACAAATTTGCATTTTCAACCCTGACCTCTCTTCTGAGCTCCACAAAACAAAACAAACAAAAAAAGAAATAGTTAAAAACGCAATTTCAACATTAGACTTACACTATAAAGAGGAAAATTTATTTGTCTACAAGTACCTCAACCCTTCAAACATAGACCTTGGTACAAAAATAGCATTTAGTTATAATAGAAGACATATTCAAGAACCTGAAGATCCATGTCAAAAACTGTAGAGCTGATTTGATTGTTGGTTTTTCAGAGTTGGTGTTTCCTACACTAAATTGTTAAGAAAAAGTTAGGCCACTTTAACTTGCTGTTGTTACCTTTGTAAAACTCAAGGAAAGTAGTTATTCCTCTTTGACTTGATTCTAAGAACACCGAGTGTTCAATCTTTGACCCTAAGAACTCAATTATTACTTTAATTCAGTTATCAGAAGCCCTGACAATAGGTTTACTAGCTCCTCACTTGCACTGCGACCTTGTTTCTTCAGGCTCGTCGTCGTTTTTCCGTCCATCGTGCCCTCTCAGGCTACGGGAGATCTTTCTGCCATTTCCTGGGCTGCCCTCTCTGGGACCTTCAATTCCTTCTCCCAGTGACATCCAGCAATTCTTAATCTCCAGGCCTGCATTCTGTTTACTCTACCAACCGCATCCCAGATTGTTGACTGTTGCCATAGGATTAAAAAAAGGGAAAGAAACAAAAAACACGGTAATTGGTTCCACTTAAAATTCATACTTTTCCACATTCTAATGTCACTTGCTACCAAAGACTTTGCATTTAGTTTTACTATCGAGGTTGAAGCTATTTCGTCTGTCTTCCCTAATCTTTTCCCATATCTACCTGTCATTACATGCACTTGGAGTATTTTAAAAATATTCTTTACATTCATCCATAAGCTCCTCTTAAGACTGTTTTTTATCCTAGAAACATACTAATGAAGCCAAACATGTGAGATAGGATAACAAAGGCACCAGTGGTCCCAGAAAAGAGACTCAAGTGAAATAGCCTACTTTCCCTTCCTACCTGTCACTTGTATTTATCATCAGTGTGTTCAATGCTAAATTATTTTGTAATTCTTCCTGTAGTCATTCATTTGTAATGAATCTTCCCGTCCTTTCATTTACCATAACCCTTTGTTTATTTTGTGTGTACCGTCTGTCATAGTACACCAAGTGTAGTGCCTGTGTATGAGCATCTCTCTTTTCTCCTTTAACTTAAGCCGTCTTCGAGACTGAAAAATAAGAGGCATAGTGCCTTGCGCAGAGGAACTATTCAATGATTATTTATTGAATAAGAGTAGACTTGTTGTTCTTAGAAACCATGGGTGGGAGAAAATACAATTTATAAAAATTAAATATAGGTAGCAAAGAAGAAAACTACAAAGCAATGAACTGAAAACAGTGTGATGTCATGCCTGTGAGTCAGCCACCCTGGAGCAGATCCTCCAGCTGCATTCAAGCTGACTCCGGCCACAGTCCAACTCTCCACTGCACTCTGCTGAGACTCTGAGCCAGAACTGCTCAGTTAAGCTCTTCCTGAATTACTGGCCCACAGAAACAGTGTGGATGATACATTTTATTATAGGCTTAAGCCACTTAGTTTTCTGTTTATTATACAACAATAGATAACTAATATACCCGTTTTTCCTAATGAATCTAGTTCAGTGAGATGTGGAATATATTCTGTAAATGCAGAAGAAATAACTTGTGAGAGAAAGCACTCAGTGAATAATTTTAGATTATTAGTACCTAATGCATTACGGTCCCTAGAGCTACATGGATTTAAAGCTTCACTGGAGCCTTGACCTTTAGGGACACTTGAGGTGATAGTTACACGTAAGCACTCATGTATGACATCTTTCACTGAATCCTAACAATATTATTGCCCCTATTACTTGTTTGTAGACATTGTCATTAACCACCTTAGATTCCAGTTTAATGGATTGACTGGAGCCCTAGTGTCACCATTGTTTAGTGCCTCGCAGGGGATGCTATTGTGTAGCCTAGGTTGAGAATCACTGAACTACTTTCTGATGATTATATTTTATGCTTCCCATTATATTCTTGCATAGCAGTGAGCATGCTGTTTACCTCTTTGCATAGCATTTGGCACAGTGCCTTGGATGGAGTAGGAAGCCAATAGCTATTTGTTTACTGATCTTATGCAGCACAATACCTTGAAAACAATACTTGAGAGGACATTAAATATCAGTCTCAGAAATTAGTCAGTGAGCATTAGCAATAGGAAAAAACCAGAGAAGACCTAGTTAAAAAGGAGGACCAGGGAAAAGAAGGGAGGTCTTTTCAAAGGTAAATACTATACCTTCACTTTTTAGGTGGTGCATTCTTATTTAGTGTAGACTGATAGAAAGAAAAAAAGGAAAAAGAAAAAAAAGAAAACAGCAAGGATGATGAGAAAGAAGAGAGGAGGGGGGCAAGACACTGCTAACCTAATACAAGTTTCATGGTCCCCAGAAAGTTCTTCGGAATAGTTTAAATTTTGTTCTTACTTTTGAAAACCATAGTTCAGTGCACCAAGATTCTATTTCATTCATTGTGTCTAGGTTGTATTTACCCCTTATAGAAATGGTCTAGAGGAAACCAAATGATAGTGTTCCAGATTGCTATAAAACCTTTGATATATTGGATGTTTTCGACATTAATGTTAGCTAGTGGGAGAAAAAAGCTCTGAGATTTTTCGAAGGGTTATACCGATGAGAGCCTGTTCAGCTTTCTCTCAGTAAATTGTGTGTAGCTATCTCCAGGCTTGTCACAATGCTTGCCAAAACATTGCTCACTTTATGTTATAGTTAGAAAAATTCAGATTCGCAATTATGGTGTTCTCTTCCATGTTTTAGGTCAAGACTAGTCTCTGAAAGAATATTAATAGCTTCGAAGACTTTATTTCATTGTAGAAATATTAATGAGGCATATTCAATGTGATTCCAGACAGTAGATAAAACAGTTAAAGCAGCAGAAACGACACTGGGTTTACAAGCAGTTATTATAGCTAAGATTAAGAGTTCTTCTAGATTCCCGAGAAAGAAGTCTAGTAGGCAGCAAATGATATGATATACATTTATGGGCTGTTAAGTATTGCAGAGCTTCCAGTAGGTATTGTTTATTGATGTGTATTTCGATTGCTAAATCAAAATATTTATAACAATAGGTAATGAGTAGATTGTCATTTATAAACTATAGAGTAATAAAAAATGAAAAATAAAGGGATTATTAGCTGAGTCCAGCGGTATTGTATAACTGCCTCTTAATGGGTTCTCCCCTCATCTACTTTCTCATTGCAGACATTGTGAATCATAATAGAAGACTGTGGGGATGTTAGAAAAATTTGTCCAGAAACAGTAATAAAATTACAGTATTCTAATGACTGATTTTCTGGGATGAATTTTCCACTTTTGTTTTATGAGATTGCCCAGACAAAGAGAATAAATTGCATTCAGTGCAGTCTCTCAGGGAGAAATATGTCTCTTTTTTAGGAAAAGAGAAGTGGACTGTCTTGTATCATTCGTCAGTTAATGTACTTGTTCCTATACCTCAAAGTGATATCATAAATTATAAAAATGTGATTGCATGCTCTCTTGCCACTCGTGGAAAGAATTCATGGACAAATCCTTCATTGAAATAGCATTAAGACTTTGGCTTGCACTAAAATATTTAAATAAAGACACGAATATACTCATTCACTTGTAAATGTCAGAGAGAGAATGATTGTAAGAGAGAGACAGAAAGACAGAGAGATCTCACTTAGGTACACGTGTACTTTCTTATATTTGTTTTATTTCCTTACGTAAACCATAAGCCTTTAACATTCTTAAATGCAAATTTCTTTTTCTTTTTGCTTTTCAAAAAGAATATATTTCTCTGAGAGGCAGTGACTAAATTGAAGCAAGCCTGATTTCAAAATATGATTTCTAAAATACTAGTTTTTTTAAAAGTCTTTACAGAAATCTTTGGACTGAAGTCCTTCTAATGAAATCTGGAGCCAGTGATAGATATGTGAACCTTTGGATTTAATCTCTCCAAACATATTTCTGACTAGAAGCAATTTTGTTTTGTTTCATCCAACTAATGTGAAATCAAATTGTCCTGTAAATATATATTTTGGTGAGAAATGGTATACCTCAATGACAGGTGCTAATTGGAGGCTCTATGAACCATTTCCAAAGTTGCACAGAAAAGAGTGATCGTTCCATCCAGTCAGGTCCTCAGCTCTGGGCCTTCATGATGCTTCATTCTGATAACACAGCAGTCATTCCATCCGTGGGCAACCACTGGGGAGTACTGGCCAGTTTGTGTACCACTGTGGCTCTGGGGACAAAGGCAAGTCTTTTGTCTTTGGAGATATACCTATACTCTAAAATTCACTGAATGTATATATTGATAAACAATCACCTACCCAAGAGGGTTTTTCAGAAGAAAGGAATCATGCAGTGTAACTAGGTAAAATTTTCAAAACGTGAGACCATGTAAAATTTGAACCTTGAGATCTCACATGAAGCAAATATTTTAGCATGATTTATACTAAGGGATAATCCAGAGTGGGTTTGTTTGTTGGTTTGTTTGTTGGAAAATACAAAGGAGTCTTTGGGAAGATGTGTGATGCAGTAGGGAGAGCACTGGAATGAAACATTATTAGCAGTGTTTCTCTCCTGTGTGTGATCCTGGCAAGCTTTATGACCTTGGACAAGTCACTTTACCCCTGGGGCCTCATCCTGTAGAATGTGTGGACTGGATTAAATGCTCTCAGTGATCCATTCTTTTCCTAACAATCTAAGGTTTCATGTGAATGAGCGTGCCAGCTGCTAGATTCTTTATTCCTTTGAGCCTTCTTAATAACCTCAGGAAACCTAAAGCTACAGTACTGCTATTGGTGATGGCAGTACCCCATGGATGATCTGAGGGCTTGGTGTTTATGCAAACCATGTTCCATGATGATGCAGGTGAATAGTGGCATAGGGAGAGTAGAAAATTTGCCATAAAATGAAGAAGAAATTGTTGTAAAACTTCTCGTGCAGCTGGATGAAAACTATGTAAAGACAAGCAGTTTAGCTTAATAACCAATCAAGATTTCTTTTTCTATTGAAAAGATGACAAATATATGTGGAAAGGTTAACTTTTTGCATTTTTTATTATTTCTATAAAATGGATATAAATAACAAAGGATCTATGAATCTGTGTTGTTTCCTTGATACATTTTTTAAAAATGAAGTTGAGTTTTAGATACTTTAACTTGGAATGCTAAAAAGCAAAGTGTAGTTTTGTGACTAGACTTTCAAGAAGGCATTTAAAATATCTTCATTTTCTTATGTTGTAGCCCACAAGCTAATGAGGGGTTTGGTAGGTGTTGAGCAGCTGTGATAGCAGCATGTCTCTTTATTTATTGATGAAAATCCCACTGGAGAATTGTCTGGAATAGAAAAATAGTTCAAACCATGTCTGTGCTGAATGGGAGAAAATATGCAAAGGGGAAAAAAAGCTTACAAGAGAGAATAGGAGACTGCTGATCACTGGTATCATCTTTAGAAAGAAGTCATCAAGGATGAAAATGTGAGATTTGGAGATTAATGAAAAAGTAAAACTTTTTAAAACAAAATATAAGAAAAAAATAATAATCCAGTGAGAGGGGAAAGGTTGCATTAATTCAGTGTCTTTAACATAGACATAAAAAATATCATTATGTTCTAAATGAATTAAAAGATGACTCTGATTCATCCATTTTTTTGTGCTGGAAGCTGCCTTACAGAATATCTATGCCAACTTCTTTATTTTTGGATGTGGTAACCAAGTCCCTAAGAAACTGCTTGATGAAGAGTCCATGATCAATTGCTAAATTAATGTGCAGATAAGAATATGTCCCCAGACGCCCAGACAGAACTCCAGGTTCCCAGTCAAGTGTCTAGCCCCTTTCCTAGATGACAAAATAGGATGGAAAGGGTTTACACTCAGACAGCAAGCATTGGTTATTTGATCTCAAGGACTTTTTCTCTTTGAAATCATGTTCATCAAGTGCAGTAAAATTTTCTGAGAGAAAGTCTACCAGGAAAATTCTGTGCATGTTACTCCACCACTTGATAAAGCATTTTAAAGTATAAAATTTGGACGTTAAAGAACAGTATTAAATTTATTAGTTGAGGGAATGTAGATACACTTTTTGTATATATGGAATATGTTTATGTACATTTAACTGTATATCTGCCTGTACCCTGTGTATTTTCTTGTCTTACCTCTATGTTGATTGCGCCAATATTAAATGTACTTGTTGATTGATTATGAGGGTGGTGCGTGGTAGAAAGAAACCATAGAAAATTATTTGATATGGAGCATCTCAAAGTGTGACTAATATATTTGATGATCATGCAGACTTTACTAAAATTTAAAAGATGTAAACATACGTTCTTTGCCGTACCACTTTTGGTGGCGTTAGGAAATTTCTCTGAAATTCTAAGTAACAATGTCTTACCATTATAGAACAATGGCATCTTCAGGCATTTCTCAGCTGTAGAAATTAGGATGCTTTTCGACTTCAGGGAGTGATTCTACCACAAACACAGATAACGGTAAGAAATGGCATCCAAGGAGTTGACTCCAGACAGTAGCACTGATGCTATATCCTGCTTTTACATTCCTTTCTGCTGGCTCTAGAATAAGAATAGAAACTATATTAATATTATATTTAAAATCACTAATATTATGAGTTGCTTTAACAGTAATAGAAAGTTGGATTATTGTACAATTCCATTATCAGGTAATATTTCTGTCTTTCCTTTAAAACAGTCACTCAGGCACAGTTATTGCTGGTTTCTCAGTCTACACAACAAAATAAGAAGCAATCATGGAAATGCCTGGCAGGGAAGGGAGAGGGGAGTAAGAATCAAAAATAATGGGGCTTCCTTGGTGGCGCAGTGGTTGGGAGTCCGCCTGCCAATGCAGGGGACGCGGGTTCGTGCCCCGGTCTGGGAGGATCCCACATGCCGCGGAGCGGCTGGGCCCATGGACCATGGCCACTGGGCCTGCGCGTCTGGAGCCTGTGCTCTGCAGCGGGAGAGGCCACAGCAGTGAGAGGCCCGCGTATCTCAAAAAAAAATAATAATAATAATAATAATAATAATAAAAAATAAAATAATGCCAGGGCAAAAATCTGTCTTTGTAAGATTACCTTTTACTTGTTATGTATAAAATGGTAAATATTATAAAAAGCCTATTTCTCCTCACTGTCTAAACAGAGCTGTAGTATTAAGAGGAAATTTAAAAAGTGATATTACAAATATGCAGTGTAATAGACCATTAGTCTATATAATGGAAATGGCTGTTGCAGTTTAGCACAGAATGCAAATCACTATTGAAACACTGCAGTTTGTTATATTATGAGCAGTCAGAGATCATGCATAATGCAATGGGAAAGAGGGGAGCAGCCTGATCACACACAATCATTTTAACCTGATTCTGTGCCCATGAAGAACTGATCTTTGAAGTGATCTCTGGTGAGGTTTGGCCGGATCCAAGTAGCTTCTGCAGGGGAATACGTTTGGTTCTCATTTTGCATCTTCTGCATATTTATAGAATACGGAATAAGAATGATTTTAATTATGCATGGGTTGAACGTCAGTCCAGGATATGTTTGAGGTCTTAACTGTTCAGGTGAAAATAGACTTCCACAGATTATCCAGTTGCTCTCTCAATGGACACAAAAAATGGTTCTGTGTAAACTCTTCATCTGCAGAGCCAATATTAACTTGACACTTTTATTCTTTCTAAAGATGGCCTCAAATTGATCATAAAGTCAAGTTTTATAGCTTTCATTCTGTCATTTAAAGTTGTTTTCAGGAAGTGTAAAAACGGGTAAAGTTAATTGTTGTTCCTTAATGAACACAGAGGGGAAGATAGATCATAATCAAACCTCTCTAAATTGCACTAAGTCATGGGTGTCCCTTTGGATCGCCATCACTAAATGAACCTCTAATTCATCTTGAATTCTTGTAGACATTTCTTAGAAAAGCCCATTGCCATGGAAATCACATAATTAAATTGTCCAAATTGAGTAAAGTACAACCCAGAGAGGTTAAGGAACTTATCTAATGTCATAGGGCAGCGATGATACTCAGATTCAAGTCTTCTAACTTCCAAGTATTCTCTTTTAAAGGAAAATGTCACATCTTTAGAATGCTAGTCCATGTATAAACTGTGGCACTTAATGTTATTTGTAAAGTTGAAGGATGGAAGAGTAAAGATGTTGAAATAAGTTCTTGAATTTTTAATAAAATTTAGGGAAAATTTGTAGACCACCTTTGGCATAAGGGTAGCTAGAAATTATATATCTGTACTCCCTTGTTTGTATATGACATTTAGCCTTTAGGGTAAGCTCATAATATGGTAAAGTGATGCTTAAAGCCTCAAGAAAATGTCCATACATGATACCTGGACTCTTTCATCAGCTGCAGGAAAACTAGTGAACTACTGCAGCTTTCGAGCTAAGCTGTGGCTGATTAACGCAGACATGGACAAGTTTGAAAATGGGAACCTTGGAACCAAAAAATTCAGGTGTAGATTAGCTTAAATTAGTTCACATTTTGATGAATTTCTGTAACATCCACTCTAGCACTGCATAATTGGAGCCAGACTGCCTGGGTCCAAGTGCAGTTCCCCCATATTCCGATGGTGTGACCAGGATAGCCAGTTAAATAGGTGAAGTCACTTAACTCATAGGGTTGTTGTTAGGACAAAAGGAATTAAAGTACATAACAGATAGACAGTAATCACTGGGTAAGTATTAGCTGTTACTAATAGTAGTAGTGGTGGTATTATCACTATGAATAGTGTAGGATCCACATTTGTTTTCTTGAAGTGGTTGATACAATCACTTTCAAATTGCCCAACTTTTTTTTCCAAATTAGAAGATAATACGTCCTTGAGATACATTTGTGGTCACGAAATGATAATGGATGTAAAATATTAAAAGAAAATTAGGTCAGTAATTGATCCCATTATTCTGTGAGTACCTTATTATTAATTGAAAAATTTTATAATAGATACCTTTGAAGTACTAATCCTAGTGCTTAATATATGAAAGGTAAGTTTCCAGTTTAAAAGAAAATTAGATATTAGTGACACCATAAATTGCAAGCTTTATTCAGGGCAATAGAAGCAGATGCACTGATTGAACAATGTTTTTTAAAAATTTTTTTCTTATTTATTTTTAATTAATTTATTTTTGGCTGCGTTGGGTCCTTCTTTCTGCACTCAGGCTTTCTCCAGTTGCAGCGAGAGGGGGCTACTCTTTGCTGCAGTGTGTGGACCTCTCATTGCAGTGGCCTCTCTTGTCGCAGAGCATGGGCTCTAGGCGTGTGGGCGTCAGTAGTTGTGGCCCTCCGGCTCTAGAGCGCAGGCCTAGCAGCCATGGCGCATGGACCCAGCTTCTCTGTGGCGTGTGGGATCTTCCCAGACTGAGGCTCGAACCCATGCCCCCCATCTTGGCAGGCAAATTCCCAACCACTACGCCACCAGGGAAGCCCTGAACAGTTTTTATATGTTGCCAGTGGTGGCAGAAGAGGGAAAAGTCTACCCGAGGCTATGTATAATATTGATCAGTAATATGCTACAGTTTATGAATATCACTAAAAGTTGCTAAGAATCAAGATGTAGGAGGAAATGGTAAATAGCTGAGCAGTTGTACAGCAGCTTTAATAAGTAAAGGAAAAAAATCATAAGATATGAGTTGAGCAATACTGGAGCATGCACAAACTCTAAATACTTTATTAAAAGCTGAATTTGATATATTTAGAGAAACTAAGAAGTCTTTTATTTTTGTGGTTTTTGTTTTGAAGTAATTTGTTTAATCAGTGTTATGTAGCCACTATTCTGTTGCTGGTGAAGATAGGAAGGAACTTCAAAAATTGAATTATGTTTATGAAAATGAATAAAGCAAACATGTTAACTAATTAAATTAAGTACAACTGAATAAAAAGAAGAAAATAATATTACTGTACAAGGACATTGACTCTGTAGCAAAAGGGAAATTCTGTCCTTTATATAAGAATAGTGATCTTGTAAGTCAGACTGTGTTCAGGTTCCTTTTAAAAGCATTTCAAAAGTAATGTTCCAAACAATAGCTCAGAATGTCCCTTTTTAAATACTTATTTTTACTACGCAATATGTATATACTATTCCAAATGTTTTTTATGTATGTGTGCATTTATATGCATTGTTTTATAAAATAATATTATATAAACTATTTTTTAACCTTCTATGACGATTACTAATGGCTCACGAATATATTCCCACACCATTAAATTGTGTACTATTATCATCATTCTAAATTGCTATATAGTATTTTATTGAATGGATATTCACTAATTTATTTAATCAAATATTTTCAGAATGTATCTGAAAGACAAATGTTGTAATCACAGCAACGTTACATTAAAATCTATAGTCAATCTTTAAAAAAATACATTTCATGCTTCAAAGACAATGAACCATAAAAAGCTAACTATTATCTATACCATATTTCTTATTACACTGAATAATCTAACCTAGTCTAATGTGTAAATGAATTAAATTAAGTGCTGAAACTGAGTAAAATATTTATAAGTCTTTCTAGGTTATAGATACAAATTTTGCAGCTACAAATTGAGCCACTAAATAGAACGTATGACAGTTTTAGATCTTAGAAACCAAGTTCTATTTTAGATAAAATTCTATTTCAGAATGTTATTTTTTCAAACTTTATGGAAGTATGTTCTTTCTTTCTATACATCTTTATACAGCATATGAAGAAACTGTTCTTTATATTTTAGGTAGATATTTTTAGCCTATGTTTTAATTTTAACGATATTATATACTTGAAAAAAGTAAACATCAATTTGTTTAAAAAGTTAATACACTGTGGTACAACCATATCATTGACTGCTATGCAGGAAAAAAGGAACAAACTATTGATACATGCAACAACTTAGACTGATTTCAAAGGAACTATGCTGAGTGAAAAAAGTCCATCTCAGATGTTTACAGACTGGATGATTCCATTTATATGACATTCTTGAAATGACACCAATATAAAGATAAAGAAGAGATTAGTGGTTTGGCAGGGGTTAGGGCTGGAATGGGGCAAGAGGGTCATGTGGCTATAAGGAGGTAGCAAAAAGGAGCCTTATGGTGGTAGAGTAGTTCTGATCTTGATTGCATCATAGTTACATGTATCTACACGTGTCAGAATTGCATAGAGCTATACACACACATACATACATACAAGCACAAGTCTTTTAAACCTGGTGACATTGGAATAAACCCTGTAGATTGTACTAATGCCAGTTTTCTCATTTTGATATTGTACTGTTGTTATGCAGGATACTGTCATTGGAAGAAACTGGGGTCCTCCTGGTACATTTTTGCAACTTTCTGTGAATTTATACATGAAGAGAAAAATTGAAGTGAGTGATGGAAATGTTTAAAAAAATTTTTTTTGAATTGTTAAGAGAGTTTAATGTTAGGGTCTAGTGTGGTTTGAAAGAAGAGAGCCTAAATCAATAGAAAATGACATTGTTCTTATTTAAGTCATATCCTGCTCCCAGTAGTGCCTTAGTTAATATGGGAACTGCCTGTTAGTCCAACTTCAAGCTTTTTTTCGGGTAATTGCTTATACACTTTAGCTTTGAAATAGCCATACATATTTTAGACAAAATTATCTTTTCAAGTAGAATGTATCCATAAAGAAATTTTTATGCATCCCTGAGAAAAGTATATAAACCATTCAGTGTAGCATTCTTAATTCATTTACGTGTTATAATTGCATCTCTGCTTTAAGGAAAAAAGGTCTAGAAAAAAGCTGTTAGTAGTCCATTAATCTCTTTTAAGGATAAATGATATTTAATTGCAAAACTTTCTATAATAATTGGAAATAACAATAACTTGCAATATTCATCATTTTTATCTTACTTTGGTCTCTCCGTAGTCCTGTGGGTTGGACAAAATGAGGATTTATTGTTTCCATTTTAAAAAATTAGTAACCTGAAGTTACTGTGGCATTGGATTAGAACTCACTTCTAATTTTTACAACACCCTTTTTCTACTAATCTATTCCTACTTCATTCAAGATTATTATACTTTGTATCCCTTCAGTTTGTGAAGTTTAGAGAGGTCAGTCAGTACACATTATCTAGACATCTTTCATTATAGTGTGAAGAGAATGTTGAGACTCAACCAAATTCTTGTCCAAAATCTACTGACAAATTAATTCTTTGGCTTTGAATGATTTCAGTACTCTATGAGTTCAGTTCCCTCATATATAAAGTGAACACAGGAGTATGCTTAAACTTCTGTGCTGGTCTAATAGTTTGTCAAATATATGTTCCCTTCCTACTATGCTGAGTTATAATCCTCTTAAAAGTTTTGAGACGGCTCATTCTAGATGGCTTCTCCAATTGATCATTTGCCACCAAGCTGTACTTAATTCTGTGCTGGGTAAAAAACTTTCATTTTAATTTTATTTCACCACTGCTTCTTAAGAAAAAAGGTATTTGCATTTGGATGTCAAAAACAAAATAAAAAGTGCTATTAATTTTATAGTAGTCTTTTAATTTTTTCTCTACTAATCCTTAAGAAAAGAAATGAGCTCTCTGTGGAGATGCTGGCAATTTTATTTTAAGTGCTAATTAGAATATATCTACATATTGACCTTGGTGTGCCAAGACTTCAGCCTTTTTCATTTTATCCAAATTGAGTTTGTGAACATATGGTCAAGACTTCCATGCTGACAGCTATTTTTCAGAATGTGTAATGTTTATGGTCCCTGGGTTTTAGGTGCAGTGTTTATTGCTTTTGTCGTCTCATTTTAAAACAGACTCAGCAGATGATTTTATGATTTTATTGCCTATGACTTTATGTTGTAGGGTATGTAAGACGTTACTTACCTTTAGAAATATCTCTTTCCATTTTGTTCATTATTTTGCAACATTTTAACATTGAAGTACAGTTGATTTACAATGTTGTGTTAGTTTCAGGTATACAGCAGTGATTTTAGATTCTTTTCCATGTTATTACAAGATATTGAATATAACCCCCTCTGCTATACAATGGGTCCTTGTTGTTTATTTATTTTATATATAGTAATGTGTATCTGTTAGTCCCAAACGCCTAATTTGTCCTCCCCTTTCCCCTTTTCTAACCATAAGTTTTTGTCTATGTCTGAGTCTATTTCTGTTTTGTAAGTAAGTTTATTTCTATCATTTTTTTAGATTTCAAATATAAGTGATATCATATGGTATTTGTCTTTCTCTGTCTGACATAGTATTTTGCAAATTTTTTTAAGGTCAAGGACCACATCTGATTTGTCTTTATACACACAGCACTAATCAAAATAACTGGTAATTTAGTAGGCAAACAGTTGCAGAAGACATACATTTTAAATATGTTCTTGATATAAATAATATTTTTAAAAATTTGATTTGAATCATTCTGTAATTTTCCAGAGATTTTGTTTATTCACGGGCAGAAATACAGATTGAGATATTGCTTATATCTTCTTAATAAAATATATAGATATTATATATCTGTTAACTCTAGTGGCTCAGTCAAAGTTCAGAAGAAATACTCTCTGTCCTTTCAGCCTTTGAGCAACGTATGCATGATGGATGCAAAGGACATTTTTCTGAGCTTCTTACTGAGATTACGAGGAGTATAGCCAAATCAATCAATAATCCCTTAGTTTTTAAACTGTTTGAGACATTTGGAGATGAAAACGTTATAGGAGAATCTACGCATCTGCCAAGGCTGAGTAATACACAAATTGTCCCTGTCCTTCTTGGGACTGAACCATCACAAAAAGAAGACCCTGAAGGCATAACTTCTAAAAGAGCACAATGAATTCATATTTGAAATCCTGAACATAATATTTCTTCCAAGTACTTGTTAAGAGGTCATATCCTTTAGAATTACATCTCTTTGGCAATTTACAAGCATTAGGGATCCCTTCTTGAAATGTTGGCATGAAGACTTAAGACTTAGATTTAGTCACCAATTTGCTAAGGGGGTAGCAAAGTGAAAGATTTCCTTGTTTGTTTTGAATAGAATAATATTTGTAGGAAGAGGTAATATTAGTATTAGACATAATTTTCTTTATGAGAGTTATGACCGTATGAGCCATATTTTTTGTTTTGTTCACTCAGGTAGCACAATCAAACAGTGAAAAAGTCAGATTTTATAGCAGAGAGTTTCAATATATTTTACTTAGATAGTAGGTATTTCCATCGATTGTACTGGAATTCCTTAGGTTTACAAATGAACATTTAACTGCTGTAAATATTTGTGTCTGAACTAAGTTATTTTAACATTTGAAATTTGAATCTATACAGAAGTGCTGAACTGATTGGATGGTAGGACAAGACAATGGCAGAAAAGTGATACATAGGTAATGGGACTTTGTCAAAACTCTTCTGGAAAGGAACACAGATTGAGTAAAGCAATTCCAAGTCAAAGTAATTTGGAGTTTGAGTGATCATTTTGGTCACATGGTGACATAAATTCATGTTAGTCAGCATAATAAAAGCTAGCTGTTGTAAGAAACAACTCAAAATTTCAATGGCTTTACGTAATAAAGATTTATTTTTGACTCACATCATAATCAACTGTAGTTCAACGTCAGAGGTGGAAGCTTTATTCTATGTAGTAATTAAAGGACCCAGGCTTCTTCCATGTTGTGGCTCCACTATCCTTTAAGGCCTCTGAATCCTCCACTGCATCCAGATCTTCTGCATCCAAATGTTAGATAAGGCAAGAAAGAGAACTCAGACAAGGTACACTTGCTCTTAGGCATCTTGGGCTGGAATTGTCACACATTATTTCCACTCATATTATTGGAGAGAACTAGCGATATGGCCCCACTTACATACAAAGAGACAGGGAAACGTGATCTGACAGTGTTCCCATTAAGAAGAAAGCATAGCATTGTCTCTGACCAACATTCAAGAAATGCAATAGAAGCATAATTATAGCAATTCTAGGAACTAAACCGAGGAGGTAGAGCTCCAGAGTCCATGCCCTTAAATACCATTCTATTCTGGCTCTCCTTATGGAGAAGAAATGAGTTGTTAGTGACATAAAATATATGCCATAAACAGCTGACAGTGAGAGAACAGATGCTTTTAATTTATATCTTACTATTTTTCAACATGCATTTTTAAGAGATTTCTGAACAAAGCAACTCCATGGATGGACCGGCTGATAAGGCCACTCTGCTCCAATAGATTTCCTTTTGATTTGACCTGCAGCCTTTCACAACATTCATTCTGCTCCGAGGCCACACTATCTGGGCAGGCCTGAGATAAACATGAGGAATAGTAGTGTGTGGTAAAGAGGCGAGGCAACCTGCAAAGGGATAAAGTGCATGGCTTTTAGGACCAGCCTGCCTTGATGCAAGTCCTGGCTCAGCCACTTACTAGGTACAAGACCTTGGCTAATTACTTGATCTCTGTATGCCTTAGTTCCGTTGTTTATAAGATGTGGGAGATATATATATATATAAATACATGCACAACACACACACATATATGATTGTTAGGAGAATTAAATGAGTTAATATAATACTTGTAAAACATTAAGACAAATATCAGGTATATTCTAAGTGCTGTATAAGTGTTAAATTGAAGGAAGGAAGGAAGGGAGGGAGGGAGGAAAGAAGGGAGGGAAGGAGGGAGGGAGAGACACTGAATGTCCTGGGGATCCAGATGGAAGGAGAACGTTTTTAAGATCCTGAATTTCGAAATGTTTTCTGATTTAAATGAAAGTCACCATGCTGATAGTAGAATGGGTCCCCCTTAAATTTCTTAGTGATATTATTTGCCGAAGATCAATTTTATTGGATATATATGTGGGGACGGGAGAGAGAGAGAGAGAGAGAGAGAGAGAGAAACATACATATATATGTTTCATTTGCCCCTGCTTTATTCTCTGTTCTTTTATTTTTCACGGGGTAAATAATAGTTTTTCTGAAAATATTTTTACGTGTTAGTTGACATTTTTTAAAGTACATCAGTATTAGATATAAAATATTTTTGTCAATGATTAATAGAGACTAGACCCAATGAACTGTGGATCCTTAGTCCTTTTTTTGGTTTGTTTTTGGCCTGAAAGTAGCTGTTTCTATTACGTAGAGTCCTTAAAATTATTATCTTAAAAATGAGTAATCTAATTATAATATTTTATATATGCTTTTTGGAAATAACTTTAATTTGAGAAAGTGATGAGATAAAGATTGGGATAAAACTATATTCAAGTTTTTAACATTTGTTTGATGATGAATTAAAGAGCCTGTGTGGAATATTAGCTAAGGTACACTTAAAAGGTAATTATTATCCAAAGAGGCTTCCTGTACCATTTTAGTTAAGAATTCATTCTTATGACCCACTTATAAAATGTTGTACATAGAAACATATCAAGTATAAGTGCTGACACAAACTTAATTACATCAGTGTGAATGTACTTGCTATAATTTTTATCTAAAGAGTTAGACTCTGCTGTTCCAATAGCACTTGCTTAAAGCACAGCCAGTGTCTGCCTACAGCAGCTCTCCACAGTGGCACTTCTGATGGAAACTGTGGTTTGGAAAGTTTGTAAATGCAAACCCACCTTTAGTCTAAATCCATCAAGCCAATTCCTTTAAACAAAAGTTTCTCAACTTGGGCACTGTTGCCGCGTTGGGCCAAATACTGTCATAGGGGTTGCCTTATATATTATAAGATGCTTAGCAGCGTCTCTGGTATTTATGCACTAGATGCCAATAGCGGCCCCTAGTGTGACGAAAATGTTTCTATATCCCCTTGGGGCTCAAAATTACCTCAGGTTGTAAAACACTGCCTAAAAATATTGGAACAACCAAAAAAATCCCACACCTTTTCATATACTAATTTTTTCAAAATGTAGAAAAATAGTTTCAGTCCTCTTTTTCTCAAATGAAATTTTTCAATAAATAAAGGCATTGTTTCAATGAAATAGACATCTACTTTTTCAAGAAACAACATCACAAAAAACCTCCAACACTCACAAATGACTGTCTCTTTGGCAGGAGAAGAGTTCAGGTTTTGCTGATTTTTATTAATTATGGTTATTGGTAGCAAATTGACAGCTGCTAAATATGAACCCTCTAGTAGAATAAACCTTTGAAATTAACTTCTAAGCCTCAGTTGCCAATTTTTATTCTATTGTGTTATTCTAGGAGCAGATGCTCCTGACAAATTTTCATTGTTGCTCTAACAGAAAAAAATGGTGGATAGTTTTATCCCTTTTCTTTTTTTCCCTGCTCACATCTGAAGTCACATTTCAGGAAATCCTTAGTTCTAAATATCTTCTAGGGTTGGTTGAAAAATAAGTCACGGCACATTGCTGGTGATCTGAATCTTTAAAACCTATACTTATCTGTAGATTTAGACTGAGTATCATTCTCTCTGTGGTATGTATACATTGTTAGAACCACATTTTTTTTTTTTTTTTTTTTCCTGTATGCAGGCCTCTCACTGTTGTGGCCTCTCCCGTTGCGGAGCACAGGCTCCGGATGCGCAGGCTCAGCGGCCATGGCTCACGGGCCCAGCTGCTCTGCGGCATGTGGGATCTTCCCGGACCGGGGCACGAACCCGTGTCCCCTGCATCGGCAGGCGGACTCTCAACCACTGCGCCACCTGGGAAGCCCTAGAACCACATTTTAATGCCCCTTGCCATAACAGCCTTATAATAAGATTATCTAGATGTACACCTAATGGCTCTTGCATGGGTTCTAATTAATAGATTTCTTTTACTGAATTTTAATCCAAAGTGAATTATGTGACAGCACTACTCCTGGGATCTACTCCCAAAACCAATCTGCTACCAATAACTATGAAATGTAGAGTGTTATACTTCTTACTTGGAAGAACTTTCTTTTTATACCTACTGATTCTATATAATAAAGATATAGATTTTTATGAGGTCTCTCTGTGATAACATTCATGATTGTGACTTTCCACAATGAACGGAGGATGGTAACAGTCAGCTAGAAAATGGGGTGAGCAGACTTCGAGAGGATGGGAGCCACTCAAAACGGGAACAACACAAATCCAAGAGCAGTGGATACCAATATAAGGGCAAATTTACCTGGATGAATTGGGATTTATGGCTCCAGAGAATAGGGAGTAAAACTTAAGAGAGAATCCCAATACACAAAGAGCAATCAATGGGTTATGAAAGACAGAAAAAGACAAATTCCAGGAGAGCCACGAGAAAGGAAATGGAACCAGAACATGAAAAGTAACAAAATGTGGAAGCCAGTTATCTTTACTGACACTCACAGACACTAATCTAGGACTTTTATTTTTTTATTTTATTTTATTTATTTTTTCTGTGGTACACGGGCCTCTCACTGTTGCGGCCTCTCCCATTGCAGAGCACAGGCTCATCGGCCATGGCTCACGGGCCCAGGCGCTCCGCGGCATGTGAGATCTTCCCGGACCGGGGCACGAACCCGTGTTCCCTGCATCGGCAGGCGGACTCTCAACCACTGCGCCACCAGGGAAGCCCTAATCTAGGATTTTAAACTTCATTCTTTTCCAATCAATGATATCTTTTTTGAATCTAGAAGATCAAAGAAAAAGTCTTAGAAAATAAAACTTAGCTCATAGAAATAGGAAAGACTGGGGGAGAGGAAAAAGAGGACCTAACATTTGTTGAGAGTCTGCCATGTTCTAGGTCCTGTGCTAAACTCTAAGAGTGACTTTTTTTTAGTCAAAGAATAGCTATGTGGTTTTTAAAACTCTTAAAAATAAAGGGGGAGGGGGGTGTTAATTTTCAGGAAATAGTAATCCATGGAGAATATTCCAAAGTAACTGGGAATGAGAAAACATGCTTTCTTTTTGTTTTTCCTTTCCTTTGCAGCTCTCAAAAAGGTATGAAAATCTTGCCATTTTTATTTTTTAAAACTTGCCTTTTTGAATTTAGAAAATTAATAATACACTCACTCCTGGGATTATGAAGAATTTGAAGAAATTTTGATACTATCTTTCTCTGAGGTTACCAAATCAGACCTGTCCTTGACCTTTCCTGTAGTTGAAAATGAAGTTCTCACAGCAATTTATTTTTTTCATTTTCCAACATAACCTAATGAAGTCATCAAGTTCATGGGGTGGCCTTTCCTAGTACTGTGGGCTGAGGACAACAGGGAAATAGATATATTGATGAAATTACCTTACTGAGCAGTTTTTCCTATTTTTTGTTCTTCAGATAAGCAAAGGTGTAAAACTCATCAGCAGAGTAATGCCAGGAAATAAATATTTATGTATCCATGTGAGAAGGTAGAAAAGTTTAGGCCTCACTTATGGATGGTCAGTATTTCTCTGATCCAGCTTTCTGCTACTGAAAAGGCAAGCCATTGAATTATTTTACCAGTGGGGCAAATGAAGCCTAGAGAGGGTAACTATTTGCCTATGTAATGAGACCAGTATGAAGCTGAATGAGCTTCGGCAACTATACATCTGTTCCTTCTTGAGAGAATGCATGTTCTATTTAAAAAAAAAAAGAGCTGATTCGCTATCCATGGTTCTGAACCAGTGGAAAGACCGTGTTCATATATTTGCAAGATTTTATTGAGTACCTCTAGTATTCCAGGCAAGGAGTAAGGGACAAAACAATAAATAAGGCAATATTTTTTCTTTGCCTCAGAGGAACTGAAAGCCTAGTGTTTCAAAATTTGATTTGTTAGTCAACTGCAATACAGAGCACTTAAAAACAAACAAACAAACAAAAATAAACAAAAAAAAACTTAGGTCCATGTTTTCTCTTTCTTTTCTTTAGTAGTTAGTATCATGCATTTATGTTATATACATGTAGAAAGGAAAAGAAATTTGTTTCTTCTCCTCAGCTCTTTGAGTACTTTAGAGCTCTTTTCACTGTTAAAGGAGAATGCTTTTTTAAAGTAAATTATTTTAATTATAAATACTAAAAATACTCCTTAAAGAAAATTTGGAATATATACAAGAATGAAAGAAAGCCCCTAATGAGTTTACACACAAACACAAATATTATAAATAATACTACTTTGAACATCTGTGAGTAGAAAACATTTTTCTGTTTAAGATAATTACTCTAGGACATATTCTTCCATATGATTACAATGACTGGATCAGTGATTACTGGTAGTTACAAGACTTTTTAAAAGGAGTATATGCATTTGCAGGAATCGCAGCAAGATGTGGGTATCTGCTTCTAAGGCTCTCACCAGAATTTGGCTATTATATAAAAATTGAACTTTGATAATAATTGCTTGAAAATGAAAATAATAAAAACTGTTGATTACACACAAATAATGGGATACAGTACTTAATTTTAGAATCCTGGTGTTGAAAAGCAAAATGATCATCTGTAGGTAGTGTAAGAAAGGGGAAGGGGGAGCAATAGGTTGCCTGGGTCTGCCTAGATGTCTACCTCTAGGTTAAGTGCCCTTAAGCAGGAGCTGCTTTTTATTTTTCATTATCCATTCTTTTCTTCCTTAAGAGCTCTTGTGGAAACTGGAAAGAGAGTTCCAATATACAGCATGTAAAAGGGACAACCATTTAAAAATGTAATCTATAGTTAAGGGGCTGCTATTGTTGGGGTCGTAGATTGGTAATGTGTTATAATGAGGTACTCTGTAATAAGCTTTACTGAATTCACAAAAGCTCCTGTTCTCCTGATTAATACCTTTGTGCGTGTTACCATAGAATCAATATCACATTCAGAAAATAGCAGCTAACCCTAGAGGAGGGAAGGGGAAGAAATGATCTCCCAAGTTCAGTGAGTCTAATTTGCTTGTTTGCATGTAATATTCATAAAATCATCCCCCATTTTTGATGAAAAACTCACCTCAGGGCATAAGGACAAAAGGATAACAGGTAATTAAAATTAATGAAACAAAAGCAGTAATTATGTACACAGTTGATCAACAGATCACTTCAGGTGGTTCCAGAGTTTATCTTCTTTCTCTGTGGCTAGTGCGCTGATGTGACTAGACAGGTTAGGAATCTTTACCTACTCACATCTACTGCCTTCTCCCTGGGAGATGTGTTGAATTAGAGAATGGTTCCACCTTTTTGTGAAGATTGCAGTTTGATATTACTGAAATATTTTCTGAGGTATTTCCTATTAATTCCTAAAGCCACTGTTCTCCAGTGAATGACTTTTCTGGCTAGGCTAACAATAAGGTTGGTTCCTTTGAACTGAGAGGCCTGGGAATACAGTCTTCAGTATTTTCTTTGTTTTCATTATGAACATAAAACGTTCTCAAATATTCTTCCTTATTTCTCTACAAAGAGCACATTCTCTGAAATGAAATCAGGGAGAAATTTATACATGGCTTCCTCCTTGGATCTTCCATAATTCCAAGAACTACTGCCTGATCCCAGCTACTGATGTTACCTCTGTCTTCTGCAGCTACAAGCTAACATGGTTCTTAAAGCCATTTTAATGGAAGACCTCCAAAGTAAATCATTGCTGAATCTTGCAATAATACTTTATGGCATACTTTTTATAGCAAGGATACAATGAGATGTTTTACCTCATAGAAATCTACAGATGGCTTGTTTTCCTTTTGTCCCACTTCTAGCCAGTGAACCAGCAAAAGGGTTTACTGTTGCAGTGGGCCATTTATAATCCAAATTCCATAGCAAACTTCGGATGTATTCCCTTCAGTCCCTATTTGGTGTTATATAAGTTCCCAAAAGAGAGTAGAATGTTCTTTCCAACCTCGTGTAACTTCTGTTTTGTGGGCAACATGTCTCAAATTATATGCAGTATTGTAGAACAAAAGTAGCATGAAATCATTGGCAAGAAGTTACTTTTAATGAAGATGGCATTTATCATGGACTGTCCTCCCTACAGCCTGTGAGACACCAAGGAAAAATTCTAAGCCTACCCAAATTTAAAGTTATCCTAGGCAGAACATCGGATAGGCCAGATTGAACAGGCTGTGTTGAAGAGGTTTTTTCATTCAGTGCCATCCAGCCAATCTGTTCCTGGCATCATCAAAGATACTCAAGATAGCTGGCCAAGTTCTTAGAATTGAAGCTCATATAGTTGATATTAGAATGTAACTTAGCTCACTTAATTTTTCTCAGAACTTTAAACTCAAAATATTCCTTCTCTTTCCCTCATCTGAAATACATTAGGGATAAGAGATTGTTTAATTGAAGGGACTATGTGTATCTTCTAGCCAAGCCCCCAATTTTACGTATGTAAAAGGTGAGCCGTGGAGAGATTATGAGACTTTTCTAAAATTCAAGGTAGGCTAGGAACAAATCAGTGAAGACTTTCTCTTGAGACTTGTACTCTGTTTCTCTGCTCCATGCTGTCTCATTTCCTTCCTTTCTTTTTTCCAACAGGCATTTATTTAATGCTGGTGTGGGTGTGTGGGGAGGTGTGGGTATGTGAGAGAGAGAGAGAGAGAGAGAGAGAGAGAGAGAGGTGGAGAGAGAGAGATTCCTATTATCTTGTGTTTAAGGTCATTATATTTCCAGGCCATTATATGCTATCATTACAGGATATCTCTATAACATATTACATGTGTTCAGTTAAGTTTTGGGCTAGATAGGGGTTTTTGATGGAGATGATTTTGCCCCCAGGGGATATTCAGCAATGTCTGGAAATATTTTTAGTTGTCACAGTTGGGTTGGGGGATGCTGCTGGCACATCAAGCATAGAGGCCAGGCATGCTGCTTAACAACCTAAAATTCATACGACAGCCCCCACACCAGAGAATTATCTGTATCAAAATGTCAGTAGTGGGCTTCCCTGGTGGCGCAGTGGTTGAGAGTCCGCCTGCCGATGCAGGGGACACGGGTTCGTGCCCCGGTCCGGGAAGATCCCACATGCCGCAGAGCAGCTGGGCCCGTGAGCCATGGCTGCTGAGCCTGTGCCGCTGAGCCTGTGCATCCGGAGCCTGTGCTCTGCAACGGGAAAGGCCACAGCAGTGAGAGGCCCGTGTACCGCTAAAAAAAAAAAAAAAATTGTCAGTAGTGAAGAGGTTGAGAAGCTCTGATCCAAAATACGGAACTGTTGGAAATCTTTCTAATTTGCCTAATAGGTGGTACACTTGTAAATTTTTGAATTTTCTTGACCACAGAAGCATTTGGTCTGTAAATTTGGTCCAGAGCCAAAACATATATGTCACCACAATGCATTTGGCCCAAGAAGATATATCAAAGATTTTGTTTGTTTGTTTAACAGCTTATGAGGTGGAAGAAGAAAACCTTTTTATCTTTTATTCATGGCCTGAGGAGGTCAGTGATTATCTTAGTTCTGGCTGCCATAACAAAATACCATAGACTAGGTGGCTTAAACAATTGTTATTTTCTCACAGTTCTTGAAACTACAAGTCTAAGATCAAGGTGTTTGTGTGGTCAGTTTCTGGTGAGAGCTCTTTTCCTGACTTATAGGTGACCACCTTCTTACTCATTCCTCACATGGCAGGGAAAGA
>NW_006798086.1:917277-933419 GCF_000442215.2 Lipotes vexillifer
GGGAAAGAGATAGAGACAGAGAGAGAGACTGAGAGACAGAGTGGGAGCCTGTGAGTGTCAAGCTCTCTGGTCTTTTCTTGTAAGGACACTAATCCCATCATGAAAGCCCTGATCTCAGGTGGCCTCGGCCTGTGGCAGCTTGAAGTAGATTTCAGTTCCCAGGTCAGAGATTGAAGTCAGGCCGCGGCAGTGAGAGCGCTGAATCCTAGCCACTAGATGACCAGTGGCCAGTGACAAGGCCCTGGCCTGTCGGCTTTGTATTGTAGAAATGAATTTCCACAAAGAGACGGAAAGTAGTGAAACAAGTAAAGTGTTTATTAGGAAAAAGAGTACGTGTGAATAGACACACATGGGCGGACTCAGAGAGAGAGTCGCACCTTTGTGGTAGTTTGAATCACTTATATGGGGTGTTTCTTCTGTGTTTCATTTGATCAATCATCTTGCTTTACCTGGTTCTGAGTCCATATTTGGTTTATCTCAAGGTCCTCCCGTGTGTGTGCGCGCATCTCTCAGCCAAGATGGATTCTAGCAGAGAGGCCTATGGGTAGGTTGACATCACCTACTATGGGGCGGTACCCCCTCCCTTTTTGACCCCCAAGGAACCTTTCTCCACATGTGTAGTCGGGAAGGTCTCTTTGACCTTGAGAATGAGAAATATGTGGTCTCTTTATCTTTTATCTGGACAGGACTCAGCTCCTCTCTGCCCCTGCCATTACTGTTATCTTAAAGTGTCCACCAGAGGCAAAGTCCAGCTATTTACCCTGTTCCTGTTGTTACTTCTATCTGGAAGTGTAAATAGGAGGCTGCCGTAAATGTCTAACCTGGAGCCCATCTGTCTCCTGCCTCAGCCCCACCCTCCTGACCTCATCTAAACCTAATTATACCCCAAATGGCCCCACCTCCAAGTACCATTACGTTGGAGGTTAGGGATTCAACATATGAATTTGGGGGAGGGACAAGTCAGCCCACAGCATTCATACCAGTAATGATGCTGAAAGTTACAGCTTTCCCCACCTTGTTTCCCCTGAGGAAAGAGTCAGCTCTAAGTACCTAGTACAGTGCTCAGTGGACCAGGGATTCAGTAAATGCTTATTGACTGGCTCCCTGCCGAAGAGTATTCGTGAGCAGCTTCTTCCCAAAAAGACATGAGGATGACCTCTCTCTAGGAGGAAAAAATGTGCAGAATTGTCTGAAGCCCGTAATTTGAGAAGAAAATCAGAGGTAAAGTGAAGGGAAGCTGAGAAAGGACACCTTGGCAGTGGAAAGATTTGTGTGTTTACTGACTTCAGTTTTTTTTTTTTCCCTCTCTCCTTAGTACTGTGTAAATTCTGAGTTGAGTGCTAAATGGTCTTGTTCTCAAATATATGAAATTAAGCCATTTTTCTTGTTATAAATGAAGACATATATGTTTATATATGTATTTTTGGCATGGGTGTGTATCCACATATATTCTTTCATCTATAATGACTAAAAAAAACTAAAAGTGGCAAAGTCCTAATGCTTGGATATTGGCATAATGCATCCTTCTTATGGCCGTGAATTTTATCGAAAGCATAGAGGAGAATTTCCATGGGGTGATGGTTTTCTGCTGTTAAACAGATTCCACCTGTTATTTGCAAAGCTAGGAGCACTAGAGCTATACTAACTGTACCTTACGTGGTATGTAATTAGGAATATCCTCAATTATCTAAGCTACGGGGAGAAACAGCAATTAAAAACAAAATGAAAATATGTACTTTTCCATGGAAGAGGCTGAAAAATTGGAAGTCAAAAGGATATTTTCAAAAGTAACCTGTTGATGGGAATTCCCTGACAGTCCAGTGGTTAGGCCTCTGGGCTCTCACTGTCAAGTGCCCAGGTTCAATCCCGGGTCAAGGGGAAGGAAGATCCTGCAAGCCGTGCAGTACGACCAAAAAAAAATAAAATAAAATAACCTGTTCCTGCAGTGTCCTATCCAGCTGCAAATAATTAATCACTAGCGTACTTGAGAGACAAAGGGAATATGAAGTGTCACAAGCAAAGGAAAACCAGATCTCTTCTTCCCGCGAATATAATCTGCCAGCACTGGTAGTTCTAGAGTGCGTGTCTGTAGTAATGACCTTATGGTTTGTAGAGATTTAATGGTTGTTACCTATAATTCCTGTAGAATTATTGAGTCAGGAAGCATTGTGCTTTTGATTTGGAGGATCATGGTGTCTTGTTTCAAGAGGGTTCTGTATCAGGTTGGGTGATGGACAGCCTTGCTGTGGATTTTGGGTTTTGGCTGCTGAGAAGCAGTGTAGTAGAACAGACACTGGAGCAGGAAGCCCACCCTGAGATGTTAGCCCTGGGCTCTGTCATTCATTGTTATGTAGCTCAGTGAGTCACTGATCTTTGAGCTTCAATTTCATGAAATATAATCTGAGGATAATAATCCATAGCCTACCTACATCACAGGCTTGTTGAGAAGTCCATGTTGGATAGTATATGTGAAAAAACAGGCAAACGATAGCATGTTACATCTGAGCTAACTATAGCATTATTATTTTAATGGTTATTATTATGATTTTTAAGTGATTATTTTAATGACTACTAAATTAGTAGTTCTGTTTTTCTTCTGGATTTTTAAATATTTGGGCATTTTCTCTGGAACTGGATAATCACAACAGCAAATATTTGTCATGTGCTTAAAAGTACCAGAGGTTTGTTTTTTTATTCCTAAGAGTTTGACATATATTAACTTATTTAACCCTCCCAACAACACTATAAAGGAGGTAAAACTGTTCTTATCCATTTTATAGAGATGTTAAGACGATAATGAATGAAACACAGATAATAAGTCATAGAGTTAGGATTTAAAGCTGGATTTTTTTTCTTAAGCACTGTGCTCTGTGATGACAATAAGATATGAATGTCATATGTATAGTGGCAGGTGAATCAGAATTTAAAATACAGCATGCCACCCATATCCTTACTTGGTTTTTAATAGCAATTCTGAAGTCATCTCTGTAGTAATAATAATAATAATAAACATGTTGAATAAGATGCCAGTGCTTTACATGGATCTTTTATCCTTTGCAGTAGATCTTGTGTAAATACTCATTATTATTGTTCTTATTTTAAATTGAGGAAACTGGGGCTCAAAGAGGGAAATAACTAGACCAGACTCACATAGTAGTTAATGGTTGAACTGGGTCTGATAGAGATTGTCTGGTTCTAGAACCTTTATTCCTAATTGCTACATTATGTTGCCTCTTTAAAAAAAAAAATTTTAACACCTTGTCACATTCCTTCTGCTTGTATAATACTGAACAGGTTTTCTGAGGCAACAAAGTTGTATTCTAATCACAATGGCCAATTTAGGGCAAAACTCTATCTTATGTATGAATTGTTGATATAAATCAATTGTGGTTTTTGTTTATTTTCACGTAAGAGGATTGATCTATTCTTTTAGGGAGGACTTGTGGTAGTATCCGTCATCTGAAGAAAGACGATCAGTGCATATGCACGTTAATCTGACAGATGGTCAGAGTTTAGAGCTCAGATCTAACTTCTGCATTGCCCATAATAAATAAACCATATTGGAAGGTTTGAGTGTGCAGAGGGAACACAGGGAATTGATTTAGGACAACCTGCTAGATGACCTTATTTTACATTAATATATCGACCAAATTTTAAAAGTCATGCCTTTCATAAAATGGCCTAAGGATGTGTATATGAAAATTAAAGTATTAATGCAGACACATAAAACATAAAGCAGGAGCAGTATAAAACACACAGCAGGGAAGTCCTTTGGGGTATGCTAACATACAAATGGACTCGTTATGCATGTAGGTACACACTACGTCCTAATGACTTTCCAATAATTTGCATGCCAAATGATTATCACAAAAATACTCATTGTGTCATTGGTTCAGGATTTTAAACTGTGTCTTTGTGGGCTCAAGGTCATTGCCTTATTCTACAGCCAGTTTTGGCTACTGTATTCAATCTGCAACAGCCTGGTAGGAATCTTAGATACAATTATGTCCCCATTGTTTGGCTGATTGACTGAAAAGCTACACTTTCCTCATTCTAGCTATGCATTACATGGAAAAGGCCTAGGATATTTTGAACTAAAAGCAATGACAGTTAATTGGAATGAAATCTTTCCATTATCAGGCTTGGTGAAAGTTTCTTAGTGACTTGCCCATTGTGTTTATTTATATTTATTTGTTTATACTCCATCTTGTCTGAGATGGGTTTGATATGTTCCCTTATGAGCTGTTGCTGCTGAATTCTGAATTCAGAATCAATATTCTGAGGTAGTGATGATCAAGGTAGCACAGGTACATTCCCAAGTGTCTGTCTTGATTGGTTCTCTCATGGACTAGGAAATAAAATTCTGCTGACAAGGACATGACTGTAGGGTAATGGGGAATTGTAGATTGTTATGTGTGTGTTTGTGCAAACCCTGCCTGTGAAGAAGGTAAGTAATTCCTTTAGAATTGAAGGCTAAAATGAATGAGTTATGGGGAAATGGGGTTTTCTGAGAGCCAGATATCCACAGACAACCCAGTCCAGAATTGACAGTTTTAGTGGCTATGTTTCTACTTTAGTTTTGTTTTCTTATTTGTTTGTATGTCTGTGTTTTTGGTTTTGGAGGTGGATCAGGCCAGACAGGGCAAAGGGGTAAATATCTCTGTTCTAGAAACTGGTTCATCTCCATCTTTCACACACTGACTTCAGGACTTTTGCCCAGTCCCAGATTCCAAGAAGAAAATCAGGCTGGAGAGTCCTTCAGGAACCTCTGTATCTTTGTTGGGCTCACTCATTTGTTTGCATGTAACTTCCTTTGATTTTGCTTTTATTATCTACTTAAAATCAGTACTAAAAATTAGACTAGGAGAATAATGAGAGTCCAAATATACTTGGATATTTTAAAATTAGGGAATTACAATAACCCAATATCACCAAACTATTACTAATAATTATTCTTAATAAGTTTTTTTTTAAAATTTATTTATTTTATTTATTTATTCTTGGCTGCATTGGGTCTTCATTGCTGCGCATGGGCTTTCTCTAGTTGTGGCGAGCGGTGGCTACTCTTCGTTGCAGTGCACAGGCTTCTTATTGCAGTGGTTTCTCTTGTTGTGGAGCACGGGCTCTAGGCGTGTGGGCTTCAGTAGTTGTGGCACTTGGGCTCATTAGCTGTGGCTTGCAGGCTCTAGAGCACAGGCTCGGTAGTTTTGGCGCACGGGCTAAGTTGCTCCGCGGCATGTGGGATTTTCCTGGACCAGGGCTCGAACCCGTGTCCCCTGCAGTGGCAGGTGGGTTCTTAACCACTGCGCCACCAAGGAAGCCCTATTTTTAATAAGTTTAAAATATTTCATAAGGCATTATTGCCTCGTCTATAATAAGCTCAAGAAAAATTCTTTCAGTCCTGTGGGAGCAATCTCATCCTCTAGTATTGAGAAAGAAATACTAAGCTCTTTTCTGGTAGTTGCATAGACATTTGTATGAGAGTGGATTGAGCAGAGAAAGCCATGCCTATTCATCTGCTTTTAATAACTTTCTGCGGGCTCCTCTTCAGAACAACCCTGTGTACATTTAAGGTTTTATTCTCAGACAAGCAAAATGGGTTTTCAGGCGGTCAGAGCCCAGAAGGGTAAATCTAGAGTCAGAAGGGTATGTCGCTTATTTATTTCCTGTCTCTCAGGTGGGTGTGTCAGAAACCCTACCAAGATAACCTACCAAGATAACCAGTAAACCCAAGAATGAGGATGCTATGACTATTCATTTGATCATGCTTCCAATATGGAATCATCCCTTATTGGAGACTCTAAGTTATTGAATTTATTCTTCCTGCTGTCTAGCTAGACTTGATTTTTGCATTCCCTGTTCTTTTTTGCCTGATCTTGGAAAATTATCTCCTTGCTTCCAGTCTGTTTTTCAGAATCACCCTCAAACACCTAATGAATGGTATCAAAGTGATCCAGCTGAGTGATAATTTAACCTCTCTCTAACCATGATCAGAAACCTTTGCTGATCACCATGTTTCCATATATTTACAATACCTATAATATATAATACCTATAAATATATAATATATTTATATTATAATATAATAACAGGTTTTTTTCAAGCTGTGGGTTGTATCCCATTAAACATGTATTTAGAGGGTCCTACTAGTCTCCTAAACAAACGCTCAAATGTAGTAGACTACAATAAATAGAAAATAGAAAAATATGAGTACATAGTAAGGTTATTTTTTCTTGAACCTTTTCATCCAATTTTAATATTCATATACATATAAATGGCTAGTGTGTATATATATGTATAATATATATACATGTGAAGAATGTGCATTTATATAAACATATACATATAAATGTACTAGATTATCAAGTAAAATGTATTTCTTTCTATGGGTCATGTTAAAAACACTTGGGCTTCTTTATTGTAGGATAAAGTCCAAGTACTCGGTCTGATCCTAAGGCTATCATGATCCACTCCTTTACCTCTCCAACACCATTTCCCTAGTTTAGATCCTATCTCCCAGCCGTATCAAACTGTTCAACACACAATATGAAGGGTTTTTTTTTTACCTCTTTGATTTTACTTACTCTGTCCCCTCTGCTATGAATTTCATTCTCTTTCTTCATATACTTCATCCATGTAATTTCTATTTAACATTTTTTGCTTAGCTCAGATACAAACCCCCTCAAGAAGCTTCCCTGAAATTCCCATTTCCCAGTGTGGAGCAATGTGCCCCTTTCTTGATTTCATGAGCCCCTTGTCACAACTAAAATATAGTACAGTGATTAAGAGAGTGGGCTCCTTGGAGCCAAATTGCCTTGTTTCTTGAATTCTGACTCTTTTACTGCTATCTGTGTGACTTTCAGCAAGGTACTTACATTTTATGTGTGTCTCATTTTCCTAATTTGTAAAATTAAAGTAATAATAGTATCAACCCCACAGAATGGTTAATTAAATGAGTTAATGTATGATAGGTACACAGCCTAGAGAACTTGATCAACAAATATAAACTAGTATTATATAATAGTGGTATGTTGGCTTCTGCCTCTAATGAACATTCTCCATGTGAAAATTCTTTTTCTGTTTGAAGGTACCTCTGGCAGACAGTATTTCTATCTACTCTTATCTGGATGCCTTAAGGTCGTGAACTTTTTATGTTGAGGTGGAAAGGAAAGGGCACAAAATTCTTTTTAATCATCAGTCACCAATGAGATGAAGTTGTGGAAAGAGAAGAAAATCACCCCCAAGTGCCTTAAATTACAGGGCAAGAGTCTTGGATGAATCCACCTGCTGAAGAAGCACCTTCTGGGGCTGCATTTACATAATTTCAGGTCTTGTCAACCACCCAATCCAGAGGCACTTTGTAAAGTGTAAGTTTGGCCTCTAGCCTTCCAGTTTCTACTATACATCGGTAAACCTTCCAGCAAACAATCTTATTTAGGGCCCAGGGTCAGAAAACTCTGGCAATCATAAAAATATTCCAGTTGATTCACCATCAATATGTACATGAGGGTGAAAACAAAAGACAATGTACGATGGGAAAAGAAACTCAAAGTTCCATTAATTCTGTCCCCTCCCCGATAAGTGCGCTTTCTAATAGCTTCTGTCGCTCAGGTTTCTACTCTCCTCTTCATCGATGCAACCTTAAATGTGCCCTAATTGTTTTTTTAAAGGCCAAATTGTGTTGCTGTCTAATTTTCAGGCAAGATAAAGTGTAAAGCTGCCTTTAGTTGGGTATATTCCCAGCCTGGGGGTTTTAATTCCCCATAAGTAGTGTAGAAGGTAGATAATTGATTGCTAAGATTTGCTACTGTGCCAATTGAGGTTGGTTTTAAAGCTGTAATTATTTTTTCATCACAGGATTGGTGATGCCTGGTTCTAATGTTGTCCTTGTCCCTCTCAGCCCATCATGAGCATCCCTGGGCCACTGCCTGCCATCACTAGACTGTACATGGTCTCGAGGCAGAGACACATCCTTCTTATTAAAAGGAAGATTCAGTTTGCACTCAAGACATTGCCCCAATACAATCAGACGGTTGCCCCAATACAAGCAGACGAATTGAAAAAACCTTTGGGAAAACAAAAACACTAAGATAAAAGCAGTGTTCTCTGGCATGTTCATTTCAGAGGAATTACTCATGGATTTTGGTATTTGAGAGATTTCTAGAATACAGTCCTCCAGTGGAGAAGATAAACTGGATTCATACTTGTCTTTCCCTGAGAGTGGATCAGGTGTATAATCCTGGCCATGGCCCAGAGGCAGATGTGCCAAGACTAGTCAATAAATAAATGTAATCCACTTGGCCATATATTAGTATCACCTGGGGAGTTTTTATAAACTCATAGTGCCCAAACTGCACTCCAGACCAACTAACTCAATCTTTGAAGGAGTGAAACCCAGGCATCAGAATTCGTTAAAAATCCCTAGTTAATTCCAGTATGTAGTCAAGTTTGAGAACCATTATTCTAAGAAAACTTTAATAGATAAGCGTTATAAGTCCAATGATTTATAAATTAGTTCTTTGACAATACTTTCATTTTTATTTATGAATCAGGGAAAAGTGACAATCAGAAGATCATTTTTATCCCCATTCCTTCCTAGGAAAAGGCATTTTTCAGTTCCCATTGCTTATTAATCTAGTGCTGGTTACCAGTAGTACCAGATGTCAGTGCAGTAGCTGTATTTTAAAAATATTCTAGGGCTTCCCTGGTGGCGCAGTGGTTGAGGGTCCGCCTGCCGATGCAGGGGACATGGGTTCGTGTCCCGGTCTGGGAAGACCCCACATGCCGCGGAGCGGCTGGGCCCGTGAGCCATGGCCGCTGAGCCTGCAAGTCCGGAGCCTGTGCTCCGCAACGGGAGAGGTCACAACAGTGAGAGGCCGGCGTACCGCAAAAAAAAAAAAAAAATTCTAATATCAAAACGTGTTGTAAAATTAACAGGCATGGATGGAAGCAGAACAAGATGAAATGGCCTTTACTTTTCGCCTTCATGCTGAAAGAGACGATTTCCTCCAAGGAAGGATAATTAAGTCCCTGAGAAAGTGTTCTTTGATCTTTTTCCCTAGAGATACACTAAAATAAGAGGGATGCTCTTTTCGTCAGACAATAATATTATAATACATGGTGGGGAGAGGCAGGGGATGATGCAGTTTTGTTTTAGTTCATCATCAGTGTTCTTATACTTCAGTCATTAGTACTCGATGTTGAGATTTCCAGGAATTGGGCCACCACCCACTTTTTGATCTTTGATGGTCAGCCTCAGAACTGTCATGGTGCTGGGGGGTATGTCATTTAGCTTGCTAATGTGTTACAATGAGTGTATACTGAGGCTCAAGGTCTAGTGGAAGTCAACTTGTCCACCATCTTGGAGCTATTTGGTTCTTATCAGTTTATGCCGTGTGTTTGGGCTATGTCATTCTTTTAAAGGTTGTAAAGAGTGCCCTCCTCCCTCCTGTTTCAATTTGACTGTAGCTTTTACAAAACTTCACTGCACTGCCACCAACAAATATTTTCTACATCACCAGGAATGCTTAGACATGTCATCCTAGTTGTAGTTAGCCTCCGAAAATATATTTTTTTTAGATTCTAACAATCTAGGATTCAAAATTCTTGAGGAGAATTTTCAGCCCAGACCGCACCCGAAATGTTTCTTGATATTATGTATCAGTTGCTTCATGGGTATTCAGTAAATGGCTATCATTTAATAAATGGCATTTATTCAATAAACAGGTTGTAGCTCTGTATTAGTTTTCTATTGCTGCTACATAATAGGTTACCACAAAGTTGCAGCCTAAAATAACATCCATTTCTTAGTTCACTTTTCTGTAGGTCAGAAGTCTTGCTTCTCTGCTTAGCATCTCATAAGGCTAAAATTAAGGTGTCAACTGGACTAGGCTCTTAGCTGGAGATTCTGGGGATGAAACTGCTTCCAAGTTCCTTCTGATTGTTAGAAGAATTCAATTCCTTGTGGCTGCAGGACTAAGGTCCAAATTTCCTTACTGGTCATCAGCTAGGGGGTCATTCTTAGCTCTTAGGGGCAGCTTTGCCATCCTTGCAGTTGGCACCCTGTCTTCAGTGCCTGCCGCATTTTCCTCATGCTTTGCATCTCTCTGACTTCTCCTCCTGCCTGTCCAAAGCCACCCCTATATTTTAGGTATTTGTTAGAGTAGCTCTCCAATTCTGGTACCAAAATCTGTGTGCTTTTTCTATTGCTACATAATTGATTACTGCAATTACCTCTTTATTATTTCACAGTTGTGTGAGTTAGAAGTCGAGGCAGGCTTACCTGGGTTCTCTGCTCAGGGCCTCACAAGGCTGAACTCAAACCATCAGCTAGGCTGGGCTCTTACCTAGAGGCTCTGGGGGAAAAACCCTTTTCCAAATTCATTCAGCTTGTTGGTAGAACAGAGTTCCTTGAATCTGTAGTTCTGAAGTCCCTGTTTCCTTATTGGTTGTCAGCCGTGGGCTGCTCTTTCCTTCTAGAGGTCATCCACATTCCTTCTCACGGGGCCCCCTCCATTCCCAAAGCAGTAAAGGTGTGCTGAGACCTTTTCATGCTTGCATCTTTCTGACTTTTACTTCTGTTTTTATATCCGAAAAAAATCCTTACTTTTAAAGGGTTAGATTGGGCCCACCCAGCTAAAACCTTTTTGCATGTGTATATATATCATAGATGTGATATATCAACATGTTCAAAGGTTCCACCCACAGTCAAAGGGAATAGGATTGTACAAAGACAAGGGTCATTGCAAGTCATGCTTAGAATCTGCGGAACTACAGCACCTCTAGGAAATATGCAAGGCATAAAGTTGTGTATGACTCTAGCTGACCTAAGAATGTGTGTAATATGGTAAGATGATATGGACAAAGTGTGAAGGTGGCTGTAACGTATGGGTTAAGTAATAATAACAGTGTCTGCTTAGTGAAATCCTTTAAAATCATTTCTAAAAGCATTGCCCAATTTGTCCTTCACAAAAGCCCTGTGAGGTAGAGTTCATTATTCTCATTTTACAGAGGAGGAAACAGGCTCAGAGACCGTAAGTGAATTGACGAAGGTCTCCGAAATACTGTCAGAACTGAGGCTTGAATCCAGATATCTTTGATTTCAAAATGCGTAAACACTGCATGCTGTTACTTCTGGTACCTTCTATACACAGTTTGTGCCCCTCATGCCCCTCATGGTCCACTATGTGGACCACCCCATACTTTTTCCATCTTCAACTCCATGTTCCTCCACATGAAGCCCAGTTAGCCACTGAGGTCTTCAGCATCCTCAGGGAGACAAGGAGAACCAGCGGGGTCCCTTCTTCACTTCTTAGGTTCTCTCAGCCCTAGCGTAGACTGCCCCAGCAGGCCTCCTGTCTCCAGATACCTTCATCTGAGGAGCAGGCATCTCTCTCTCTCTATCTCTATCTCTGTGTATCCCTAACCACGGAGGTGTGTATACAGCTCAGTGACAAGTTCTGCTTCACTCCTATGACAGTAAGGACAGCAACTGGCCGTGACATGGCAGTGTCCCCACAGGCAGCTGCTATGAGAGTATCCTTTGGAGTCTCTTTTATTTAACATGGCTATTTGGTGGGGAACACAGAACAAGACCTTTGTGTTCCCTTTCAGGAATACTGTCTCCTTCACGACTCTCAAATCATCTTATATGGATTAGAAAGTATATTGGGGAGGGGAGGTTGGAGTGGGTGGAGAGGCTCCCTGACAGGGAATCTGACCCCATCTCATTTAGAATATAAAGTGTTTATTTGTTCTTGGTCCTCATAGTTATTCTCAAGCTGCCAAGGCAAAGGCAGCAAGAGAAGAACCATTGGAAAAGGTGATACTTCTGTTCAGTGCTCGTTTCATAGTATTTTCTCAATAAATGAACATTGAAGATGGTTGTCAAGGACTGCAGTGTCATTTTAAGTAACTATTGAAAAAAGTACAGCTTCTCACTTTTCTGCTGGTCTTGTTTGCCTTCTTATCACCACCAACTTTCATTCCAAATTTCTTTCATCTTGTGCAAAAGAGAAAATATCCTGACCACAGAAGGAATTCCTCCAAGTTCTGTCAGTCAAGCTAAATCATTTTAACCCGGAGAACAGAACGTGCCTTTGCCGCTCCTGTACAGTTTCTTTCTGTCATTGTGCCAGCTGGCTCTCATTTATTTAAATTCTTAACTGGAATCTATTTAAATATGTCTAATTTATTATAAGTAATTCAATACATGTCGATGTAATTAAGTGATATGACAATATTGGTCATAATGGAATTAATCTTAACACAGTATAAATAAAAAATTAATAAACATGTGAAGTTGGTCTGTTGTGGATTTCAAAACTGAAATACAATGTAAATCAGTATGCATTAATAGAGGGAAAGGAAAACCATGAGACTGGAGAGGACAGATTTGCTTTCAGAAAGCAAACTTTCAGACTCTATGAACTTGACTCCAAGTGCTAGTCACAATCGGACTAAGTGTGTATGTTGTCTCCACGTTGTCATCTTGCTTATGAACTTTGTTCAGCCCTGAAAATCTAGATGTTGTCCTGTATTTGTATAGTGTTAGTAATTCCTAAATTAATAACATCAGTAGTAGGCTGAAACGTGTATATGGTTGGCTCACGTTAAGGGGGAGCAAATACTTACTGGACTTCTTTACATTTAGAAAATGACCAATTGCTATTTATATATATATATGTGTGTATATATATATATATATATATATTTGTGTGTGTGTGTGTGTGTGTGTGTGTGTGTGTGTGTGTGTGTGTGTGTGTTACACGGGCCTCTCACTGTTGTGGCCTCTCCCCTTGCGGAGCACAGGCTCCTGACGCGCAGGCTCAGCGGCCATGGCTCACGGGTCCAGCCTCTCCACGGCACGTTGGATCCTCCCGGGCCAGGGCACGAACCCGTGTCCCCTGCATCGGCAGGCGGACTCTCAACCACTGCGCCACCAGGGAAGCCCTATATATGGTTTTGATCAGATCTGTTATATATGGGAGAACTTTGGAGGAATGTTTACCAAAAAAAGCAAAAGGCAAGTGTCAATTATCAACTGCAAAAGAATGTATACGATATTTCTTTAGCTAAGACTTAAAGCAGATTGTGACACTAAGGCAGATAGATGCAAGTTGGCTGACCAGGCTCAAAAATTAAAACATGTTAGCAAAAGCAAGCAGAGAGCCCAGATAACTTCAGATTATCAGGTCGATCTATCTGTTTCTCCCCTTGACTCACTGCCAGTTGTAGAAGCCACTTGGTTTGAGTGAGGGGACTCAGTTGTTACTCATGGGTAATTTAATAGAAGGAAGGTTATGTGGTTCAAATCTTGATCAGACCTGATTGTTAACACTAGGTGACTAAGGGGAAGTTGTTTTCAACTGTGTAGTTTTGAAGACCTGCTATGCTAAAAAATATACATATGGAAATTATGCAAACTCCCAAATTACTTGGGATACTGAATTCTGTATGATTGAATATATATATGGTTGAAGTCATTTTTGTTGCTCAGTATTGGAAATAAAAATGTCTAATTTTTAACTCAAATTAATATTTAAGCTGATAATTGACAAAGGTTTTAAATTTCAGTCTTAGAATTATATCCCCAGAGCTATTGAGGAAATAAGAAAGAAATACAAAATATGAAGAAGGATGTTGCCTACAAATAGTAAATGCAGCTATAATTACTTATGTAATTGGCAGGTTGGCATTTTTAAAGAAAGGAAAGAGATTATGTATTTTTTAAAGTTTTTATTTAAAATAAGAATAATGTTTTACAAAAGAAGTGAGAACTTTGTAATAATGCTGTAAAGTGTATTTTTCCGAATAATGCCTGATTAAGGCTTACAGATACCACAGGGTTAAGCAGAATATTATTAATTCCTACTTGAAAATGACTTTGTGAAATAGCAAAATGTCTATGTTCCATTGTGTGTATATGAAATATACATATGAAATCATCTTTAGTGGTTCTTCTGGGGTTGATATTGGTGCCCTTTTCATTATTTCATACTTTTATGGTCTTACCTGAATCTTCTGGTTCTATTTCAGCCACAAAGTTTATTTCATAGAGCAGTGTTGCTATTGATTTTCTTTTCTATTTCTTTCTTAGAGTAATTCTGCCGAAGTTGCTGTGTAAACATCACAGGAACTAGAAGCAATCACTCTGTTTTAAGATGAAATTTTACCCTGACAGTGTTTATAAGCAGTTTTACATTCAGAAGATTGCAAACTTTATACAAGATTTTTGAAGATCTTCAACAAATTTATTTTCCTGCTTTGAGATAGCTTGCCAAAGAAAGCAATTTTATTTGATACAAGTGCCAGTAATGTTTTCTTCTTAACACCATATGAAACACTGCCTAGTTCTTAAGTAGTTTATTGCCATGAGTGATAGGTCCGTTCCATGAAACCAAAACGTAAAAAAGTTTGAATGGATGAGGAGCAGTTTACATACAATTCTGGTCAAGTTACCCAGTTGTTACCGAGTTGTATTAAAAAGTTGATCTCGGGCTTCCCTGGTGGCGCAGTGGTTGAGAGTCCGCCTGCTGATGCAGGGGACGCGGGTTCGTGCCCCGGTCCGGGAGGATCGCACGTGCCGCGGAGCCATGGCCGCTGGGCCTGCGCGTCCGGAGCCTGTGCTCCGCAATGGGAGAGGCCACATCGGTGAGAGGCCCGCGTACCGCAAAAAAGAAAAAAAAAAAAGTTGACCTCTTTAATACTGGCTAACAAGTGGTAAGTTTCAAATCAAGTGGCCAAAGTCAATGTTTCACTCGTTTTCAAGACAATCCTTTATTTCACTGACTTCAAACATTTTTTCTTCCTTCTAAACTCTTGTGCATCATAGACTCAATCAGCAGAGTGATTTGCATAAGGAAGTTCCCAAAACCTTTCCTTCCTTCCTTCATTCATTCAACAAATTTTACTGAGCAACTTCTATGTGCCTGGCACTAAACAAAGGCAAAAAATAAGCAAGGTTCCTCTTTTGAGGAGCCCACTGTCTAGCAGGAAGATAAACAGACATTATAGTGATTATATCTGCTGACTGTCAAGGCAGATAAATCAAAATTTTACTGAATATTCCAGATGCTATAACACTTTACTTACCATAGAAGCGGGCTTCACCAAGAAGGAACTGGTCTGGGTCTGAAAGGAAAAGTAGTTTTTCTGTCAAAACCCTCTATTCTGCCTTTGTTGTTAAGGAATCATCTTAAACAAGAGCAAGGATGCACCTCACCTCAGGGGTCTATGCAGCAATAGTCAGCTGGACATTCTCAGCGTTTTTAACCCATGGCTTGAATCTGTCCATCGAATCCAGTCCCTGAAAATACGCGTCTCCTCGCAGGAGACGCATCCATTAGTTTGGAGCCAAATGATTTTAATTCTAGTCCAGATTTTGCCACTAACTTATTGTTACCTCAGTTTCCTTATAAGCTCATGACTGGAATTTAGTTCATAATTCTTGCTCTACACAATATATAGGGCCATTTTAAAGATGAAATAAGATAATAGGTGCAAATATTTTTTTGTAAAGTTACATGCATTATACAGATGGGTGGTGGGTGGTGGTGACATTCTCTGCAAAGTACCACTGAAGTACTCCAGAAAGTCCTGGCAGTTATGACAGATTATGACGGATTATGTTTCTAGAATAGGTATATGTATTGAAATGAGACATGTCAAATCTAGTTGTTCCCCAGAAATGCTATTAATAGGGATTACATTTCCAACCAGTAGCCTAATGCTCAAAATTATAGACATCATAACACATGCCATCTGTAATCAAATATTACGTCAGTTTTTCATGTTACAGTAGGCCACTATTCAATGAAAAGCTTTCTCCAAAAAATAGTGTATATAATTTTAATTTTTAAAAGTCCAGGAAATAATCTCACACTGTTAAGTGGACTCTATAAAATTCTTATCTTCTCAAAAATGCCTGATTTAATTTGTTGCAACAAATGAACAACACCAAAAAGATCACAAATCTGAACTAGAGTTCTTTGGATACTGTTTGGCAGGCATCACTGAGAGCACTTTGGGAAGTTCTTTTGCCCACTTGAGTGTTTTTGAGCAATTCTTAAGAATATATTTAGGGTGTATTTACCTGCTCACCTATTCTCTCTCTCTCTCTTTTTTTTTTTTTTTTTTTTAAT
>NW_006798086.1:933429-938411 GCF_000442215.2 Lipotes vexillifer
GGCTCTAGAGCGCAGGCTCAGTAGTTGTGTTGCATGGGCTTAGTTGCTCCGCAGCATGTGGGATCTTCCCGGAGCAGGGCTCGAACCCGTGTCCCCTGCAGTGGCAGACGGACTCTCAACCACTGTGCCACCAGGGAAGCCCTGCTCACCTATTCTTAATGTAAAATTTTGTGTAACAAATTGCTGATCTTTCTATCTGTAATGAAGTTTTTTGTTTTTTCTTTAGTTGTCATCTTAACAGTACTAGAAGCTGTATCTAACCTGATACAAGAAAAAGCACAAACCCTTGATCACACTCAATTTTGTATTCTTTGATCCTTCATGATACCAAATAGCCACAAAGGTTTGGCTTGAATTGTAGCCAGATCCACAGGTTATTTATTGTTGAGCTTGATGCAGAATTTCACAAGTCACAAATCCTGCATGTTATCTTACCTATCAGATTATCATGATTGTGGAAACAATGCTTTGTAAACATTTAGAATATTTGGCTATAAAATAACGAGGACAAACTTTTCACAAGCACACCAAGTCTTAGACGTTGAGGATATTTTTCTTCCACAGCATAATCATGTCATGCAAAGTAATTTTGGAGCTATCTCCAGTAGCAGTAACCAGCCACAAAGTAAAAGTCCTCATTATTTTATAACTACGGATCACCCTTCTTCCTCCCAAGATGATTTCCCTAGTTTTTTGTCTCTTTTGCATCTCCCCTTTGTAGGCTTTCTCACACAGGCAGAGAGGACCCCAGTGAAGGACAGGGCTGCATCTTTGAATAGTTTCTTCCAGCATTAATTGCTTAAAGCTGCTTACTACTCAGCATACATTTTACATATTTGACTTAAAATTTCCATACTAGCAGTTTATGCCTTAATAACATAAATCAATTTTGAACCATTAGCTGTATTTTTTATTGTACCCATTGTTATTGTACTGAGAGACAATAAACAAAAGTTGGACTTTTGAAACAGGTCCCTATTTTGAGAAGAGTTTTGGGTTTCTTTGGAGGGGGGCAAAAAATACTTTGAAATTTTCCAATGATAGAATGTCAATTTGTCACAGTTTATAATCCTCCAAATAGTCAAGATCTGAAGATTGTTATCTGGGTGAAATTCCATTCTGAACAATCTGCTCTGGAACTTCAAAATTATTTACCAAAGATTGAAAACAGAATGTTTGTCTTTGTTGGTTTTGAGGCTACTTTTGAGCATCTGTCGGTTATATCATTGTGAAGTTCTGTAAACACATCAAGAAGCCACTGATCAGTTCCTTGACTGTGATCTTATCAAGGCTGGCCCTCTTGCTGTTTCAGCAGAAGTATATAGCATATTGTTTTAACTTCTAAAAATTGAAAAAGAGACTTTCATTTCTGGAACCAGCATTTTCTATCTCTCTGATCAACATTGTCTGCTGTTCATTTTCTGCTTGAGTGAACTTAAAGGAAGGCGGTTACCTTCCATGTGATGAATGGTAGATGATCTTTGGCTGTCCCCATCTTGGACAGTTTTTGTCTTAATGCTGACAAGAAATCTTCTCTATCTCTATGGACTCCTAATAATACTTTATAGAATCACTTGTTTCCTTACAAAATGCCAAAAAAGTCTATCCTTTAATAAACAGTGTAACCAATATGTGATGGAGAAGGAATTATTAACCTTTTCCACTATAAGGAAACGTGGATCTCCAGCAATTAGTTTTGCCCGTATTACAAACTGTATTCCACCAGTGATGCCATAAATACCTTCATGTAACAAAACACAGCTGTGTCAGAAACAAATCAATGGCTTAACTCTCAGCTTCTTGGTTTCTCAAGAGAAGGTCTTTGTTCCCTTCACAAGGAACTTCAACTTTTAATTACATTCATCAGTTTAGACACTTTAAAGTAAACCATTTGCTTTTTCAGAAAAATCAGGCTCAGGACATTTAACATTGGAATAATAATGTCGAGAACCCTTTCTTTTCTCTTCCAATTGCACTAGGTATCACCCTGTTCCAACATAATTTAATTTCTTCTGGTGTTTTCTGAAGTAAATGCATGTAAGAAAATGCACTGTCTGTGAATGTCAGCAAATAGTGATGAATGGCTTAACTAGGAAATGTGTTACGCTTAAATGGATTAAAGCTGGGAAATATTTAGCTGTGCACTTTGTACTGCATTCACATCCTGCTGGGCTGAAGAATGGTGCCCAGAAATGTACAAAGACAAATGTACCAGTGATGCAGATGCTCCTTAGGTTTTCTGTTTCTGAAGGCTCTCTCTCCAGCAGCTTCATTTCTTTTCCTGTAATTCCCCTCCCCGGTTATCTCACCCTATCTCACCCAATACTAGCAAGGCTTTATCTATCCACTCTCTGCAGATTACTCCAAAGCTTATATTTCCAGCTCTAACACAACCAGGAAAAGATCCCCACAAGATCTCACACTTAGCATGTCAGGAAGATCTTCCCACCGTACAATTCCTTCTCTATGCTTGTTGACAAGAGAGCATTTTCCCCAGGAACTCAAGGTGACACTGTAAAAGATACCTTGGAGTTTTTCTCACCGCAGCCTTTCCAAGGTTGGCTGACTCTCTTTGCATTGTCTCCTCCGGTATCTGTTCTTTCCTTTCTATTCTTACTGCCTTCATTTCGGCTGCTGAGTTCACTCTTCTGCCATGCTACTGACATGTTCCCTGCTTCTCCCTCCCCATGTCCAAATCCATCCTGTACACACCTTGAAACAAATATTTTTTAAAACACAGCTCTAAGCATTAATTCAGTAACTATTTGAGTGCTTATTATGTAAAAGTTCAATAATGTTGAATTGATTACATTCTACCCTCAAGGATCATATTGTCTTTACTATTATATATCAGATATAGATATGTAATATATATATAGCATATCATTTATAGTATATTATGTATCATATATAATATGTATAATACATATGTAATTCTATATGTAAATATTATGAAAACCTTTGCTTATCTGTTTTTCTGTTATGTCTTTACCATGCTATTTTCTCTGCCTGAATGACTGGTTCAAAGCTTAACTTCAAGACACAGATACAATGCCAACTCCTCTTGGAGGAAAATCCATGTGGAGACTTTCTCAACTTAATTTTATTTAGGAGGAATGCTTGCATGTTTCATCACCACTGCTAAATGTCAGTATTCTTTGAGTCAGAACCTATATCATATCCACCCCCATGGCCATCCACACTGCCTGACCAGAAGGCATTGTAATGCACTGGTCAAGCACCCAGGCTTTAATCCCTACCCTGCTCTGAACAGCTATGTGTCCTTGACTGGGGTACTTAATACCTACTGGTTAAGATTGTTATGAGGCTTAGCAGAGACAATACACACGAAGTACTTAGTACAGCCCCTGAAACATAATAGCACTCAATGAAAGTGTTAGTTGTTACTGTTCTCTTAGTACATGCGTGACACTTAAGAGACAACCAAAAAGATATTTTCCTGCAGCAGTTTTGTGGCTTGTGAATTGCATGTGCTCAACATGTGACAAGGAGTTTAAACCAGTAGCAGTACTGTGTGCCCTCAGGGCTCACTTCTGACTAGCTTGGCAGAGACCTTTTAGGAAAGAGGTGAGATTTGATATTTATCTTATATATTCTTATACTTTCTTGTCAAAGAAGGAACTAGAGAAGAATTAGAAAATGTGACTTAAAGCTTTACATTTTATTGATTTATTTTTACTTTGCTAGATTTTCTTTGGTTTTCTGATTTCCTCCTTGTTTTTGTAACAGCTATTTTGTCATAAACTTATATTCTTTATAATTACAAAACATATCCACATTCATGCACATATTGCAGTAACACATAGGGATAGAGGGGTAGGAGGCATTGGTATTCTTTTTTTTTTTACAGATGAAAAAAATAAGAGACGTCAAGATCAATGATTGCCCAAAGTCATTCAACCATTAAATGGCAAAACCTGAGCTAAAACCCAGGCACTTTGGTGCTGACCCCTTTGCCATTTCTCATATACTACATTACCTGCCACTCTGTTTATTTAACAAGGACCTCTAGGAAGAAATATCCCTTGGAGTGACTACCCAGAAAGAGATCCCTTTATTTGGTGTTTCCAAGGTATCTTCACACCCAATTTGACTTCATTGCATGACTTTTCATTTTTTAATTTTAACTTTAAAAATCACATCTAATATTTTTTTCTATTTCCAAAAGCAGTATGTGTTTATTACAGGAATTTTATGGAACACAAATAAATACAAAGAACAAAATGAAAATCAGCCTTAATCTCACTATCCAGAAAGAGATAAATGATAAAACATTTTCATATATAATTCCAGATATGTTTATTTGCATAGGTATTAATTTGAAAATGTTTTCTTTAAAATAGAGATATGTTACACAGACTATCTCATGGCACATGTTTTTCAGTCTTCAGTGAAAACTTTTGTCATCATTTTTATTAGTTGCATATAATTCCAGTATATGAATATGCCATACTTATTTAATCCATCCCATATCTGTAGACAGAGGGGTTTCAGGTTTTCCGTTGTAAGGGAAAAAGATGGCTAATGTCTTTTTAGGTAAAATATTCTACGTACGCATTATTTTTTTATTAACATAAATTCCAGGAGGTAAAAAACAAACGTGAACAGAGAGACTGTCAAATCTTAAGGTTTTAGATGTGAAGTGTTCATTGTTCTGCAAAAGAGTCATTTCATTTTATACCTACCAATCTGTACTCCTAGAAGCAGTATATGAGAGAAACCCTTTGAATGTCAACATGTATAAATTTATCAACATTTTAATTAAAAGACTAAAGCCCGGGTTTCCCTGGTGGCGCATTGGTTGAGAGTCTGCCTGCCGATGCAGGGGACACGGGTTCGTGCCCCGGTCCGGGAAGATCCCACATGCCGCGGAACGGCTGGGCCCGTGAGCCATGGCCGCTGAGCATGTGCGTCCGGAGCCTGTGCTCCGCAACGGGAGAGGCCACAACAGTGAGAGGCCT
>NW_006798086.1:938438-939553 GCF_000442215.2 Lipotes vexillifer
AAAAAAAAAAAAAAAAAAAAAAAAAAAGACTAAAGCCCATCCTTCCTTTCTTCTTTCTTTTTTTCTTTTCTTACTAGTCCATAGATAGTAGGTTCTTTTATTGGAGGTGAGGGAGCTGTATATGTGTGTATGAGGGCCTCAAACAAACAGTAGATGAGTACATTTCCCAGTAATTGCTTGTTGGACATTGCCCACACTATTCTGTAGACCTGGGAATGCTGAAGGGATTTTCCATGAAAATTTCATTTACTACCAAAATAACCATGGAATATATTTTTTAAATTACATTTTCAATTGGATAGTACTTAATTTCTTCTTCCCATAAAAAACTTCTGTCACTTTCATTGAATTTTTTGCGGGGAAGGGTCTGAAACGTTACTGTCTTTTTGACTGTACATTTTAGTGTGCACTACACTAACTGTTAATGAATATGAGAACTTTTTGGCTGTAATTGTCAGAAAGGCAGCCCGAACCATTCAAATGAAGAGGAAGGTTTACTGGCTCCCAGAATGGAAGGAAACCTTGAATAACCTAGCTGGGATAAGAAGAGTGTTAAGGTCCAGCTCTAGGGATTCAGGCACTGTCAGGAATCAATCTGGTTTTCCTCTCTGCCTCTCTTAGGCTGTCAGTTTCATTCTGTCTCACTGCTGACTGCATTTTTCCTTGTGGCAGAAAATGTGGATTTTGATAGCTCTCTAGCTTTGTTGCCTTAATCTTTAGCCCTTGTGGGGCATTTACCTGAGGAGTTTGGAGAGATACCTGAAGGTCAAATATTTCTGGATGGGTTGTGGGCATAGATATTTGGCTCCAGATTCAAAAAGCTAATGGAGTACCTCCCCCTGGACCAATCAAATGTGTTTAGGCAGCTACAGTACTATGATTGGCCCAATTTGGGTCCATTTTGGATCTATCAACTCTGGCCAGGGAGGTATGATCACAGAAGAATGTGGCAGTCCCTAAAGGATCCATATCGATGAAATATGGGGAGGAGCAGGCCCCACTGGAAATGAGAGGTAGTTTTAGTAATCCCAGAACGTAGAGGTGGTGCTGAGTAGAAATAAACGAACAAAAATAGATCTCTAACACACGGTGCCTGAATGACTTTTTTTCCCTAC
>NW_006798086.1:939679-947703 GCF_000442215.2 Lipotes vexillifer
CTACAATACCTGGTATCTCTCTGTGCTTCAGCAATTTTACAGATGTACAAAAGGACATATAAATCCATGTAGGAGCATTTTGCAGTAGCATATTTTTGCTTCTTCGGGAAAACATTGAAACTAACATAATATGGGATTATCAATAAGTAATAGCTTTGCACAAACTAGTGAGCTTTCTTTCATATAGAAATGGATAGAATTAAATATCCAAGATAGAAATTTTAGCACTTTATAGCTACGTCCTTCACTAGTTCTAATGATGTCTAAACGTAAACCGAACAGCAAAAATGTGCACTATTGTTTCCTAGAATGTGAGCCATGTTTGTCTTTATAAAATTCAGTGTCCATTGCAAGTGCTGTTTAAACCTTCTTAATAGGAATTAATTACTACAGCTTATGCTTGAAGACTGTGTGTCACTACCCACGCATTGCTATGCTTGTCCGATTAACTCTAGGTCAACTCACTGAATTGTAGTTTGAGCAAAGCTCAGATCTTCTCAAAGTGATCAAGCATGATTCCTTTAAAGGTAATTTAATTGACTTAGAGGAAAATCATCAATGTTCTCCAGGAATAGTGGAATAATTCGTCAACAGGAGAAAATATTAATAAAAAGAGCATTAGTTTTAGAACCAATTTAGACCTAATGGATGGTTTGAGTTGGAAATTCTACTTCCATTTGGCATCAGTATTTCTACAGATAAGCATATGGCTTGGTGAAAGTGGAAATTTGAATGGTGTGTCTCATAGACTGGGAGACCTTGCAAGAAACAATAAAAAGAACTGGGTCCAGGGACCTAAGTCTTTTCTTGAGGCAAGACTACTGATTTTTTCAAGCAAACTTGTCACCAAAGATATATGCTCAGAATCAAATTAATGTTCAACATTTTGGAATGTTTACTGTGTGCTTTTCACTAAGCTAAGACAGATAGATAGGTAAAAATGAAGAAGTCTCTATGTGCAAATACCTAGTGGTTTAGTGCAAAAGCCAGCTGGGTAAGGAGAAAGTTAGAGTGCAATACAGTAAGCTTTATCAAAGAGGTATAAACAGTGTGCTATGGGAGCCAAGGAGTACTAGGATGAACTCTGCAGAGGGTACCAGGTATGGCTTTCCTCATGTGGTCACATTGACACTGCATCACGACGATCAGAAAAGTAATTCTGTGTGAGGAAGGGCAGACAAAATAAAGGTTGTAACATATGCAAGAGTGGGAGTCCTTGAATGGTTTTCTATCAAAACTATTCAGGAAGTATAAATTTTAGTGTGACCAGAGTAATGTCTAAATAGGCCAGTGCTATCCAGGAGAACTTTGCAAAATATTCTGTCTCTGTACTTTTCAACATGGCAGCCACTAATCAGAATGGCTGTTGAACACTGGAAATGTGGACTAGCATGACTGGGGAACCGAATTTTTAATTTAATCTAACTTAATTTAAATATATGGGACTAGTGGCTAACACATTGGACAGAGCAGATATAGACCAAATCTTCAGGCCTAGGTAATTATGGAAGATAGGGAAGAAGGCTTGGGGTCATGGTGAGGAGTCTGTGTTTTGTTTCGTTTAATTTATTTATTTTCAGCTGCACTGGGTCTTCATTGCTGCGCGTGGGCTTTTCTTTAGTTGTGGCGAGCAGGGGCCACAGTTCGTTGCAGTGTGCATGCTTCTCATTGCAGTGGCTTCTCCTGTTGTGGAGCACGGGTGCAAGAGCTTCAGTAGTTGTGGCACACGGGCTCAGTAGTTGTGGCTCATGGGCTCTAGAGTGCAGGCTCAGTAATTGTGGCGCATGGGCTTAGTTGCTCCACGGCATGTGGCGTCTTCCCGGACCAGGGATCCAACCCATGTCTCCTGCATTAGCAGGTGGATTCTTAACCACTGCGCCACTCAGTAGTTGGGCTCATGGGCTCTAGAGTGCAGGCTCAGTAATTGTGGCGCATGGGCTTAGTTGCTCCACGGCATGTGGCGTCTTCCCGGACCAGGGATCCAACCCATGTCTCCTGCATTAGCAGGTGGATTCTTAACCACTGCGCCACCAGGGAAGTCCCAAGGAGTCTGTGATTGAATAATGTGGTGCCTGATTCATTTATTTGGATGACAGCTCTGGCACCAGTGTGAAGAAAATGGATTATAGGGAGAAAGGATGGTGGCAAGCTGAGAGATAAGATGGGCCTGACAAGGGCATTGGCAGTGAGTCTAAAAGACGATGGGGACACATTTCTTAAGTATAATCAGTTAAAATTAGGTTGCCAGCATCTATGGTAAATGAAGAGAATTTGTTGTAAAGGACTCGTGTGTCTTTAACTTGAGAAACTTAATTAATGCCAATACTTAATAGAAGAAGAAATGAAAGAGGAAGAGTAGCTTTTGTGGAAGAAAGAGTGAATTCAGTGTTTCAAATATTTAGTTAGGAGTGATAGATATTAGATCCTTGGAGTCTGTTAAATTTTAGAAAAAAAAGGATGAAAATCCAAAGAAGTTGAATCATTTAAAATAAGATGAAAATGTCTTTGGACCAAGACATACATAACCATCCTAAAGCCTTTGTTAAATTGCTTTCTCTTTTCATTCTGATTAAGATATTATTTTATACCCAAGGAATCTTTAATGAATGAAACAAGTTTATGCATAGATTAGTGAGATGAAGAGAGGCCTGGGGAGTACAAGAACCATCTAGCACTGCCGTTTTTTTGGTTGGTTTGTTTTGTTTCTTTTCTGGAAGCTTTGACAAAGAGAAAATTCGACTGTTTTCTTAAATCTGTACAACCGTTGTAGATAAGGGTCTTCTCCTGTGTCATTTGCTCCTCTGTATATACAAACATCCATTTTAATTTTCCACCTATATAAGTTGATTCTCTGAGTTATTTCCCCAAGTAGAGATGACTGGTTCTGTGGATTACATCTCTACTTCTTCACCAGCAGTTCCTTGGTGGTAACCATTAAACAAAATGTCCACCCTTCATCTCTGTGGATCAGTTAGCCCCTGAACTCTCACTTCATTCCTTTTCCAAGCAGGTGGCTCCAGTGGATGTAAAACGGGTTTCATAAAATGAGTGACGCCTATGGATGTTCATGACATCAATTTCTCTAGCAATCACTTGTTAAAGTTACATTTTACAAACAATAAACCACTTCTTCTGTGGCAGTGACTTTCCTCCTTTCTGCTCTGCTATTTCAGGCGAAAGCTGTGCATTGCTTAAAGACTTCTATTTTCACTACTTAATGTGGTGCCCTTAAGGAAAACATACTGTTAACATGAGCTTGGAAAACAGGCTTTCAACCCAGAGATGATTGTACACACTGTATATTAACCCTCCTTTGGCACGTTCATACAGAAAGAAAGATAGATGTTGTCAGTATGAACTTTCTGTGGGTCAGTGATCTCTGTGGACCTAGGTTCTGTCATATTCCTCAGGACTGGGGTGAATCATCAGATAACAATTAGAGAGCAGGCTTTAAAATGGCAGATATTTGATCATACGAAATGGCAAACTTTGCTACTGAGAATCTTGTTAAACTTTGTGTCTTTCTGTCCTTTGACAGTGTGTACGTTAGCATCAGGGACTTTTTCTGATTGCAATTCCAAATCATGTGACAAAGAGAAAGAGAGGAACATACATACCAAGTTTGGAACCTTTCCAGAAAGCCAGCTGGTCCTCTGGATAAGCAGATGCGTACCTAGTACTGGACATGTGTGCAGGAAAAGAGAAACAACTAAACTCAACCAAATGGTGATGAGAGCAATTTATCTATAGGAGAAGTTGGACTTTACTTTCTCATCCTTCGTGTATTTGTGTAATAGTACTAAGAAGAGCTAATGTAGCAAGGGCTCTGCTTGAATAAAAAACTGCCTCCTTAAATCAACTCCATGAAGTAGATGCCAGTATTAACCTTGGCTTTTTTAATGAGGAAACTGACACACATGAGGTTGTGACTTACTAGGTCACATAGTCAGTAAATGGTGGCGCTGTCTCTGGGGCACAAGTCACTATTACCTTAACAGTCTGAGTGTCTAGTTTCCAAATTACTTTTACAGCTTTTTAAAAAAATATTAGTTTAGTATGCACAGGTATCAGATTCTCATCCATATTACTTTTGTTCTTTAAACATGCATCTGCTTCTGTAAATATATTAGTAAAATGAATGTGAGAATGGAGGCATCTGAAATTCAGCAAGCACCATTCTCCCAAATTCTGAGACTGGAGAATCTGTAGAAAGAACACTACAGTTGGAAATAGTTTTAACTTTCAAATGTCCCACTTCAACCCAGTATCCATTTCATCCAGACTCAGTTTGTAAGTGAGGATTTCTTTTATAGAAGGTAAGCATCACGTGTACATCCACCTAACGATAAAGCCTGAAATCTTTCAGTGCTTTCAAACACACCATGGGATCTCCAGCTAAAGCTTTTATACTTGCTTTTTCTAAAAGAAGAAATCCCGTGGTTAAAGATTCTTTGATGGTAGAAACTTGTTTTAACAATGGTAAAGCCGAGACTAATTGAATGACTTTTCCCTTATTTTGTAAGTGGGTTAGAGAATGAGTGCAGTCATATAGGAAGTTTTCGAGAGTAAGAATGACAAGTAGAGTGGATGAATCCTGAATTTTGTATGACTAGGATGGTGTTGATAGTGTAGGTTAGAATTTTATTTTGCCATATGTAATTTCATATTACAACCACATCACCGATCATATTAACAGCTCAAAAAATCACCTCTTTGCCACATATATCATCTGTTGTTCAGTTGCCCTGTTTAGCTCTCTTTTACACCAAGTTTGCAGGTATCCAGAAATAGAACCTATATAGAGAGTTAACTAAAATGTTTTATTTTCAAGTATTGTTATTTGGATTTTCAGTTATCCAGAAATCTTAAGAAATGTTATCTGATGCTTCAACTTTGCCAGTTCTGTACCTGGTGGAAGAGGGGATCAACTATTCATAAAAGGATTTTATTAATCCTTTTGTATTCAGTGTTTCGTTATTCGCTTATTTGTTCAACAAGCATTCATTTATAATATTGTTTGCAAAGCCATGTGGGTAGGTGCTATAAATACAAATAAGGCATGTGGCTTGTCCACTATGTGTTTGCAGTCAACTTTTCCTGGGAGTCTGTTAAGGCACTTCCTTGAAAGAATGCATCATCACTCTAGTTTCCTCTTAGCTGTGTGCAATTATTGCAATCTTGATAAATCAAAATTTGGATAACTGCAGTGCTTGCTGAAACTCTGACCTCCTCAAGATCCCAGATGTGAGAGGGTTTTTTTTTATCATTCATGTGAAATATCTAGTAAGTATTTATAGAGTACCCACTCACAGTACCCGGAGCATCTGTGCTGAATGTCATAGGGGATACAAAATGAGATAGAACTAACAAAATTTTTCCTAGCACATTCTTTATGTAGGAACTAAACATATTTTAAAAGTTCACATTATAAAGTAGTATAAGTGAAATGAATGGTAGAGTGTATAAATGCTAAATACATTCAAATGAGAAATAAATTCAAAGGTTAGGAAAAGGCTGTCCAGAAGACTGACTTAAGTACAGAGATAGAGTTTCAATGGATGAAAAGCACAAGGAGAAGAATTTCAGGTGAGGTAAGGTTTTGGAGCAGGCATCAGCAAAAGAGGTTATTCAAAGAGAACTTGGTTTGTATATATTGGCATTTATATATATATATATATATATATATATATATATACACACACACACACACACACATATATATACATGTATATACTTATATGTATGTGTATAATATATATATATCTTTTATCTAAAAGTTTTATTTAAACTATTTTTAGCCTAAATATAAAAGCAATAGAAGTAAAAATCAAGATATAGTCAGCTACTTTTGTTTGACACGCTGTTACTCTTGGGATTTAGGCCCGTATAAGTAGCAAAATTAGATATTTTTTCCTCACATCCTTTCATTCACTAATATATTCATTCACTCATACTAAAATATGTCCAGCCCTGTGCTGTGTGTTTGACATTAGGATAGCCCTGAATAGTAAAATACCTCACCAAAGGAAAACATTGGCATGCCAGGTGGGATTTGTCTGTAGGGTGATGGGAAGGCCACATGGTTAAGCTGAGGGATTCATTGACTGATTTGTACAAATGTTGTTTTAGCTCTTGGAGCTACTGCCCCCTCCACTCCATGCATTCAAACCAATTTAAAATTTGCATGAGTCTTTCTACACTGGTGATTTGAGTTCAGTGTATCTCTATTTTTTTTCAGTATATTCTAGTTTACACTTCCACACACTTTTTTCAAGAGATATTAGAAATAAATTTGCCTTTTACCACTAACTCACTTCTATTTGTTTAAGTTAAATATATATTACTCTCTGGATAAAGATATATTACTAAAGAGATCCTAAAGATATATTACTCTAAATATCCCTAGGAAGAGTCAAATGAAATTACTTTGTCTAAATCTGATATGCTAAGTAATTCTAAAGTGTAACTTTAGAAGGAAACCATTCTATGTTTAATCTTCAAATGTCTGCACATCTTGACAACTCAGAGCAAATAAATTGTATTTTTGCCGATTATGACTTTTTTGGAGAAAGGTTCTCGTGATAAGATATTGGCAGAAAAATGTGACTCCTATGGAGTATTAGATGAGATCTCAGTGGAGAAAAGAAAGGCAAGGAAAGGAAGGGTGAGGAGTGTAAGGGATGGCAAAGAATCTCTTATCAGGGATTCATGATGCAGAGAAATGAGATAAGGCAAAGTACACATGAGAAAAATAATTAATGATGAAAAAGACGTTGAATACACAATGAGGAATCAGAAAGCTTTATTACAATACCAGTCAGAAAAGGAATAATACTTCTCTCCCACAAGTAGGCATTGGCCTGCTCAATATTTTAAGCTTTAATTGAGAGTCTCATTGTTCATTGACCACACCTCTTCTCATTTATTTTCACAGCAATCTTGGGTAGCAGAAAAATAATCATTTAGAAAACTATAATGGAGCAAGTGACTTACTGTCTTAAGTATTTAGCATACTGTATGTAACTCAATAAGTGTAAATGTTCCCAATTAATTTTTATTTTACAAGAAAATACTCCCTGTGTTAACTTGATTGTGTAAACTGTTCCCTACCTTTTTTTTCCCCCTGTATTTCTTGTCCTGCCACACATCTCTGCTGTCTGCAACCCCTTTTTTTTTTTTTTTCAAGCGACATCAGGACATAACGCTGTTACAGAATTTGAAAACTGAACCTCTGGCTAGTTGAAAGGACCTCTGATTTAAACCAGATTTCTGACGTGTAATATTAAATTAAAAACTGTCAGAAAGGAAGATTTTTTTAAATGGTAGTGGGACCAGAGCCAGCTCTGTATTTCAAAGTTCTTTTAGTAAACAGTAGGACACTTTTCTCTCTTTGATTTTATTTCGTGAATCGAATTCTTTCCCCCAAATGACTGAAAAGCCTTTTATATGTTTATTGGTCAGGAACACAGTATTTAATCCTTCCCCCGCTTTCCAATGGAATATTGCTGCATTTTGTAACTGGAAGATTGTTCCTTTTGTTACTGAAAGCTTATTCAGAGTAATTAAAATCAAGGTTCTCTCCAGTTCCCCAAATGTTTACTTAAAAATAAGGTCAGGGGCTTCCCTGGTGGCGCAGTGGTTGAGAGTCCGCCTGCCGATGCAGGGGACACGGGATTGTGCCCCGGCCCGGGAAGATCCCCCATGCCACGGAGCGGCTAGGCCCGTGAGCCATGGCCGCTGAGCCTGTGCGTCCGGAGCCTGTGCTCTGCAATGGGAGAGGCCACGACAGTGAAAGGCCCGCGTACCACACACACAAAAAAAGGGCAGATTTCAGACACCTTGATAGTAGAGAGAATTCAATAGAGGTGGTGGCAGGGTCTCATCAAAATTATGTGATCAAAAATATGTTTTGATCAGCTACAGTTTCCTTCTTGATGGATGAATACAACCTGATTCAAAAAGAATATCATTCAGTCTTTTGGTTTTTTTTTAACTCTGGTGTGAGTTTAAGACATTGTGCCTCT
>NW_006798086.1:947713-970398 GCF_000442215.2 Lipotes vexillifer
AAGGCTGATTTCCAAAAGGTGAAATAAACAAAATACTAAGTTTCAAAAGAGTGTGTGGGAAGCATTTTGCAGTGTGGGAGGTCAGTGAAGTCTTACCAAAAGAGGAAGGTGTTGTATGGCTAACTCTACTGGTAGGAGCTATCAAACTCTATGTATAACCGTAAAATAATATACAACTTCAATTGTATAATAATGATATCACTATGTATATCATCAATATACTATATACATATTAGATATATAATAATAGGAGCTATACATGCATAGCTGATGAATTTTCCATATCAAAAACTTTATTCCATTTAGCAAGCCCTCTGTCTTTTGCAGGCTAGTTATCTTTCTGACATGAATTTTAACTGCAAGTTGAGTAAGGGAATTTTTTTTTTAATTGTAGGCACCCCTTTTTATCTTCAAATTTTAGTTAAATTGAGTTTTTTTTTTTAAATAGATTTATTTATTTATTTGTTTTTGGCTGCGTTGGCTCTTCGTTGCTGTGCGCGGGCTTTCTCTAGCTGTAGTGAGCGGGAGCTACTCTGTTGCAGTGCGCAGGCTTCTCATTATGGTGGCTTCTCTTTGTTGCTGAGCACGGGGTCTAGGTGCGTGGGCTTCAGTAGTTGTGACGCACGGTCTTAGTTGCTCCGTGGCACGTGGGATCTTCCCGGACCAGGGCTCAAACCTGTGTCCCCTGCACTGGCAGGCAGACTCTCAGCCACTGCGCCACCAGGGAAGCCCCATTAAATTGAGTTTTAATGTAAGAATTCGAAAGCTAGAATAATGTGGAAGAATGCTAACATAGTAAGGCTTTTATAAATTCAGTGAATCTCATCTTGGTGCCTATCCTTTCTAGCATCTCCCTAGGCACCTCCTTCGTGGTTCCTACCTAGAATTCTATTAATGTCAGTAATGACATTACTGTAAAGGATTAGGATCCAGGTGTTATTAGTGTATATAGTTATTTGGGGAAGGGGAATAACCAACCTTTATGTTAGATCAGCTGTCTCTAACTGTCATCCAGAAAACACTAGCTTGGGTAAATGTAATCTACTTTCTAAGAACAAGTGTTCTATGATAAAATGAGCTCTGGGGAAAAAAGTCCCACTTGTGGAGGGCAGTAATATACTTGGCCATATAGAATTCTGAGAAATACCATTAAAAACCATACTGGCTAAACTTTGATTAGCAGATAAGCCATCTAATTTACTTGCCCAGGGAAATACTTTATTTCTCTGTTAACCTGACCTAGAACACGTTTTCCTGTTATAATAATCTAGGATCTATTTCACCTCAAGGGCATACTCCATTTGGTATTTGCATTAAGAAATCTCATCCAAAAGATTATGGTACAATGGAATCTAATTTAACTAAAATGCTTGGGGAAAGATGCTATTTTATTTAATTAAAGATTGAAAGGAATCACTTAAAATATTTGCATTGTTGGAAACAATTAAATCTTTCTGTTTGGTACTTATTGTTCTAGCAAATATTGTCACGTTTTTGAGGATTTAGGGCACTGTAAAACTTTGGAATTCCGTTCTGCACTGATAACTATTGCATAGATGTTAAGCTGTAAGAAAATAGAATATATGTTTAATATATAAATATGTTGGAATGTATTCCTAATGAACTTTTCATTTTATTTTTTAACACAAGTAAAATAGGAAAAAATCAATTAATGAAGTTTTGGTCATTTGTGTTTTGGCCAATTGAAGTTTTCTTTATTGTCCTTGCATAGGCTTTCTGATTTAATCCTAAGGCACTGTTGAATGCACTAAGTTACCATTGAAAATCTCATTTTTGCAATAGACTGACCAAGCATTGGATGAGTATAGGAAAAAAAAAACCCTGATTGGAAATTTTCTTTAACTTAAGGAAATTGACATAATGTAGTGATGTACTTCACAGTACCAGAGATAATATGTCTGAAACCTTGTCTCAAACTGTCTTACAATATTTTTTTTCCTAAGTTGTTTTGGGAACTTTTTAGTTGTTTAGTTTGAAATATCAGCATAGGAATGTATAGTTACTATTGTGATTAGTACTTTTGGGGTTAATTATGATGTTTATAGTTGCCATTTTAATATTCTTCCCTCTCCTCTTACACACACGTAAAGATATAGCTTTTCAGTTACCTACTGCTTATTGACTATCAATTTCACCAATTGTTTTTCTATGACACTATTTTATCATTCCTCCAACTTTCCAAAAAGTGTTTACCAATTCTGGGAAGGTGTTACATTTAGTTCCGTTAAGCTATTTTGTAGTCCCCTAGACTATTGACAGAATTCCATTATGAGCGTGTTAAGTAAGACCTCACCTATCCTTAGCACCATAGATAACGTACCAGGGGTTAAACAGAAATTCCCCTGAGCTGTCAAATACATATAAAAAATTCACCTGCCTCTAGTCATAGAAAAAGGCTTCAATCCCTCATATATTGGGTATTTAATTTTAGCCCATCCATAACTCCAAAGTATTTTATTATCCTGTTTCTTATCCAATATATGTTAGAGGAAGTAGCAAATAAAAGAGGTGAATGGGAGCAGCCCACATTCAGGCTTTTTGGCTGCAATAGTAAGTAATAGCTAAGAGCCTAAGTAGCTAAAGGGAAAGAAACTGTTCTTTCTTTTCTCCCAAGAAAGCAGATTCAAGGACTTTAAAAAATTATGGCTCTCCTAGAGTAGATCTTGTCCTGGAGGGGGAAAAATGGTATGAAAGACATTTCTGGATCAATTGACAAAATGGAGATATGGATGGTAGATTAGATCAAATAATGTATTGCATTGTCTTGATAACTGTACTGTGATTGTGAAAGAGAATATCCTTATTAGGAAATACACTGAATTATTTAGAGGGAAAGTGCCATGATATATATAGTTTATTATCAGTGGTTAAGAGAAACTAATTGTGTGTGTGTGGCGAGAGAGAGAGAGACAGAGACAGAGAGACAGAGAGACAGAGAAGAATAGAGAAAAAGAGAGAACAAATAAACAAATAAGGGGAAATGTTAATAATATATGAATCTGGGTGAAGTAGATAACAGGGATTCCTTGTGATGTTTTTTTTGTTTGTTTTTGCATCTTTTCAATAAGTTTGAAATTATTTCCAGATAAATTTTCTTTTTAATCATGATTTATTGCACAGCACATACTCAAAGTATGTTCTTTTATACTTTTTTATTCCGTTACCGAATATCATATATTCGTAATGAAAGTATTAAGTTATCAAGTAAATATTCTGCATCCCATACTTAAGAAAGCAATGTCTATGTAATTAGATATTTCTTTAACGAATACTTAAAATATCATTCAGGGAGAAAACCTTCAACCCCCAGACATCTTGGCTATAGATATATGTCCTATCACACTGTATACAGTGTTACATGAACTTTTCAATTGCAGAGTTGAACCGAAAGTAAGTACAGTCAGCCCTGCATTATCCATAGCTTCTGCATGTGTGGGTTCAACCAACTATGAATCGAAAATATTTCAAAAAAAATTCCAAAAATCTCCAAAAAAATTAAAAACTTGAGTTTGCCATGTGCTTAGGGCTACTTACATAGCATTTACATTGTATTTAGTATTATAAGTAATCTAGAGATGATGTAAAGTATATGGAGGATGTGCATAGATTTTATGCAAGCACTATGCCATTTTATATAAGGAAATTGAGCATTCTCAGATTTTGGTACCTTGGGATGGGGGTGGTTCTGAAACCAATCCCCTGCAGACACTGAGGGACAACTGTATACAACTCTTCTAACATTTTTAAAAACTATTCTTCTAAGGACAGAAGTCATCAATGGTACAATCGGATATTATTCTTTTTATTTTCTATCTTACAGCCCTATTAATTTTTACTGGCCCAGTTTAATGAGTAATTTACATATTTTACGTAAGTATGTATATATTGTGTATGTATACACACTCACACACACATACATACATATATAATTATTCCATACTCTAAATCAAAGGTTATAATTTGATGGAGTTGGCTTCTTCCTTATCCATATAGTTCAAATGTGCCTGATTTCCTCCTCTTTGTGAAACATGAGATGGAATGAAATGGGGATGATCTTAAAGACGGTGCTCATATACTTCCTGTAGGTGGCAGTGTCTACCAGAGCTTTTGTGTGACACTTTTTCCCCTGGCTTTCTGGCTTTTCTTTCAGACTGTTGTCTGGGGCAGTCAGGAAAACTCACATGGGCCATGAATATTGACATTCATGATGAAATGAAGGAGCAAAGATAGAGAGACAGCAGAGAGGGGCAAGACTTAGGTAGCGCTTGAAACTAAAGGGAAAAGAACAACAAATGTGAAGAGAGTTTACTGGTTGATTAAGTGTCCCCTTATTGCTTACTAAGTTAAAAAGAGCAGAAAGGAAGAGTATTTTGCAGATCCCAAAACTCTCTCTTCATCAACCTCCAAAATCCACGTGGCTATAACTAGAAAGATAATTCTGCTACAATTGCCCTGAAGGGGAAATGATAGGGAATAATTGATTTCTCACTGAAGGAATGAAGATTATATCAGTAGCTTTCAGAGGCCAAAGTTTTGCTTTGGAAATCTCTCCTAAGGATGAAAATGGAAGATGAGAAAAAAAGTATAGCCATAGTTTTAAAGAATGTTAAAATATTTTTGTAGGATTCTGTTGCAGTCTTGTTAGAATTAGTATGGATTCTGTAGAGCTTTGAAATGATTTTAAGGTGATCAGTAAATCCATTAAAAAATCACTAAGCATGTACTCTGAGCAAAACACCATGGACCCTAAAGTGTAAGCATTGATGGTCATCAATAAAGACACTGTAGTCTGGATAAGAAGCTGAGACATGATAACTCAATCATTATTTGATAATAAAATAGAATGATGTAAGAGAAGTCACATGTGAGTGCTATATGAAGAAGATGGACAGCAGTTGCTATTCAAGTCCTGAGAAGAAATTACTAGTCTGGAATCTAGGGTTCTAGGAGGAACTTGGCCCTGAATGATGAAAAGCATTGAGATTGACAAAGAGAAGGGTTTAAGGTATTTGAGCTTGGGTGGACATGGGGTTGGAGCCTGGCAACAGTCCTGAAAGCTTTAGAAAACAGGAAGTAGATCAGTCTAATGAGAGCTGGTGGCCTGTGTCTAGGAGGAGAGAGAAAATGGTTGCAACAGCAGGATAGAGCCAAACTGTTACATATCTGACTTACAACTTTGGATGGATTGTGTAGAGTCATTTAAAGTTATTTTTGCAATAGAGTGAGATGATGAGTGGGAGCTTTTTAAAGGAAGATTAATCTAGCTGCAGGGCATTTGCACATTTGCTGCTCTCTCTGTCCTTAGGTAATAAATGGATTTCTAAAAGTTACATAGCCTCTCCCTTGTTTGGTATCTGGGTTGATTTTAATTATACTTAAATCAACCCATAATAAATTAGTGTCTTTCAGCCAAGAGTGTCTCTGAGTTCCCTTGAGATAGCATGATCCATTGCTCATGGAGTGTCCTCATATAGCTATAAAGTTCTTTCATATTATTTAAACTAAATTCTCCCCACTGTGCTTAAGTACAGTGCATTCTGAACTGTACCCACCAATGAGATGAATTGGTCAATGCTGCTTTTACCCATGAACCTTTACATGTTTGTAGATAATTCTCCTCTTACTTCTTCCCATGATGGATTAACATTTCCTTTCTTTCCTTCCTCCCTCCCTCCCTCCCACCCCCCGCCTTGCTGTCTATCTGCCTATCTACTTAGCTAGCTACCTATCTATATTTATCTCTTTTTCTTAGTTTCTTCTCTTCCCTGCTCATATTCTTTGGTTTAGTCCTCAACCTAACATTGGATGATATTAATCATTAACAGGCCTATGGAGAAGGAAACAAAATACACTTGTCATATTTTTTTTTTCTTATTTTCTTCATGGACTCTATCACAAGGATAGGATGATAGTTGAGAGCAGCAAACAGTCTTAGTTAACATTTCCAGTGACCTGCTACTTTATTCTTTTTAGGCTCTATGCTTGGGCTTAATTTTATGTTCATTCTCACCTTCTTGATTTTGTTTAGTCATCCCTAGTCATACCTTAATGCCTTTTAAATCCAATCCATCCTGAGTTTTTTCTTTTTTCAAGTTTTCAGTATTTCTAAGTTTTTTAAAATGCTTGTGTCACTAAAAGGTATGTATTAACTGGCCTGATAAGATTTCTAACAGAAAGGAGTTTTACAGTCTTAATAAAAAAAAAATTCTTAAAAATCACTTAAAATTCTTTTTTTCTTAAGCACAATCACCTTTCATGGTCTACTTTGAATACTCCCTTCTCTAGAAAACCCTCTATAATCTTCCTATCCCATGCTGACCATGCTCTTCTCTGAAACTTATAGTTAATTTGGCCACTGTCATAGAGTGTAATCTTACTTGTCGTTTAGACCATAATTCATTTTAGATAGGTCCAGTGCTGTATGTTTAACTCTTCCAAAGTACCTACATACTGTACTGATAGTGTAGAGAGAGGACTGTTCTATCTGTACTTTATATATGTAAACCATAGATGGAGGTGAAATTATATATGTGGCAGAGAAGACCATTCTATAATATTTTTCAGATAGTTGACCAGAATCAGATGTTGCAAATGTTTTGCCTGCTTATATAGTGGCTGATTGCACATTTAAAGCATTTTAAATTAGTTGTCAACATTTAAAAATCAGAATGTTTCACATAAACATCAGGATCTCTACTATGTAAAAGACAAGAAAAAAATTCAGAATATCTGACAAAGTGGTCTACATTCTTGTGGGAGAATAATCAAGTGAAAGTAAGTAGCTGCTACTGCTTTTAGACAGGGAGGACTGTCTTCTGTCTGCAATAGCCCTGTTTCTCCCCATTTCTATTCTGAAATGCTGCCTGGCCCCTCTGGTTTTTGACTTTACGAATGCTGTCCTAAATGCTTGGATGAATATGGAGTTCCTTGGACCATCTCAGAATCCCTTTAAGATGTCCAAGAACCTCTGCTAACATCCTGAACTTGGTGCTGCCCTGATGATCAGATTTCAAAGAAGAATGGCATGGTCAGCTTCTGGAAAATACAGATTTCTTGATCACATGCTGAGGTTTCTGATTCAGCAGTTCTGGGGAATCTGCATTTTTCAAAAACACAACAAGTGATGGTGATGCATACGTTATTTGGATCACATTTGGTGAAGACTTCTTGTACCTCTTGGTCTCTGAAGTCAGACATACCTGTTCTTTCATTGATAGAAATCATTTCAATTTTAATAATAATGATTCTAAAATACACAGTCCTAGGAGTGGCCAGATAATCTCTTGTGCTATATTTTTAATCTACATCCTTATTATTAGACATTTACTTTGTGTCTAATATTTTGCCATGATAAATAATTCTTGCATGGATATCCTTGGAATTCATTTAGAAAGAAAACTAAAAACTCTGCACTAACCAGTTTTATTTAGGAGAGTATCAGTAATGAATCAGTTTTCATTTTTTTCAAATGTAATTTTGACTTGAACTAAATATATATCTTAACACTTTCAGCTACTGCTCCTATTTTCTATCATTAAAAAAAATGTTAGGGGCTTCCCTGGTGGTGCAGTGGTTGAGAGTCCGCCTGCCGATGCAGGGGATCTCTGTTGATTTGGAAAAGGGTCTTTCAGAATGTTTCCTTAGTATAGATAAAATAATCTATCACTGGTCAAATAAGGTGAAATTTAAAATTTCCAATTGCATCTGTAATTCCACAACTATCACCACTTGCTATTTGTGCCAAAACAAATGTGAGGTTTAATAATATTCAGTAGGTCATTACTAGTGATTTCTTCTCTTTCTGTTATTAGTAAGCTACTAATTTATCTGCTTGGAAATTGAAAAGACTAGAACTGTTCAACTGTCTGCCATACCTTTGCCTTAACTTTACCTAGCGAAAATAACTGTTGATTCTGTCTACTTAATCTCCTTGTGGGAAAGTCCTGAATATTTTGGATTAATGATATGACTGTCCTTGTCCTACAATGAATAACATTATTTCAGGTTCACGTGATGACCTATGAGTAACTCTATTTCTCCTCCCCTGACTTTGAGGATTTTGTACATTTGCAAAATGGACTCTCTACCTTTTATCTTCAGTTCTCAACTCTCATCTGATTTCTTTGGCCCACATTTCCAAGAATCATCCCAAATGAGAAGTCAGACTTTTATGGATCACATTCTGTGTTATTAAACACATGTATCATTTTGTTTTTATGACAAACTGATGGGACCATTGTTCTTATTCTTCGGAAGGTGGTTCTTTGGGGACCTTTTGAGTATGGAGAAGAATGGAACAAGAAAATTAGTCGGCTTCAAGCCTAATAATGAGAAGGCAGCACAGTTCACGAGATGATCATTGTTAAATATTTCATTACACTTGAACAGTTTGAGGAACTGCCAACCTTATTTTAATTATGACCCACAATTAAATTCTATTCAAAGTTAAAACTAATTTAGAAAGAGGAATAAGTAAAAGGTGTGAGGAGGGGACTGAAACAAGGGGGTTTCAGCTTTAGATAGCAAACAGAGTGCAGTGAGAGGTGAAATTAACCTTCTAATTCTATTGTCATAGATTTTCCTGAATTCTTTGTGTTATTTCATCTCTTTCTAACCACAGCACCATGAAGGAATTAGTATTAATGTGTTACAAATGGTTCATTGAATTACTTTTCCTTTCCTGCCCTCACCACCAAAGGTTCCTCTAAAGAGGTGGAGAAGAGAAGCTCTCTTTTTGGTTTGTGTCGTTTCACTATAGAGAGAAATTTAAAATCTTGGAAACCAGAGTGACTGAGTTGTAGCCTCATCCACCCCCCACCCCAACTCATCAAAAATTGAGAGATTCCTTAATGTAGTACTGTTTCCAAAGCCTATATACTTATTTAAATTGATTAAAAATTTAACTAAATTAATTTGCATGAAAGTGAGTGGGTTTTTCACTGTTTTCAAAGCTGCATCGATATTTTTTATGACAACTTTTTGTTGAAAGAGATGGTTTAGTTTGGTTTGGAATTTTACAAGTTCAACCAAGTAATTCAAAATAGCGTGAAAAAGGAAAATGTCTCATTCTTTCTCAGAGGAGAAATTATTTTGTTTTAGAAAATAACTAAACAGAGGACAATAAAACAGAGTTTTTCCTTTTTTTAAAGTCTCTTGGCAAGCATTCTTTTATAAACAGCCTACCATCTCTTCTACTCTCAATCAAAATCAAATCTACTTTTCTCCTCAGCTAATGACTTTATGAGTGGCAGGAAGGCTGTTTTGACACAGGGAATGATTAAGAAGAGATAAATTGACTAATTGAAGTCTGTCTGTATTCTTGCTAGAGTACTAGTTAATAATGACTTGGAGTTTTATCCTGGCTCTAGATTTAGAAAGAAATTAAAGTTATTATATATCTTCTTAATTTTGATTGACAGACGCAGTTGGGAAATCTAGTCACAGTCAAGTGGGAAAAGTTCCTGACTAAATCGAGAAGGGTTCGTTTGTAATTTCAGTGCAAGTCCATGACAGCCCAATGACTTGATCTGTCTGTTAGTAAACTTTCTGGAGATTGGTCATCAATGCTGATGACCAAATAATAGTAGCTCAAGTTTGAGAACTAATATGTTCACAAATATTCACCAATCACCCGCTGAAAATATGTACTTGGTGAGCACCATAAAATTCATTGGTTTGCATGAGTTTAGGTTTGGTTGGGTTTGATAAACACATTCTGGCCCAAGTGAAGAAAATTCACTTGGTTTGTCTCCTACCTTTCAAAGTTATCAAAGCAAAACCTTCAAGTGACAGTGTTGTAAGTACTTTCTATTTGGTTCTTTGGTGTATATCATTGTTAGCACAAATTAGAAATGTCTTGATATTTGAAATTCCGATAAGCAAAGTTAAAAGAGATTATTTATTTTAGTTTTGAAAGGTTATTCTTCATTTTTCTTCAAACTTAAGATGGGGTCATTTATCCATTCCCAAATGTGTATAAATGGGTAGCTCCATATTTATTCTGTTAGATTTCTCCTTTCGGTAGCTGGAACCATAACAAATAAAATATTATTTTGTATTTATTCAATCTTCCAGATAACGCATTTTGGGCAGTAAAAATAATATCAGTTTGATATTCACTTTGCACACAGAATTTCATGGCTGTCATGCCTGATTAGGACAAAAGCATTTCTTGCCATTTGCCTCAAGTCTCCAGCAAAATGCTGTAAGCAACCTGTGGTACATCAAGGGTCCCTTTGCACCCTTTTCTAAGGAAGAGGCTGGGCATCAAATGTCTGTTAGAGTGTGGTGCCTTACCAAGCAGTAAATAAATAATTGGGGTCTTTTGAGTTATTGTAAGCTATGATATTAGAAACAAAAGTATTTTAACAATAGTAAATGAAGTAAGAAGTTAAGATGTATCATAAGAACCCATCATGTTCTATTCCTAAGCCAGGCCTCCTGTCAAGACAAAACGAAATGTGAATTTAGACCACCTTCAGGATTTCTTGAAAAACCACTTTGAATCAACCTGTTCCTTGACTTGGGAACTTTACCTACCTCGTTCTGAACAATTTGTTCTTCTCAGGAAATTTTATTTCTTCTCTTCATGCAATCCAGCCCTACTCAACTTAATTTCTGGAAACAAATGTGGTGTCTTTATTATAGCTGCATAACACCTTCTATAATTAAATTAGTGATTTTATGAGGGAAGAACTTAATTAAGAGATGAACTTTCTATTTTTTTCCTTTGACTCTTCCTAACAGGGAGATATTGTTAAAGAAAATTGGTCAGTGTTTTGGAGATGAGAAGGGAAGAAAAATCTATTATTTTGAAAACTGGCAAGTAGGAAAAGTAGGGCAATTCCCTGGGTGGCATTTGTGAACCTTTTTCTTCTCATTGATATTTTTGACATCTACATAAAATACAAGACAATGGAATTGGCCAAGATTAAATGTAGGTTTTGCATTATCCATATTATGTCTCAATGTTCTTACAAGAATACTTTTTTTTTTCCCTCAGTTGAATTATTTGACTGCAAACCAATTAGTGAGTCCATAAATATCCTTCTCTCCTACATGAAAGTTTGAAGCACTACAACCAAGATAATCATAGCCTTCACTTTGATCAGACATCAGTAGGCAGCTTGTTTATACTCTATAGTTTGTAAGAAAAGAATCAATACTTGTTTTTCTGCTGCAATGTTTGGATATGGGGTTCCTCCTAAAATGTTTCTTCTTTCCTCCTCCACCTTATTACTATGACTGAAAGCTCTTATAATGACCTGTAAAAAACCTGTTTCACACTAGCTGTTTCCTTTTTATTTTATCACTTTACCCGGTATTTAATAGAGTACTTCAATAAATATTTATTCAACAAATGAATCAGTACATCCACTTCTCACCAAGATTTCAGCCTAATCTTAAATAGTAGTAAAGCATGTTGCCTTGAAGCTGCTAATGACAGCTCTGGGATTGCAGAGAGAAGCTGTGTAAGAAAGGCCACATGATATTACCTCATGTAATCCTTTTTGCTTTCTTGTCTGAAATGCTCCAGTGAACTAACAGGAATTGCTGGGCAGGTTGGGGGAGCGGCGGGGAGGAGAAAAAGTAGCATATGGGTGAAGTGCCGTCTGCTCAGATTTTTAAAAATAGATTAGATATCCACCTCTTCCAGTAATTAGGGCAGTTACCTGCCACGTATATATCATCTGTGTTATTTCAGGGTTTTCTAATGCCATTGGGGTCTTTCATCAATGATGATAATCACAAAATGGGCAACCCAAGACTGAGTTTGTGGATATGAAAGGGGTAAAATTGACTTCACTGACTCACATTTGCAGCTAGGAGATTTAAGAGGAAAATGTGTGTGTGATGGGAGGAGGAGGACACGAAAAAGCAGTGACTTCCGAGGCTTTGCTGTCAGTGCCTTGCTTTGGGGATGAGGCTGGGAATCTACCTAAATCTGCTGTTTGGCTTCTGTCATCTGCTCTTTAGATGCCCAGATTGGTAATGAACACTTATGCTGTATTTTATCAAATTGCTTCTTGAGGCATAGGGAGGGTTTTCTTAATAGAGCTTTGCTGGTGGTTTTCATTCCAAGCCATGGAACCCATTCCATGACAAGGAACTGACTTTATAAGGAAATTTCATTCAGTTTTCAACCACCTGGGGTCTTTCTTGAATCAGTTCTGCAGAGTATCTTTTTTTTTTATAGTGTTTATTTATTTTTACTTGTTGACAGTTTGCTTTATTTATTTATTTATTTATTTATGGCTGTGTTGGGTCTTCGTTTCCGTGCGAGGGCTTTCTCTAGTTGTGGCAAGCGGGGGCCACTCTTCATCGCGGTGCGCAGGCCTCTCACTATCGCGGTCTCTGTTGTTGCGGAGCACAGGCTCCAGACGCGCAGGCTCAGTAATTGTGGCTCACGGGCCCAGTTGCTCTGCGGCATGTGGGATCTTCCCAGACCAGGGCTCGAACCCGTGTCCCCTGCGTTGGCAGGCAGATTCTCAACCACTGCACCACCAGGGAAGCCCCTGCAGAGTATCTTTAATGGTGGCCATGTATTTCTGTTAGAAATGTGGTGAGGGAAGATCTCTTATCTTCCCTTGATAGTCTGGTTTTTCTGATTACTTTTGATTAATATTGGTAACTATATCTCAAAACTCTTTATTGCTTTTCAGAAAATTCATAGTTCGAAATTAACATCAGAATGAACAAGTGATTTTCCTTAGTTATATTCCTTGATTGGTTGACTTAATAGTCTTGGACTTCCTTGAAGTTCTTTGCCTTGAGGGTGTGAGGTTTCCATATCTAGAGGTTCATCTTCTCAGGACATACAAGAATAGGTTTGTGTCTTTGAATCAGACTGTATGTTTAGTTACCTTTAACTAACCAGGCACGAGGAGGCCTCAGCTGTACCTGTTCCTAATTAACTTTTATTAAGTGTTCTGCTTCATTGGAGGTTTCCAAATTAAAGAGAAGTTCAAGACATAAGCAAAGAAATGTCGTCTAGTCTTCGCTTTGACAGGTAGATGTGTGATTTGGGAAAATAATTCCTCAAGACTTCAGTTTCCTTGTATGTAATAAGAATAAAAGCAGATGTTAGTTCAGTCAATAACTAAGACCCTTCCTGCTCTAGGAGGCTGTGACTTCTTAAGCATTTATATGTTTATTAGAGCCTTTCTCCCGCCTGGCCACGAACAGAGGTTTTCCGTCTCCCTTGTCCATGGCTTTAATAGAGCTTTCTTTTCCAGGGCACCAACTAGTTTATTAACTTTTTTCTGGAATTTTCACTCTGGATCAGAATTTAAAAATTGTTAGGAATTCAACATATGCTTGTGTGCCTAGAGAAGAGTCCATCTGGCACCATGCTGGGTGGTGATTATGGGTGTGGTGTTGCTGTGGCTTATCTATTCCACCCAAGTTATTAACACAGTTATTGTCCCTGGAGAATTTCAGTTGTTCTGATCTAACAAACTTTCTCACTTTAATGTCTCTTTAGACTTCCTCTGCAATCCAGATTGCACACTTGTCAGTGGCTTCCTTTACAGTAGATGGTACTGAGGCCATTTCCCAGCCCCTGTGTAGCCCAGGAAGAAAGGCTTCCTGTGGACCCAGCCCTGCCCTGATCCAGCATCCTGCCTCAGACGCTTCCCCCACATCTTCAAGAACTGCATTCCATGTACCTGCCAATCCAAGCCCAAGCCAGCTACGTGGGGATTTATCTCCAGCTTCTCAAAACCACATTCTCTACTGCCTGCATCTGACACCTGACCACTGGGTGCTGGTCTTAGATCAGTCCTTACATTCTTGGTCCTAATTGGCAATATCCTCACTACCTCCCTTGTAATTCCTCCTCCTGTGGCTCCTTAAGATATCAACTTCCAAATGAAGTACAGTGTTACACACACAACAGATGTCATCAGCTGGATAGAAATAGGCTCCTTTTTATCCCATCAAGTGTTGCTTTGGGAATAAAAGGCAGACATCTTTTATGGCTTAATTGCACAGATTTCAGCAGGGTAGAGAGAAGGAGGAGACAAGGTAAAAGAGCCCACAAAGCTAGATGTTTAGAACTTACATGGAGCACTTTTCTGACTGTATCTCTGTCTCGCTGGATCTGTAAACACTAGGCCTTTTCATCACTCTTTGCTTCTAGGAAGCTATTCTGAGAAAGTCAAGGTCTCCAAGGAATACAAACACAGCTGAGAGCTGAAGCAATATATGACCAAGGAGTCTGTTTTTGTTTCTGCAGTTCACAGCAAAGTAAGAGATAAGAGTTTGGGACGTGAGCTAGCTCATAAAGAATTATATGGGGCTTCCCTGGTGGTGCAGTGGTTGAGAATCTGCCTGCCAATGCAGGGGGCACGGGTTCGAGCCCTGGTCTGGGAAGATCCCACATGCCGTGGAGCAACTAGGCCCGTGAGCCACAACTACTGAGCCTGCGCGTCTGGAGCTTGTGCTCCACAACAAGAGAGGCTGCGACAGTGAGAGGCCCGCGCACCGCGATGAAGAGTGGCCCCCGCTCGCCCCAACTAGAGAAAGCCCACACACAGAAACGAAGACCCAACACAGCCAAAAATGAATAAATAAATGTATTAAAAAAAAAGAATTATATGAAGTGGCATAACTGTACACACCTGACACTCTTCATGGGTGCTTTAATTTACAGTAGGGTTCCATCGTTTTTTTAAATTGCTGTAATGTGTATTTTGAAATTATGATGTTCCTACTGCCTTTGGATCTATACAATTAGCACACTTTTTCGAGAACAAAATAAGGTTTTGTTCAAATGTATTTCAATTCCCGTGTAAACAGCATGTGGTACCTGGAAGCCGTTTTGGAATTACAAATGGGAACCGGCACTTCTGTATCACCGTGTATATCACAATTCTGCACACACACACACACACACACACACACACACACACACACAAAACACACACGCCCAAAGCCACAACACAAAGAACTTTTTGTTCATACCTGTTCAGTAGAGCTGTTGGAACCATCTAGTGTATTTATGTCTTTAACCACTATTGACTTGTCCTGACAATAGAACAACCAATATCTACCTGCCCTTTGTTAGATGTCTGTCCTTTTTTTTTCCTTTTCTCCTGGATATAGCCAAGGACATATGACTAGAAATCAGTAAGTGCAGATTTCTGATTCCTGACAGGAAAGGCTTTACTCTTTCTGGCCTTTAACAACCCATTTAGCCTCTCCGGCCTTTACCCATCAGCAAAATGTAAATAGCTGAATTAATGTGAATAAAGGCCTTTGAAGATGAAAACTGCTTTGCACTATAAGTGGCAACACAGCCTTTCTTCCTTTATTGAAGAAACATTTATTGAGCTTAGTGTCAGAGCACTTTAGAGATCTACAGGGCAAGGTCCTTGTCCTCAAAGGGAGATGCTCCCATCTTGCTGACCTCCAGACCTAAATCAGGAGGTTGTAACTAGTTGAACATTGGGTTTAGTTAGTGATTACATGACTGAGCTTTGTTATATATTGAAGATATAAACTTAGCAAAGAAAACCCTTATTATCCACGATAATAAACTCAAACAATAAAGTTTGTCTGTCACTGGTATTCAAATGGACACCTTGAATCCTTGAAACATTAGCCTCTCAGGATGCTCCACGACAGAGGTGTTAATGATTAATTAAGTTGGGAAAGGGCTGCCTAAATGCTGTACCATTTTCTTGAAGGTGAATAGTGAACCTGTTTACGGCTTTACACCCCAAGCTGAGAAACACATTTTTGAAAATCTTAGATCTAAGTCTACCCCACTGAACATTTGCTTCCAAATAATCTGAGAATTCTGCCAGATTAAAATGGGTTTCAGAGATGCCCAACTGCTTCCTGAAGATGATTTCAAGAAGGAATAAGCTTCTCTTACTATGGTATCAATTAGAGACATATTTAAGTTAAATAAATTGGGTAATGTTTTTGCAGAAATATTTCTGATCACTGTGGTGTTAAATACTGTTAGCGATTCTTTCTGGAAAAGAATTAGCCAGGACCCCAAGTCCCTGAATTTTCAATTGACTACCTTCAGCTGCCGCCACTCCTTCTCTGTCACCACGTGCAGGATACTTAAGGCAGGGCATCCAAAGACTTCAGCAGATTATCAGTGGACTTAATACTTTTTGAGGTTCATAATGCTGATTAGCATATAAATGGTTAATCATGAAAATAATAAAGCTGAAATTTATTCCACCTCGTACTTCCCAAATTTGTTCAACTCCAAAGTACTCTATTGTTTTTGTTTTTGTTTGCTTTGGCATATTTTTCTTTTGCATTGAGGCAGCCTACAGAACTTATGATTATCTCACAGCATTCCTTGCAGCACAGTTTGGGAACTACTTAAGTAAAGCCTATTCCCCTTAATTCCTAGTCAAGGTTTTAACCCAAATCTTTTGCTCTTCTCTGACTTGAGGAGCTGGATCAGTTCTCCGAGCTCTGAAAAACAGTCATGGGGACTGCAGGTTCTGTTTTTATGGGCTGCTTGTTGGTTCTTGCTTGGCCATGTGAGGAGCAGAAGCCTCAGGAAGAACATTTTTGCTTCTACTAAAAGCTCCGCACCTTGCTGTTTGTCTTTTTTTTTTTTTAATTATTTTTTTGCATTACTTTTGTTTATTGAAGTATTGTTGCGGTACAATATTATATAAGTTACAGGTGTACAATATAGTGATGCACAATTTTTAAAGGTTATACTCCATTTATACTTATTATAAAATATTGGCTATATTCCCTGTGTTGTACAATATATCCTTATAGCTTATTTTATACCTAGTAGTTTGTACCTCTTACCTCCCCTACCCCTAAATTGCCCCTCCCCCCTTCCCTTTCCCCACTGGTGACACTAGTTTGTTCTCTGTATCTGTAAGTCTGCTTTTTTGTTATATTCCCTAGTTTGTTGTGTTTCCTGCTGTTTGTCTTTGACCATATCCAGAGCATCTCCTTTTGTGGATGGAGCAAAAGAATTTCGGAAAGTTTTGAGCACTCTTCATAGGTAACAATGACTGAGTCATTAAGAAAATCTTCCAGATGGGAAAGAAAGAAATCTTTATTCTGGGCATGTCAGAGCAAGCCTGGGAGGACATCAGTGGGAAGAATGGACAGGACTGTGTGTGACCTCGGGAAAACTTAATTAATATTGCTAAATCTCAGTTTCCTAACCTTTAGAATGGGAATAGTAACCTGCTTAGAGAGTTGGTATGAAAAAATAAATGAGACAACCTTCATGCTTATCATAGTGTCTGGCATTTGTTGCTTGGAGTGTTAACTTTATATGGAAAATATAAATTATATCTAGTTTCACTTAACTTTCAGGTATAATTCACTTTGTGTCTTGAGGTCATTTCAGGTAAAAAATATAAAATTTAGCATGTAGGCTTTCTCTCTAGCATTAAAATGAATATTTTTATTATTTCTTATTTGAACCATTTATGGAGTGGCCAAAGTGCCTAAACACCCAGGTAACTATAGCATATAATCCAAACATGGCCCAAAATAGACCCTGTATTCTTTTTTTGCATGGCAAGCTTATAAATACTGTCTTTTCATTTTTAAACAACTAGATTGGCCCATCAACTTGGTTTTCATGTTCCATTCCATGTCTCTGTACTTTAGAATTGCTAATTTTGTTTCTGTATACATGGAGTGTGGTTTAGCACACTGCTCAAGCAAAATGAAATTTTTCTTTAACTTGTTAGTCCTCCACCCTTTCAGGGTGTCTGACAATTATTTTACTTTAATACAAAATTCCTATATAAATTTGAATTTGATTTTCTACAGTTCTGTTTTCTATGTGGGAGAAAAACTACCGTTTCAGTTATACTCCAGTGGCCATTTGCCAAGGCAGTAGACTTCTCAGCACCCTGCTTCACTAAATTATGCCCAATTTTAGTGAGAGAACGTATGTGAAATAGAACTGTATTCAATTATTCAATTTAAGCAGAGGTAATAGCAGCTTTGAACAAAGAGAGCTGAATTTGCTTCCCTCTAGTTTTGCCTCAGTTTAATTCAAGGAAAAAATGCTTCATTATTCAAATAAATGTTGTAAAACTGAGGTATTCAAATAGATTGATTTCCCTTTTTCGTTTGACTTTCTGTAGCATCAACTAAGAGATCAGTAAAATCCTGGAATTTCCTTTGAGTTTTACCACCTTGAGCATTAATTTGCTTCAGTTTAGTTTGCTGCTTGTGATAAGTTAATTTATATGCTGTGTTTATTAAAAGCGTTTGGATTTAAGCAATCCATGTTAACCTGGGATACTCTTTTTGAGCATCAGATATGTATTCAGAAAGCAGAATGAGATTAATTTTACTCTGTGGCATCCATTTTATTTTCCTAACAGGCAAATCATCCATGTCTTCTGGGAACTCCATCAATGTAAATATTTATTTTTTAAATCCTGCCTACCATTGTGAAAGGTAGTGAGATGGTCAAGCTTCTTCTCACATTTCCTGATGTTACTGTATTAGTTAGGATACTTTCTTTTTTTAATATAAATTTATTTTATTTTTTACTTTTATTTATTTTTGGCTGCGTTGGGTCTTCGTTGCTGGGCGCAGGCTTTCTCTAGTTGCGGTGAGTGGGGGCTACTCTTCGTTGCAGTGCGCGGGCTTCTCATTGGCGTGACTTCTCTTGTTGCAGAGCACGGGCTCTAGGCACATGGGCTTCAGTAGTTGCGGCACGGGGGCTCAGTAGTTGTGGCTCGTGGGCTTAGTTGCTCTGCGGCATGTGGGATCTACCCAGAGCAGGGCTTGAACCCATGTCCCCTGCACTGGCAGGCGGATTCTTAACCACTGTGCCACCAGGGAAGTCCCAAGTTAGGATACTTTTGAATTCAACAGGAGAAAGTTTAATTCTATCTGGCTAAAGCTCCAGAGCATATTGATGTATTGGCTGATGGACTCAAGAAAAGGTAAATCTGGAGACGAATGATGTCATCAGGAATCATTGTCTTTCTCCTTGTCTTTTTTCTGTATTTTCATGACCTGCCCTAGTATCACCAAGCTCACATTTTCTCAGATACTCAATTATAGCTCCTACCATGTATGTGCCAGGCGATGTTGAGCAACACAATCATCCCAGTCTTTCAGCAATTGTACATATGGAATAGTGATGAAGGAAGACATCTGTGATGAAAGTATCAGAGAAGTCACAGAAAAGAATGAAAGTAACAGGGGAGTAAAGTTAAGAAAAGTTCTTTTTACTAAGCTCATTTCTGCTCGATGCTCCTTGGCAAGTGTTTAAAAGCCCCTCACCGTCAGGCCAAACTTAAAATGGCTCTTTTCGCCAATGACCCTTTTTCTTTTGCTTCTTACTGTATCTGACCTTTATCACACCTAGAAAAAAATGTGAGAGAGTATTTTGCTACTATTTCAGACTTAGGGGCTATTTCTGATAGGTTCAAAAGTAAGAGTAGCACAAAGACTTTCATATTTTATTTCCTTCATCATCAGACTACAGCATAGTTATAAGAGTTCCTGGTCTTTGCTATCTTCCAGTTCTTGTATTTCCTGTATTGAGAGATAAGTGGTAAGAAGTACAGTAAGGTATCTAGAAACGAAGACATATTAAAACAATAACCTATTGCCAGTTGTCTGCAGAACCTTGATAATGATATGAAAGAAGCTGAGAAGATACTGGTAAATCTTAGAAAATCCAACTCTGAGTAATTCCAATAGCTGGGCAGAATTATATTTGAAATCAAAATATTTTTCACAATCCTGTTCCAAGTGACAAAAATATCCCATACCTTTTCAAGCAGGATTTTAAAAATTTTAGGTCATTTATGACTTAATAATTCTTTGAGCTTTATTCTCTTTTTTTTAAAATTAGAGCAGTGTTTGGTACAAAGGTGAAATGAATATTAAACAATTTTTTTTTTTTAACTTTACCTTGCCCTTTTAAGATTCCCCCATGTCTTAGTTCAGATTTAGTTATTGTCATATGTTCAGTTAATAGGCTGTAATTCACATTATCTTCCCAGTGGATGGAGGGACCGAGAGTGACTGGGGAACTGCAAAGCAGAGCTATTAAATTTATATTTACTGCTAATCATTTCAACTCCTGGATGACAGCCTAATTGCAAACACAAAGAGAATGCTCATGAGAATCATGGTCATATAACTTGCCCAGTGACTTTCAGTAAGACACATGGTTTTCGAAAGCTCTTGGCTTATTGAGAGAGTAAATATTATTGCAGCTTGAGTTTCCCTGTGCTGTTTCCAACTCAGGATTTATTAAATATAATTTAATGAAATATATAATTTAAAGAGATGAGGCAAACTGTGATTAGCAGCTTCGCATCCTGTCTTTTTGGGATGGGCAGCAATGCATAATAAGTTCCTTAAAAGACCAAAAACTAATCTAGGGCTTTTTCTATGCATAGTTTCCATTAATGTTAATGGCTTTTTCTGGGCATAGTTTCTATTAATGATAATGAGGTGCCCTCTTGAAGAAAAGAGAAGGAAAAAAGAAAAGAAAACTGATCTCCATTTGCTTCAAGTATTTTCTGATGTAGGCTGAGAATGAATGTTTAGTAATAAAATATACTGACTATGAAGACAGGGGGTTTTTCACCTCCTATTTTTGTTTTCATTATGTCTTAGCTTTTTAAAAGTCATATTTTCTGGAAATCTACAGAAAATACAACTGTATCCGGTGGATTAGCAGTTCCAATTGTTTATCCAACCAAAGATCTCCCACATTTAGTATATTACAAAACCATGTTTCTTTTATCTGCAGAATTGCACCTGTAGTTACTACTTAAACAGAACATATTTTAAAGTGATGGAGCAATATTTAACTTTGAAGGAAGGTGAATTAAAGTGAGGGGGAAAAAAGACAGGAAAGGTGTTTTTCTTGACATTTAGTCAAGGCCAATCAAACATCTGCAGAGAAAGAGCAATGTTGTAATATGTGCTGTATGCTCAATACGTCAATTTTTGTATGAAAATTGTGTGCTGAATAGGGCATATGTTTAAAATCCTGCCTGGTGGCAGCCTTTTAATAGTCAGTCTAGGGGCTGAAATGGATGGGATACGTTCTTATTCCTAAGACTGTAATTTTCCTTTCTTATCTATTGTTCTTTTTCTTTGTTCTGTTCCTATGGTCTCTAGAATAAAACAGCATATTTCCTAATGCAGTAAACAGGCCACTAACCAGCCCCTCATAAAGCTACCTTTTGTTCAAAAATCTTAGGCTATACCACAGAAAATACAGCAAAATGATAAGTCGTTTGAACCTCTTCAAATGGTCACTTCTAAAAAATATCCAGGTTCTCTCATATTACCCTGGTATGAGTGTGGGCATATGTGTATGTGTGTTAAACTCTGTGGGCATTTTTCATCTTCTTTAATTTTCTTTATTGCTAATTTCCATCCCATCTGCAACTTGGTACTCTTGTCCCTAGATCAGCGTACAAATGAGAATTTCATTAACTTTAAAGCTTAACTGTAAGCAAAAATATTAATATTAAAGCCAGAATCGTAGTTAATATGTTTTATGGAAAAAGACATGATTTTTCCTTGCTCTCTTGTCCCTGGGTTGTCCCAGTTTCATCTGTCTTTTCAGCTTGTGGCTCAGAAAAAATTTCTTGAAAGAGCACTAGCTAGATCCCTGTTATCCTCCAGGATTTCATATCCTGTCAGCCCCTCTTTCTGGTGCAAGGCCAAAAGTCTAATCTTACATGCTTAAAGGCACACAGGAGAGAAAACTCTGAATACATACATCTGTTCTACTAAGAGATTTTGAATGAGAAAAGAAGATATTGTAGATTTTATCCAAGTGTGCTAATTCTACGTTCGAACACTACTCCTGAAATTTAGGACTGCTGAGACTCAACACCATGATTTGATGGTTAATGTTGCTGCCACATTTTCAATAAATCAACCATTGATTATAGGACTATTTCAGTCACTGGTACTGTGCTGAGTGTTCAGAAGAATACAAAGGGATAGAGACAGTTCCCAAATAGGAATGTGTATATTTATACACACACACTCACACACATAACAACAGTGAAGGAGTTCTAAATATTGCTAAAGACAATAAATGCTTGATTAATAGATATATGAGGTTACGAATCAACGATTGAATAAACTCAAAGGGGCTAAAGAACTTCTAGACGGTTAGGTCACAGCAAGAGATTATGAAGGGGTCTTTGAGGAGGTTCTTAAAGACCAAAATTGTGGTAGTGGGAGGGAAAGATATATTTTAAACATTTTAAGTTAAATTTGCTATGTATTTACCCAGGAAACAATTTTAAATAATAATGTGTATGATTCCACTTGTAAGACATTCTAGAAAAGGCAAAACTGATGAATGGTTATCAGGGTGTTGGAGGAGGGGGTTCACCACAGCAGGGCACAATGGAACTCTTGGGCTGGTGGGTTTGTTTCATATCTAGGTTGCCACGGTGGTTAAATAACTGTATGCATTTGTCACAACTCACCAGAAGGTATACTTTACAAAGGGCAAATCTTCCTGTATGGAAATTATATCTGAATAAACCTGATGTTTAAAGACAATAAGTTTCTGAAATTCATTCTTTGTTGTGCTAGGCAGTATGGACATGAGAAAGAATGCCTGCCTTAAAGGAACCTGTAAGCTAATTTGTTAAGTTAATTAAAATTAATGTGCATGGACATTGGAGTAAAGGGAAAGA
>NW_006798086.1:970408-999142 GCF_000442215.2 Lipotes vexillifer
TTGAGATTTAGGCAGGCCGGATTCTGTTGCTCCTCCGTTGGGTAAATCATTTAACCTGTGTTCACTTGTCTTTTCATCCAGTCAGGTAATAAGGTTGACCAGTAGATGGATTCTGAGATCACTTTCAGTTCTAAAGATTTATGGTCTATTATTTTGGTCTGGTTCCACGTGTTAACAATGAGAAGAAGTGGGCTTTCTTGAGAAGTCACCTATAATCTATATTGAAATATCATAAATTGTATGAAAAATGATACTCAGAGTTCCAGACAATATAAGCACAAAATAACTTTGAAATTCAACCCTTCTGTTTCAGTTGCCTAAGACAAGTTCTGACCACCAGGAGTGTAGAATTTAGCTGGGGAAATAGCACATCCAGTAGTTTTATTAAGGTCAACAGTGGCCATCAGTGTCAATCCTTAGTCCATCCTTGTGGTCTATCAGCAGCATTTTACATGTTTGACAGTTTCCTCCTCTGCAAAACACTTGTTCTCTTGGTTTCTAGAACCCCACACTTTTCTGTGATTGCTTCTTCCCAGTCTCTGTTTCTGCTGCCTCCTCATCTCCCTGATCTTTAATTAGTAGAGACCCCTGAAGCTCAGTCATGGGCCTCTTCTCTTTTCTATTTATACTCCCCTGAAAACCCCATTCTCTCTCATGACTTTAAACAGCATCTCTATGTGATACTTTCAGATTTTATCTCCAGATTCTACACTCATATTCCCCATTTACTATCCAAACTTATAGAGACTTCAGTTGTCCAAAATAAATTTGATATTCCTCTCAAAAATGTACTCCTTCTGGAATATTATTCATCTTGAAGGATGGCAATCCATACTTCCTGTTGCTTTTTCCAGTAGTCATCCTGAGTTCTTCCTTTATCCCACACATCACATCCAATCAGCAAATCTTGTTGGCCCTACCTTACTGTGATTTGATTGTAATTAAAATGTAGTCGGGATTTAACCACTGCTCACTATTTCAGTAGCCTGGTAGTTGTTCTCTTGTACTTCAGTTTATTCCCAAAGAAACTGAGAATGATCTTTTAAAACTTTAAATCAGATTATGTGAATTGTCTGCTTAAAGTCCCCCGTATCACCACTACCCATATCACCCGGAGTAAAATCCAAAATTATTCCACTGACCTATAGGTTCCTATATGATCTTGTGATTCCTTCCCAACACCCGCCCACATACACACACATGCATGCTTATTTCTTTCTTTCTTTTTTTTTTTTTTTTTTTTTTTTTTTTTTTTTGGCGGTCCCCAGGCCTCTCACTGTTGTGGCCTCTCCCATGGCGGAGCACAGGCTCCAGACGCGCAGGTTCAGCGCCCATGGCTCACGGGCCCAGCCACTCCGCGGCATGTGGGATCTTCCCGGACCGGGGCACGAACCCGCGTCCCCTGCATCGGCAGGCGGACTCTCAACCACTGCGCCACCAGGGAAGCCCCATGCTTATTTCTTAATTATTTATTCCACCCACACTGGCCTCCTCAGACATGCCATGCTTGCTTTCCCCTGGGAGCCTTTGTACGTGGCGTTTCCTTTGCCCAGAACCTTTTCTCACAGACATTCACATGGTTCTTTATCTAACCCCCTTTGATCTTTATAAGGTCACCTTTTAGTTGCAGTCTTCTTTTGCCACTATGTTTTTCAGTGCCACCCACTCACACTTCCTCTTCTTTATTTTCTTACCATATCACATACTATATGTGTCATGCATTTACCTAAGTTACTTTTTGTTTTCCCATTCTAGAACACAAGCAGAGGTTTTTGTCTGTTTTTTCCTCCATGTTTAAAAAGAGAAGTCTGATTTCTCAAGAACATGTGTTAATGGAGGCTATCTCTGGGAACTAGAAATGAATCTTTGCCCTAACAAGTACAGTGGAACACCCTCAGAACACGCAGTCTGCCGCTAGTGGGTTTTATGTATACTTCCTCCACTTGAGCAGCCCTTGTCAGATGAGTTTAAAATGTCTTCACAACAGCTAAACACAGAGAACAAAACCCCATGTTATGTGAAAATAGCAAGTGGGGACGGAATTACAGTTCACAAGGGTGATAGCTTTAGCGTAGGACACTGGAAAGAGAACTTCTTGCCAGTCTGCTTGAGATAATTAGCATAGTCAAGTATCAAGCATTGCTTCGGACCTCATTAATACAACTCCTCAGGGAGGGATTTTTACTTGGAAAAATTAACTTTTCCTCCCTGAGAGCACTGAAAAGACCTCCTCCAGCCTCTGGTGAGGATCTGAGCTTCTCCATTATCACATCTGGTAACAGAAGAGAAAGTACTTTGATTCACCATCACGTTCAGATAAGTGAAGGAAGAAGCTTCTCAACGAGTGCGAATAGATTTTGGTAAACAAATGGGATTTTTTTTTTTTTTTTTGAAGGGAGATTGACACAGCAAGTGTATCTGCTCTATCTACTGCAGCTTGGCTGTCCAGACTTGAAGGGCTGCCTTCAGTTGTGTTCATCATATATTATCACCAAGCAGAGTATTTTTGAAAATTCAATGACTATATACTAGTTCCTCTCCAAAGATTTTTGAGGAGATTCTCCAAAGAAAATTGCCTTTGTGGACTTTATCGAATAGGCATTTCTGCATTCCTGTTGCATGTTGTTTCATATTGCACTATAAGTAACACATAGCTTTATTGACCTTTGGCGATCTTTAGGAAAGCCCTAGTATTTGTGGTTTACTTTAGATTTACTTTAAGTACATCAGTGGCTCAGTCTCACCTAGCCTCAATAATTAAACACTAGGACGTTTCCTTCCTTCCTAATCAAAAGAACCGTAGTCTGTTTGCCTCCATTTTTCACCTTTATACTCTCCTGGATAAGAAGCTTTATTGTGAGAAGCTCAATGTAGTGTTTAAGATAATTTGAAACAAAACAGAGAAGATTTAATTCCAAGTTCTTCCACTGGCTAGCTATATGATCTTTGCTAAATTCTCTGTGACTTAGTTTCCTCATCTGTAAAATGGGGATTATTATACTATCTATTTAGAGTTATTGGGAGAATTAAATACGTATAGGGTTTCAAACAGTGTCTGTCATACTGTAAGTGCTTAATAAATGTTAACTCCTATTATTATTAACACACTCTAAGTTCAAGTATCAGCAATTAATCAAAGTCACACTTAGTCAGTGGATCTAATGAAATGATCAGTAGCTTACCCAAAACTCTCATAAAGGGCTTCCCTGGTGGCGCAGTGGTTGAGAGTCCGCCTGCCGATGCAGGGGACACGGGTTCGTGACCCGGTCCGGGAGGATCCCACATACTCCGGAGCGGCTGGGCCCGTGAGCCATGGCCGCTGAGCCTGCGCATCCGGAGCCTGTGCTCCTCAACGGGAGAGGCCACAAGAGTGAGAGGCCCGCGTACCGCAAAAAAAACAAAACAAAACAAAACAAAAACCTCTCATAAAGTGTTTTAATGGAAATAAAGGTTTTGTAGCATTAGTAATTACTACAGCGAGGATAGAATAAGTGAAAGGTTTTGTTTAGCAATATGTAGAAGGACTGGTTTTTCATAACTTACACCTGTGTTATAACAAATTCCAGAGGACAATATTTAAGGAAAATAGAGAATATGTATTATTATCCAATCAATAAATTCAATGATTTTATTAATTTACCTACCTTTAAGGAAATAGACTTTCATGTTTTAAACAACAACCAAAGACCATGGAATTGGATATCTGTATTTCCATGTCGTGTTGTGGATAGCATGTACCTCCATTACATAGCCTGTTTTAAAAAGTAATTATTTTTTTAAGGTTATGAGGATGAATTTAAATTAATATGTTTATCCCCTAAAACTAAACTGTAAACACCACTGTGATTAAGTTTGCTAATATCTCGTTCCTAGGACTATTTTCTACCTTTAGCCATAGGTGTGTGCTTGGGTGTGTGCATATCTACTGGATGTGTGTGTGTGTGTGTTTGAGTCCTTGACCATTTTCCAGAGTGTTGTATTCATATTTTATAAAGATGTATATAGAAATGCATATATTTTAGCCTTGAGATTTTATTGATATTTTTCTCTACCTCATATATATTTTGTTTGAAAGCATTCTACAAATCAGAACACACTGAGGTTACATTTAAGTGAGAAACAGAGAAAGTGAGAAACATTTCAAATATAATATTAAATTGTCCTTTTGTATATTCCTTATTATTGGCTTCTTTTTTTGTGTGTGGTACGCGGGCCTCTCACTGTTGTGGCCTCTCCCGCTGCGGAGCACAGGCTCCGGACGCGCAGGCTCAGCGGCCATGGCTCACGGGCCCAGCCGCTCCACGGCATGTGGGATCTTCGTGGACCGGGGTACGAACCCGTGTCCCCTGCATCGGCAGGCAGACTCTCAACCACTGCGCCACCAGGGGTCCCCCCTATTATTGGCTTCTTGATCAGTAGTAGAGCAGGACTCAGTTAACAGATGCTCCAAGGAGAACATATGATGCAGACCAGAAGAACTAATTGGATGCTTGTGTTAAAAGTATAACAGGTTCCTTCTTTCACTGAACCCCAAATATTTTTCTAAAAAACTCATGAAAGTGCCTTTTTGTAATATTTATAAGAATTGTATATTTTTAATCATTCTTGAATACCAGTGGAAATGTTCAAAAGAGCAAAACAAATATAAAAATGACTCCAGTAAATATAGGAAAATGACCCTGAAACAGATTGGTTTGGTGGCAATTGCAAGGACTGATATGTAAAAAGAAGGCTTTCTGTATACATCCTTATATATTAGTTCCTTTTTTCTTAATAGCTGAATTAGGATTTTGAGACAAAATCTCTGGAGCTAGGATTACACTCTTTTACTATATTTTGCACTCAACCTGGAAGAGACACTTTCTCCATTTTACATTCAAATGATAGATTTTTTTAAAAAATGAAGCTACTCTTTCAACCTTTCTCTGTTTATGATAAGGTTTTGCATCTCCCTGATCCCTGCCACATGACAAAGAAAGCTCAGATAAAAGACAAGGGGAAACTTGCAATTTCTTTGGGGATTTTTCAGGAGGATTTACATCCATGCTTAATTGTCACTTCTGCTAAAGTTCTCAAATAAAAGAAGGCCCTAAGGTGTTTACCTTAGGGAATACATTTAGCAGGGAAAGTACCCCATAAAAAAATCAACGGATTTTGATTCTTTTATTTAGAAAAAAAGATTTTTAACAGACCCAGTCTTCCAAAAATTAAAAAAAAAAAAAGAAGCAGATAGTGTTTAGAATTCTGACAAAGCATAACCTAGAGATAAAATCATGCAGTGGTTACTTCTGGCTAAAGTTCTCATATGCTAATTTTCAAATTAATATGTCGGAAAATTCTAACTTGGATCAGGTGAGCAGCGTGAAGCTCTTAGTGTCACAGAGACATAAGGTATGTCTTCTAAGCCGACTGGCAAATATAAATCTAAAGCTTATCAGAAGGTCTGCAAGACCAGCTAAAAAATGACAGGTTGGCATACAGGTATTATGCTTATTAAAATGCACAGTCTTTTGCCAGACAAGAATGAACCTGGCTTTAAATAGGGTAATGCAGACTTATGTGCAAAGAAATCCTTCCTACTGGTGAATTAAGATGTATTCCAGACTGATGTTCAAATAAAGACTTGACTGATGTCTGTGTTAGATTACATCATGGTCCATTTTACAGCCAATGGAAGCAAAATGTGACTGTCTGACTGATTCAGTAACCACTAAGACCATAGGGATCCCAGATTTCTTGAGACCAGTAGCTCAGCAGTTCACTACTCTGGTTTCTAAAAAGAGTTATGGAGTCTGCTTTTCAATTTAAAGAAAACAAACTCAAACACAGAACCACATTCTATTTTTGTTGAGCTACTTTTAAAAGCTAGAGAAAAGAAAAGTTTAATTTAGGAGAGATACCCTGTTATTACAATCTTTCTCCAGCTGAAAAATTCACCAATTAGAGTGTGATAGTCAAATTGCTGTTCCAATTTTTGTTTAAAAAATACTTAATATGCCCAGTCTATTTCTCTCCTACAAGGGAGAAAAGAAATCCTCCATCTAATTTACATTCATATTATTAAAAGATTTCTTTAACAGATTAATCCTAGGCATCAAGCTTCTCTATACATTATATTTTGCTACTCAAGATGTGGTTTGCAGACTGGCAGTATCAGCATAACCTGGGAGATTTTGAGAAATTTACAATCCCAGGACCCACCCCGTATCTACTGAATCACAATCTCCTATTTAACAAGATCCCATATGACTCATAAGCACATTAAAGTCTGAGAATTCCTGCCCTACAATCTTCTTTTTCAGTGTTCTCATTTAAGGACACGTTCTGTTCAAATAACATAAAGACCTTGCTTTTGCATTTTCTTATACATACCTTTACCTTCAGGTTCATTTGCTAAACGACAGTCTCTCTTTTGGAAGGTGGCTGGTCCAATGCAGTTTCTACAATAGAAGAAAGAACACCTACGTCTTTATTTAATTTCTTTCCCGCATAGACTTATAACAAAGATCTTGCCAATACCGTAGAGTCTAGACAATACCATAAAAAAGTAATTACATTAAATTTTGCAGCAACAGAGGCCATAGACCAATTCTAATATTTTTCACAATAGGACTACTGGCAAGGGTATCTTACATTTTTGTCAAGTTCTTGTCAAAATTTACAGGTGAGAAAAAATTTTTTTTTTTTCCTGACAGCCTGGGACTTTACGATTTGGCTCAGTGAATCAGTGAGAAGTACTCATTGAAATTCTTCTGGTGGCTGTGTTTCTATTGTTTATAATACTATCTAAAGCATATTGTCCTTTTTTGAGTCACATAGCAAGAAATAATTTTTGGAGGAAGGTATAATCATTTAATACTTGCTCCTCTAATCCATCTTCACTTTGGTATTTGTTTATTCTGTAGTATATGCTTTATTAAAAGTGTATTTTCAAACACTGCCTCCTATCATTCAGACCCAAATGTATGCTGCACACAAATGCCTGTTTTACTTATTCACAGTTTATGCCTGTATTAAAATTATGGATTGCAGGGCTTCCCTGGTGGCGCAGTGGTTGGGAGTCCGCCTGCCGATGCAGGGGACACGGGTGCGTGCCCCGGTCCGGGAAGATCCCACATGCCGTGGAGCGGCTGGGCCGGTGAGCCATGGCCGCTGAGCCTGCGCGTCCAGAGCCTGTGCTCCGCCATGGGAGAGGCCACTGCAGTGAGAGGCCCGCGTACTGCAAAAGATAAATTAAAAAAAAAAAAAAAATGATGGATTGCAGAACAGGATGGAAAATATTCCTCTTGACTCTCTATTGTCTACTCCCCTTATCTCGGGGTGAAAGGATTTTCATGGTGACCCCTAATAATTTTGTAATTCAAAAGTTGCTGTCATTTTGCACAACACTTTAGGGATTTTGCTGACGGAAAGGAACTACATAAATCTAACAGGTGTTTATTATTTTATCGTCTTCAATTTTCAGTGTGAAAGCAGCAGGATATGGGCTGAAAATATTTCAAGGTATATCTGCTTTCAGTTCTTATTTTCTTGTCCAAACAGATTCTGATAAAAACAATCACAACCGAATGTTTTGAAAATGTCTATTTCTGCCTTTATTTCCAAGGCTTTTCATGCACACGTACATTAAATACACATACACACACACATGCACAAGCAATTTTCTTTTGTTTTTGTGACTTTCATATTTTTTCAGAAAATATCAAAATGGTTAACTTCTGTTGGCATCCCACCCCCTTCTCTCCTTCCCATTAGATACCAGAAAGATGCAGGAATTTTTAAGTTCTCTTTAGTCTGGAGAGAACAGCACCAAGTTAGACATATGGAATAAAAACTAGCTTTAATCAATGGCACTAGGTACAGCCCTGTATTTGAGAACAGGCTGTCACGCTCGTCCCACGAAATGATTTAAATTGTTGTTAACTCGATTTGCCTGAAAATATTTAGAAATGTCAGTGTCAAGGTTGGTTGGAGGAGGAGGATTTTGCCTGTTCCTCAGAAGAGGAGGTATAGGGAATAAGCAGAGGTTTTCCTTGCTTTATTGCACCCCACATCTGTAGATACTCAAGTGCCCCACTTTTGAGATATGCAAAGCAATTTTGGTAACTTACTATGAGAATCCCTTTGAATGTCCTTTTTCAGTAGTGATCTGACCCCATCCCCATCTCCAGATAGCTTGGGAAATGCTTTCCAGGTCTAATCTTTGAGTTTCCTATTTGAATGTGTGATTTCTTTTCATTACACATCTTTTCATTTTCCACCTTCTTTCCCAAATGCAGACAAAGGTTTTAATTGATAATTTCTTGTGTTTTTCACTGCTGACTCAACAGTTTAGGTTGTATCTCGAATTACCCCTGTGAGGTTCAGATAATAACTTCAACTTCAGTGAGTTTTCCCAGCTTCCCAAAGTCATCTGTTAGAACCTGAAATAACATGTCATAAATCTTTCTGATAAACTCCAATTGCTATAGTCAAGCCAGTGGAAGATCAACAAAAATTGCGTAGCTTTTTACAGTACCCCAGCAAGAGGTGCAAGCAATTATTCCTTCAGCCTCTAATGTGTTTGCCTTGTATTAAACATTGTTAGTCACAGTAGAAAAGAGAGATTGAACCTTAGAGGAATTTCAAGTTATGCCTTCAGGCACATTTGAAAAGGTTCAAAAATCAATTAGGCAAGAAATCTAACTACTAGTATTAAAAAGATAGCAAATATAATTACTTAGACCCAAGATTGACCCTGTGAAAATTATTTCTTCTTAATAAGCCTTCTCAATAAGACTGCTTATAAATTGAATATAAATATACATATGTATATAATTCTGATGTAACAAAGACTGTTGCCTCTATTCATACTGGACATATGCTAGTAGTTCTGAAGAAATATTCAATAAAAACAAATGAGGCATAAAACTGTCATAGATGCAAAATTTTCAGGAGCGTGTCTGATTTCTCCCACCTGGTTTGCTCTTCCTGATGCATTTGCCTGCCTGATTACTCCTTTTTCTTCAAGGCAGGTCATATAGGTTAACCTAGGCTGTGCAGTCAGACAGGCTTGGATTCGTATCCTACTTGTACCCCACATTAGTTGTGAGAGCTTGAGAAAGTTATTGGCCATTGTGAGTCTCAGGTCATAAACACAATGGAGATAATAACGGTACTTCCTTTTCTGGGTAGTTGTGGGGATTAAAGGAGAAAGTGCACATAAACTCCTTCAACTATGACAGGATGAGAGTTAGTGCTCGAGGAATATTGATTCCTGTTGGTGTTATCTCAGCTTAGGTAAACTACTGGGCATCCTCAGAAATGTGCCCCCCCCCCCCCCCGCCGCCCGTGGTCCTACTGTGTTGTTGTTGTTTTTAGTCTACTTTATTTTTTAGATCAGTTTTAGGTTCACAGCAGAATTAAAGAGAAGGTACAGAGACTTCCCATATACCCTGTGCCCCTCACATGTGTAACCTCCCTCATTATCAACATCCCCCACTATCGTGGTACGTTTTTTACAATCAATGAACCTATATTGACAATTGTTGTCACTCAAACTCCATACTTTACATTTGGATTGACTCTTGGTGTTATACATTCTATGGGTTTTGACAAATGTATAATGCCATATACCCACTGTTATTGTATCACACAGAGTAGTTTCAGTGCCTTAAAAATCCTCTGTGCTCTGCCCGTTTATCCTCCCCTACCCCCGGCTTCTGGCAATGACTGATCCTTTTACTGTCTCCATAGATTTGTCTTCTCCAGAATGTCATAGAGTTGGAATCATCCAGTATGCAGTCTTTTCAGATTGGCTTCCATCACTCAGTAATATGCATTTAAGTTTCCTTCGTGTCCTCTCAGAGCTTGATAGCTCCATTCTTTTTAGCGTTGAATAATATTCCATTGTCTGGATGTATCACGGTTTATCCATTCACCTAATGAAGAACATCTTGGTTTCTTCCAAGTTTTGACAGCTGTGAATAAAGCGTCTGTAAATATCCATGTACAGGTTTTTGTGTGGACATACATTTTCAGACTTTTTGTTTAAATACCAAGGAGTGCAGTTGCTGGATCGTGTGGTAAGAATATGTTTAGTTTTGTAATAAGCTGCCAAACTGTCTATCAAAATAGCTGTACCATTTTGCATTCCCACCAGTAATGAATGAGAGTTCCTATTGCTCCACATCCTTGCCAGGATTTGATGTGGTCAGTGTTTTGAATTTTGGCCATTCTAATAGAGGTATAGTGGTATCTCATTGTTTCAGTTTGCAGTACCTTAATGACAGATGGTTTGAAGCTTCTTTTTATGTGCGTATTCACCAGCTATAAATCTATTTTGGTGAGGTGACTATTCGGCTCTTTGGCCTATTTTTCAATTTGGTAGTTTGTTTTTGTACTGATGAATTTTAAGAGTTTATTTTAGATAAAAATCAGATAGGTCTTTTGCAAACATTTTCTTTTAAGTCTGTTATGTGTTTTTTTTCTTACATCACTAGAATCCAGTTTGTGTATGCCTTACATTGATATATCAATATGTATGTATATGGACCTTATCTTCAAAAATGGGAAACAGATTCTGAATTTGCTTTGTATCCTTGATAGACTTGTATAGTCCCCTGCATGGATAGAGATACTCAATAATTAATTGACCAAGGGAATGATTAATGTCCAATGGAAGTCATTTCAGTGTAATAACACCCCAAATTAAGGAGTTCCGTAGAGGGACCCAAGACTAGTGGTATCAGGCAGGGCCTGATACAAATTATATGATCTTCCTGCTTCATTTTCCAACATATTAAGATGGATTGTAAATGAGCATTAAGGACCAAGAGAGTCACAAAAAGATTGTCCTACAGTTGGACTTAAACTTTCCAAAGGCTTTTCAGAGTTAAGGGACTTATAGTTAGATCACTTGTATAGGCAGAGGTGTGGTCATTGGATTATAGAACAGATGCCTTAGAACGAGGCAGGTTATAGCTAATCCTTTTTTGGTACAGATTTCAAAACTTTCCTGAACAGAAAATACTGTAGCAATTAGTGAAAAGCAGGCAATAATTCATTCAAAAATATTTTTAGTATATCCCATGTGCTGAGGCATTGTGTGGTAGCCAAAGATCAGTTTGACATATATGTACTCAAAAACTTTAAAGTCCTGTAGAGCAGAGGAGTTATATGTACAAATAATTATGGTGTATGGTAAATAGTTATGTGCAATGAGGATGTGTAAAATCAGGAGAGGAAGAAATTAATTATGGCTGGAGCAGAGAGTGGGCCATTGACTCATCTAACAGATATTTATTAAGCACCTACTGGGGTTCAAGTTTCATGCAGGATAATGAGCTGCAAAGATGAGTTGTAAAAATTCAGTACCTTCAGGATCCTCACAGTGCAAGAATCAGGTCCAAGGGTCGTGAAGGCTTCAGGAAAGTATATAAGGAAAAACCTTCTGGAAGAGGTAATATTTGAACTTGACATCAAAGGGTGGTAGGATTTAGACTTTTGGAGACATAAGAGATGTGAGGCGAAGCACATTCCAGATATTGGCAACAGAAATGGCAAAGGCACCTGACTGTCTCACATTTCAAAAGACAAAGAATCTAATTTCTGATTTCTATTGATGATTATTTTATATCCGGGAATGTATTGTTAACATACTAGTAATTGATTATATTTATTGAGTACTTACTTTGACCTAGACATTATTTTAAACATTTTACTTTTTAAATAAGATATCATGTAATCTGTATTAAATCTCTGAGGCAGATATGATTTTTATTCCCAATTTTACCAAAGGAAGCAATGGCTTGTCTCACATGGGATTGGGACACACCTGCAGGCACATATGACAGTTGAGTTCTACACTGAGTGTCAAAGCCACGACAAAGCTCTCAGGATCCTGTCTCCACAAAAGAGTTCAGAACTCAAAATATTTTAAAAAGGTATTTCAAGATATGTCTGTAAAACCAAATATGATGAGAGAGAGAGATTGCTCTGAGCCAGTAAATATAGACTCATTAAGATTAAAGTCTAAATAAGCAGTCTTGTGAAACATGGGGTTTTTATGTTCTGGAGAATGGTGGACCAGGAAGGCATCTGCTTAGGTGAGAGGATATAATGACAGGTGAAGAGAGAAAACTGGGGGTTTTTTTACTCCTATTTAGAGTTTATCTTCTCTATCAAGCAGAATGATAGACTAGAAATGGTAATAGGGATCTGAGGAAGTTTAAGCCCAAGATAAATAAGAGAGTTTGTGTTTTCAGACAGCAGAGCTAGAAGGGAGTATTCTGGATGAAGAAAAAGGTTTGAGTAAAACCAACACAGATGGAAGATCTGGAGGGGTGGTTAAAACCCTATAATTGCATTTTCAAATCCACAAGAATAAATACAGAGATCTTGCTAATGAACAGTGTGTGGAGGTCTGAGAATTTTAGTTTACTAAAAGCAACTAGTGAGTGTGACTATTAAAAAACCCAGACAATGTTGATGGGAGAATAATGCCTTAATTAAGGAAGATAGCACACTGTTTAGCACCCATCTTATGTGTTGCATTTAAGCTAATGTGTTCTATTAAGGTCCTTTAGAATCTAAGTTTATTAACAAGCTGGGTATCTGAAGGATGAATGGTTAGAAAAATTTCTCTTAATGATTGATAGTTAAAGAATGGAAAATGACTCTCCAGGAGAAGACTTGAGCTGAGGGTGGAAGGAAAAGGACTGGATAACAGTTTGCAAAAAGGCGAAGCGTTGTCATATGGGAAAAGTGTACAGGTTACACTATATTGATCCACACTGCAGACACATTAAAGAGAGGTAACTTTCGGTTCAAAAGGATTTTCAAAAACGAATAGGCTGCCTTGAGAAGTAGTAACATTACTGGCAGGTTTCAAATGCCTTTTGTCAGAGATATTTTAGAACAGTTTCCTGCATCGGTAGAGAGTTTGGGCCTAAGACCTCTTTCCTGTTCTAAGATTTTTGTTATTTCCTTTTTCAGTATTTTAAGAATCTTTGGCAAAAGTCCTCATTTCTTTCACCAGTTGTATCCTGGTGCATCATGGTGTAATCTAAAATAGTGGACCAGGAGAAATCCTATGAATTTCCTGTGTTTATGGTCTCCAAAATAAATAGTTGTTTGTAACTTAAAGTTTTAAATAACCTGAGAAAATAAATGGAAATAAAGCATTATACCTAACGGGAGTCAATTCAGAGGTCTAAGTTTTGGAAAGGAAATGAGAGGCAGACAATATTGACAGTTTTATCTTTTAGAGTCCTGATATTTTAAAAGGAAACTCAGTTTACAGGCATTCTCTTAAACTACCAATAGGAGAACAATAGACCATCTTTATGACTAGTAAAGTGAATGAGTCAATACATAGGTGTTATCAATTTTCTTTTTGTGTTCATTTATTTGGAGAACTTGAGTGTTACCTACTTTTTAATCGATAATCATATATGGTTCATGTTAACCATATATCATCCATAATCAGTGCATTTTGGTGGTCTGTGCTAATGTCTATACAGTTATTTGTTAGGAAAATGTGTTGACATAGTTCAGCTCTTATAGCATAGATTGGACGTTATGATGTTTTAAGCTAAATGATTAGTCAACAATGCAGTAAAAATAAAAATAAAATGAAATGCTAAGACAGAATTTTAATTTAGAAAATAAATTTATAAATCTGTCTTGAAAATATTTTCATAATTTCTTTTTACAGCATTCTTTGGGTATAAAATAAATTGTAAGAGCAAAGTTTGAGATAACTGAGAGCGCTAATTAAAACAGGAAATCATATTATCATTATTTCAAAGGACTATGGAATCATTTAATTTTGACTAGGAAAGCTAATCAGAAGCTTCGTGTCACCAAACCAGTTGTGCTGGGTTCACATGTATTGCATCTTGGTCCAAACTTAAATGCTTCCCACATCTCTTACTTATCTATCATTACGTGTCATTGTTGAATCTGTGAGTTAATTATAGATCGTTACTGGTTAATTAGAGTGCAACCAGAGCCAATATTAAATATTCTTCTTTCTTTCTTTCTCTCTCTTTTTTTTTTTGATATCAAAATATGCTCTTTGCTTAAAGAGAAAGTGTTTTTGTTATTTTTCTGTTCATTTTTCAGGGCAGCACGGGTCCTATCTTTATGATTTCTTGAATGAAGCATTCTCTTAGATCTGGCATTCTTGGGCAGCATCTTGCATAAAATTAGCTCAGATTAAAAATGCTATCATTAAAAACTAGATCCACACTTACAGGCTTAGGGAGAAAGAGAAGATGGCAATGATTGAGAGGGCTTTTTCAAACCACTAAGATAAAAATTTAACAGTTTGAAGAATTTTAACAATTAGAAGATTTATAAGTGAAACTTTGAAATATTTATGGAAGGAGAGGATTAAAAGGGTCTGTGACATGGTCATTATGTTTTTAAGAGAGACGTTAAATGAATTAGAAAAAGAAACAAGATGAATATTAACATTTCTAATCATGACCTCAAAAGTTAACTAAGAAAGTTGAAAAATTATAATTAAAAATATTTCTAATGGGTCAATTCATATTTCAAATTTCAGCAACTCTACCTGTTAAATTATGTTTATTATTGTGATATAAGAAATAGCTAATGATGGTTTATTTCATTTCTTATGAAACCATTTAAAGGCTTCTTATAATAGTACTATACATTGTATTTTTGATACAATAAACCTGGTTACAGAATTTAGATCCATATTTGCTTGATTATTGATTGTGACACACAGACTTGATCTGCTGGGAAGTTATTAATATTTCTTTTTAAATATTAGGCTTATCACTACTGGGAAACTACAGTGAAATCTCTCATTTCCTTTCCAATGGAGTCACAAATTTTATTTAGCAAAAAACTCCATGACTGTCTTTGTTAGGATGATGATACATTCTATTGGGTTTGATTGGAAGGTTGAGCACATCTTTCCAAAATGACAGATAATACTGAAAATGATTTAAATAAATCTGCTAGTTGGGAAGAAAAAAAGATACTAGGTAAAATCAGGGATACAGACAAGGAGGGAGAGAGGAAAGACCCTGGCCATTTCTCTAGTTGCTCCTCCATTACAGAGTCTCTGAGCATCTGGTGATACCCAGAATTATAATAAAACCTAAAGGGTATCGTGCATCCATTTCTGTTCCCAGGGCTCCTGAAGTATGAGAAAAGCTGCTCTGACCCTAATGCAGGTGAAGATTTAGCCTACTAGTAATTCTGAACACCTGGATTCTTTTAATACCCATGAAAGAAAAGTTGCTGGGTTCTACCTACCTCCGTCTTGGCAGGTTTGTCAGTGCTCAAAGCCTCATAAGATGATAAGGATTTTGAGGCCTCAGGGCACTCTCATGTGGCCTTTTCTACTTCCAGGGGATCTTGAAAGGTGTGCAGAGGGAAGCAGCATGCTGTGACTAAAAAGCATTAGTCTGGAATGAAATAGGCTGGTTTGAATATGACTAGATGATGTTTTAGCTCTGTGATTTCAGAGAAGTCACACACTTGCTTTGAGTTTCAAATATCCTCTACATGATGATTATAAGGTTGACAAATAGAGTTACTGTGAGGATTAAAGGAGTGAAGGTTTCAAAAGTAATTGATGTATTGCTTGGTATATACAATAGTAAGGATGCTAGCATCTCTCTGATTCCAAGAGGCTTACTAATATCACATCTAAGCTGCAATCTCCTTTGAGCACCTTGGACCCCTTCTGAGAAGCATAGTAGTTAAATATGGTTAAGCACACAAAATATGAAACCAGATTGCTTGAGACCAAATCACAGCTCTGATGCTTATTAGGCATCTGTTTTGGGGCAAGTTATTAAACCTTTTGAGGCTCAGCTTCCTCATCAAATAAGTGGAAATAACAACATATATTCTAATATAGTATTTCTTATAAACTGCTTAAGAGTTCCTGCAACATAGCAAGTATCCAGGAAGGGTAGCTTTTAACATCATCAGTATCACCATCATCATCAATTCATCATCATGCATCCACTGCCAAATACAGCCTTTCTTAAGTTTCCACTCATTTGGAAAGCTTGGACACTAATATTACAAAACAGTGAATAAGTTGGATATGGTTTCCATTTGGCCTTAGAAGATATTTGTGATTAATTTCTCAAGGGATTTTTATCTTCTCAATGAGTTTTGATTTATGTTCATTCTGAAAGAGTGGACCTGTTTGGCAAGGGAAGTATATAAGTTGGGTATGAAATCATAGCATATGAATCTTGCAGTGATTTTTAATAATGAAAGATTTATCACAGATAACCCAAAGTCCACTGGAGAATACTGTTAATCAAATGAGACATGCCTTCCTATATGGCACTGGCTTTTCAACTGTTGTCAGGGCAGACCTTTTAAGTGAGTGTGTTTTGTACTTCAGTGGGTATCCACTCTTCAGTTCTTGCTTCATAAAAGGGCATTTTTTACAGACAAGCATTGTCCTTTTGCTCATCAGAATCAATGACCAGCTCCACCCTAAAGTTCTCAAGGTTCTTTTTCACCCCCAATAGAGGGGATCAGTTATTTGAGGATGGGGGAAACAAGGAAAGAGATAACTAGACAGAAGGAACAACAAAGGTCCTGAGTGAGATGGGACAGAATGTGCTACATTCATGGAAATGGAAGTCCAGTGTGACAGAGCAGTGAGAAAAAGAGAGAAAGAGAAAGAGAGAGAGAACATGTGTTCTTTTGATAGGTGGCTAATAACTTGACTTTGCTCCCAATACTTATCTCTCACTCTGGCTTTACTATGTCATCAGAATCCACAAGTCTCTTCAAAATACCCTCTGGCTCTTCCAGGGGAACCATGAAAAGAGATGATCTCAAGGAACCCCCAGTGATTACTGCTCTGGAGAAGTTAGCAATGAATATTTACCTCAAGTTCAAAATGCTCATAAATTATTTGGATTTAAACACTTAGTGTGTTTTTGGCTTCAAATTTCTAGGCCAAGTTGCAGGAAAAATTTATCTTCTGACTTCATTTATTCCAAAATTTTCCAGAAAAATAATTAGATGAAAATTTCTCTTCTTATTTAAAGTGACTTGTTTATTACCTGGAAACCTGCATTTTAGGGACTCAAACATTGAACTTTGTTGATTTTTCTCTTCCAGAGCAGGGAAGGTAAAAGGGTCAAAGGTGAAAACTTTTCTTTCTTCAACTAATTTGTAGAGGGTACTTGAAAAACAAGTCAAATGATTTCAAACAGTATTTTTAAGGGGAAAAGTGTACAGAAAGCTCTTGCTACATCTTGAGATAAAAGAGCTCTCTAGAGAAATGAGTTAACAAGACATTCTACCCCACAAAGAAACTAAACATGTTACATTAGCTTTGAAATATAAGCACAGAATGATGAATCATTTTTTGACATTGTAGAAGCAAATGACTCTTAGAAAATGTAGTGTGTCCCTGTTGCTTCAGAAAGTCTTTATATATTACATTTCATAAAGCACATTGTTGAATGAAACTTAGGAACAATTAGATGAATGTCAAGATACATACTGTGAGGTTCTACATATACATCAACAATTTTCCATTCTTAGATTGCAAGATTTTTACAATGTGATTAGCTATCTATTTTCCAATTGCTTTATGTCTGCAAATGATATATTTTACTTTTTTATGTATAATTCAATAATCTAGTTTTATCTCCTAGATAAATTTTCTGGATAATCCCTACATATGTTCGTACATAATTTACATAGCTCTGTCACTACAAAGAGTCCATATATCTGAATCTGCATTTGTACATAAAAGTATCTGTCTTTATACATACATATTTTCCCTCCTCAGGGCCTGTGCACATACTGTGTCCTTTGCCTGGAAAACTCTTACTCTCATTATTGATTTCTTCACATCTTGAGCTCCTCAAAGAGGCTTTCCTGAATCATTCAGTGCCTCTCATAACACCCTGCCCTTTTACTTCTTGTCACTTAGCATACTTTATATGCTAATATAAATTTTAATGTATAAAGAAATAATAAGAGACTTAGAGCTTCATAATGGCAGTGGCGGTTTTGTTAACCACTGTTTATCCAGAATTTGACAGAATGTCAGGAATATAGTATGAAATCCATCTGTATTTGGTGAGTGAATGAATGGATAAATAAATAAATGTGAAGATTAAACTCGTGTTATGATATTTCCAAAATTTGAGTATCATTTATGCAAGAAAATCATATAATTTAGGAAAATGAATGTATGTGAACACAACCTACATACATTTTAAAAGTTCTAAGTCCTGGAAAGGAGTGGTAGTGTTTTCATGAAATGGACTGTACCTAATAAATACTTGTTTCTTGACCATTACTTTATTTTCGTGGCAGTATTATTATTTTATTAAGACGAAGAAAGATCATAATCATCGGGAGCTTCAACCTTAAAGAGTCTATATTCTCTTCTGAAAACTCTTTTGTGCCAAAATTACACACATAAACATAGATTTATTTTTGATGGCTTCAGAAATCATTACTTACCATCCTGGGGGTAATAGAGCCTTGCTGATTCTATAGAAAATAGTCTTTGGTGAATGCATTTCTCTGCCCATATGCACCCATTTGCTTTTTCTAAGGATGTAAACAGGTCGTCCTGGACTAGGAGTCAATAAAAATAAAAAGGAGAAAGGTAGCACTGTCAGCTTTTCTCTTGGAATGCGTTTCAAGTTAGGGCTCCGCTTGAGGCTTGTGAAACCCAAGATAGCATTTTTTAGAAGTCAGTTCATCAAACACACCTGAAAATATTACCTATTATTTTTCACAATTTACAAACACAACTTTAAAAAATGATATCCCGGGCTTCCCTGGTGGCGCAGTGGTTGAGAGTCCGCCTGCCGATGCAGGGGAAACGGGTTCGTGCCCTGGTCCGGGAAGATCCCACATGCCGCGGAGTGGCTGGGCCCGTGAGCCACGGCCGCTGAGCCTGCGCGTCCGGAGCCTGTGCTCCGCAACAGGAGAGGCCACAACAGTGAGAGGCCGGCGTACTGCAAAAAAAAAAAAAAATGATATCCCTTCCAAACTAACCTTTTCATTTCACGTATAGCTTATAAGCATTCACCGAGTCATTAAAAATAACTGCATTTATCTCTTAATATATTTTTGTTTCTTAAAGGTGTGTTTAATACAAAGGCTAATTTTGTTTTACTTACAACCTAGTTACTAAGGTAACATTTACCATGTAGAGGACTAAATTCACCATCCAAAGATGTTTTGTCTCTTGTCTGAAAAATGGTGTGCTCCGTGCTATAGAATAGAGTCAGACTGCAGTTACGTAGTCAGCTCCCCTTGAAAATGATGGTTCTGTGATGCAACAGGTAAATGAAATACACAAATAATCCCAAACCTCTTTTATAGGGAAACCATTTTACATAGAAATGCCAACAGCTACTGGAATTGATAGAGCTGAATATCCTATCCCTGTCAGGTTCCTGGTGGAGGTAATAACAAGCAGTGTAATAGCCCAAAGATAAGGAATCAGAGAAAAGCAGGGAAGCAAATGTTATGGTTTTAATCAGCACCGGAAACCAAGTATTTATTACACACAGTTTTCTGAATGACCAAAAAATCTGATCAAAGCTAGTTTAACACCCACAAGGGTTTTAAAGGCAGTAATAATAAAACAAATCAAAAAACATAAAAAAAGAAAATAAAGCCATATGTGACCAGCCCACTGAACTTTTGACAAGGCTTAACTTAAGCCAGTGTCCGCTTAGATCTCCATACAGCAACCCCAGGGGTTTGTCATGATGCCAGACCACTGGGCTAAATATTCAACCAGAGGTCTTACCTATGAAAAATTAAGAACCTGAGATAGGTCACCAGCCAAATCAAAATCTGTTTGATTTTTGCTTTTTGATTATTCAGAGGAAAAAAGGTTAATGATAGGACACATTCTTCATATATAAGGACACATTTAAAGATGAGTATTTCTGTTTTATGATGGTTGCTATTTCAGTGAATGGAAATGCAGAATTAATGATCTTAATGAGCTCTGATTCCCAAGAGGATAAATTAGTTTCATTTTGTTCTACAGTTGTATGGCTTCATGCAGAGATACGCTGTTTGAAACATGGGAAAGTACCGTGAAAAAGGCTTGATTACATTTCTGAACCCACAGCTACATTGGAAAACTTCATAATGGTTCAAGACTGTCTTTTAAAATACAACAGATAATCCAGTATTGGCTCAGCTGGTAAAACAAACAAAATAGGGATAGTCTCAAAATAGCAACATTAGGGTGATTGCCCCTTTCAAAGACACACCCGCCAGTCATTTAGTGGGCTAGTTTCATTCCAATATTATTCTGATTCTCGATTTAATTTCATCTAAGGAGAGAGAATGTGAGGAAATGGAGGCATTGAAGAGTCGGTGTTATCACCAGAACTCAGGGTCTATCCGTCCTCAAGAGAAGAACTCATTGACCCTTATTCTCACCACCACCATCAAGTCCTACAAACATAGCAAGACAAGGGTTCTTTCCCATAAAGCCAAGTCTCTCCATCCCCCCTGGAGAGGAGGGTTATAATTTCTCTGGGAAAAAACACATATGGTTTACAAAAGGACTCCTAGGTTACTCTGAATCATTGACCTAGTGGGATATCCCCTTTCCCCTCATAAACTGAAGAATTTCTGATTTAAATATATAATACAATCCTAGATCTCAGCTATTGTATAAATTTTGAAAAAAAAATCTAAGACTCAAATTCAAACTTAGGTGCTTTTGATTTATTTAAAAAAAAAACTAGTCCTTCCCTCCTCCCTCCCTCCCTCCATCCCTCCCTCTCTCTCTCTCTCTTTCTTTGTTCTTCTGTACTAACTGCTTAGCCATCCATTTAGCTTTTTGTAGAACCATAGTATCACTGACATGGCAGGGGTCTTAGAGGGTTGTCTAATCAAGCAGACTCTGCTTCCGTACAAAGAGTGGCTGGACAGTTTATCCCATAGGTGAGCATGAGTAGATTTTAGAATATTCCCTCTTAAGTCAAACGGTAGACTGATGCTGTGACTTTGCTCAATTTTCAGCTTTTCTGACCTTTAGCTTCTTTATTTGCAAAATAGATATGCTACTTCATAAATTGTTGTGAAGATCAATGAGGTATTATGTGTCCTAACTAAAGTGTAATGGCTATATAATTCAAGCATTATTTTAATTAACTTCTGTCAAACTACTATGAAGTAAAACATTGTTTTCCAAATGTAAGAATAACAATAATAGGAGTAAGAGCCTGGCCCTGGCCTTGTCGCCGACGCAATCGTGGACTGCGAGTCAGAGGACGAAGAGGACTTGGACAATGACACAGTAGAAGGATGTGCTCTCACTCCCTCTTGCAAGAGCACCAGAATCACAACTAACTGCTGAACAATCATCGACAGGAAGACCCTGGAACTCACCAAAAAAGATACCCCACATCCAAAGACAAAGGAGAAGCCACAGTGAGATGGTAGGAGGGGCGCAATCACAGTAAAATCAAATCCCATAACTGCTGGCTGGGTGACTCACAAACTGGAGAACACTAACACCACAGAAGTCCACCCACTAGAGTGAGAGTTCTGAGCCCTGTGTCAGACTTCCCAATCTGGGGGTCCGGCAATGGGAGGAGGAATTCCTATATTATCAGACTTTGAAGGCTAGCGGGATTTGATTGCAGGACTTCAGCAGGGGTGGGGAACAGAGACTCCACTCTTGGAGGGCACACACAAAGTAGTGTGCACATCAGGACCCAGGGGAAGGAGCAGTGACCCCATACCAGACCTAGCTACTGTTGGAGGGTCTCCTGCGGGAGTGTTGGGGTGGCTGTGTCTCACCATGTGAAAAAGGACACTGACAGCAGAAGTTCTGGGAAGTACTCCTTGGCGTGAGCCCTCCCAGAGTCAACCATTAGCCCCAGCAAAGAGCCTGGGTAGGCTCCAGTGTTGCGTTGCCTCAGGGCAAACAACCAACAGGGAAGGAACCCATCCCCACCCATCAGCAGACAAGCGGATTAAAGTTTTACTGAGCTTTGCCCACAAGAGCAACAGCCAGCTCTACCCACCATGAGTCCCTCCCATACAGAAACTTGCACAAGCCTCTTAGACAGCCTCATCCACCAGAGGGCAGACAGCAGAAGCAAGAAGAACTACAATCCTGCAGCCTCTGGAACAAAAACCACATTCACAGAAAGGTAGACAAGATGAAAAGGCAGAGGGCTATGTACCAGATGAAGGAACAAGATAAAACCCCAGAAAAACAACTAAATAAAGTGGAGATAGGTAACTTTCTACAAAAAGAATTCAGAATAAGGATAGTGAAGATGATCCAGGATCTCAGAAAAAGAATGGAGGCAAAGATCGAGAAGATGCAAGAAATGTTTAACAAAGACCTAGAAGAACTAAAGAACAAGCAAACAGGTGAACAATACAATAACTGAAATTTAAACTACACTAGAAGGAATCAATGGCAGAAAAACTGAGGCAGAAGAATGGATAAGTGGCCTGGAAGACAGAATGGTGGAATTCACTGCTACGGAAAAGAATAAAGAAAAAAGAATGAAAAGAAATGAAGACAGCCTAAGAGAGCTCTGGGATAACATTAAACGCAACAACATTCCCATTATAGGGGTCTCAGAAGGAGAAGAGAGAGAAAGGACCCGAGAAAATATTTAAAGAGATTATAGTTAAAAACTGCCTTAACAGGGGAAAGGAAATAGCCACCCAAGTCCAGGAAGCTCAGTGAGTCCCTTACAGGGTAAACCCTAGGAGAAAGATGCTGAGACACATAGTAATCAAATTGGCAAAAATTAAAGACAAAAATTATTGAAAGCAGCAAGGGAAAAACGACAAATAATATACAAGGGAACTCCCATAAGGTTAACAGCTGATTTCTCAGCAGAAACTCTACAAGCCAGAAGGGAGTGGCATGATATACTTAAAGTGATGAAATGGAGGAAACTACAACCAAGATTACTCTACCCGGCAAGGATCTCATTCAGATTCAATGGAGAAATCAAAAGCTTTACAGACAAGCAAAAGCTAAGAGAATTCAGCACCGCCAAACCAGCTCTACAACAAATGCTAAAGGAACTTCTCTAAGTGGGAAACACAAGAGAGGAAAAGGACCTACGAAAACAAACCCAAAACAGTTAAGAAAATGGTCATAGGAGCATACATATCGATAATTACCTTAAACATGAATGGATTAAATGCTCCAACCAAAAGACACAGGCTTGCTGAATGGATACAAAAACAAAACTCATATATATTGCTGTCTACAAGAGACCCACTTCAGACCTAGGGACATATACAGACTGAAAGTGAGGGGGTGAAAAAAGATATTCCTTGCAAATGGAAATCAAAACAAAGCTGGAGTAGCAATACGCATATCAGATAAAATAGACTTTAAAATAAAGAATGTTACAAGAGACAAAAAAGGACACTACATAATGATCAAGGGATCAATCCAAGAAGAAGATATAACAATTCTAAATATATATGCACCCAACATAGGAGCACCTCAATACATAAGTCAACTGCTAACAGCTATAAAAGAGGAAATCGAAAGTAACAAAATAATAGTGGGGACTTTAACACCTCACTTACACCAAGGGACAGATCATCCAAACAGAAAATTAATAGGGAAACACAAGCTTTAAATGACATAATAGACCAGGTAGTTTTAATTGATATTTATATGACATTCCATCCAAAAACAGCAGATGACACTTTATTCTCAAGGGCGCACGGAACATTCTCCAGGATAGATCATATGTTGGGTCACAAATCAAGCCTCAGTAAATTTAAGAAAATTGAAATCATATCAAGCATCTTTTCTGACCGCTACGCTATGAGATTACAAAACCAATTACCGGGAAAGAAACATAAAAAACACAAACACATGGAAGCTAAACAATTCATTGCTATATACCAACAGATCACTGAAGAAATCAAAGAGGAAATCAAAGAATGCCTAGAGACAAATGACAATGAAAACAGGAGGATCCAAAACCTATGGGATGCAGCAAAAGCAGTTCTAAGAGGGAAGTTAATAGCAATACAACCCTACCTCAAGAAACAAGAAAAATCTCAAATGAACAATCTAGTCTTACACCTAAATGAACTAGAGAAAGAAAAACAAACAAAACCCAAAGTTAGTAGAAGGAAAGAAATCATAAACATCAGAGCAGAAATAAATGAAATAGAAACAAAGAAAACAATAGCAAAGATCAATAAAACTAAAAGCTGGTTCTTTGAGAAGATAAAGAAAATGGATAAACCATTAGCCAGACTCATCAAGAGAAAGTAGGAGAGGACTCAAATCAATAAAATTAGAAATGACAAAGGAGAAGTTACAACAGACACCACAGAAATACAGAGTTTCCAAAGAGACTACTACAAGCAACTCTATGCCAATAAAATGGACAACCTGGAAGAAATGGACAAATTCTTAGAAAGGTATAACCTTCCAAGACTGAACCAGGAAGAAATAGAAAATATAAAAAGACAAATCAGAAGTAATAACATTGAAACTGTGATTAAAAATCTTTCAACAAACAAAAGTCCATGACCAGATGGATTCACAGATGAATTCTATCAAAATTTTAGAGAAGAGCTAACACCCATCCTCCTCAAACTCTTCCAAAAAATTGCAGAGGAAGGAACACTCCCAAACTTATTCTACGAGGCCACCATCACCCTGATACCAAAACCAGACAAAGATCCTACAAAAAAAGAAAATTACAGACCAATATCACTGATGAATATAGATGCAAAAATCCTCAACAAAATACTAGCAAACAGAATCCAACAACACATTAAAAGGATCATACACTGTGATCAAGTGGAATTTATCCCAGCGATGCAAGGATTTTTCAATATACGCAAATCAATCAATGTGATACACCATATTAACAAATTGAAGAATGAAAACCATATGATAATCTCAATAGATGCAGAAAAAGGTTTTGATAAAATTCAACACCAATTTCTGACAAAAACTCTCCGGAAAGTGGGTATAGAGGGGACTTACCTCAACTTAATAAAGGCCATATAGTACAAACCAACAGTAGACATCATTCTCAATGGTGAAAAACTGAAAACATTGCCTCTAAGATCAGGAACAAGACAAGGCTGTCCACTCTCACCACGATCATTCAAAATCATTTTGGAAGTCCTAGCCACGGCAATCAGAGAAGAAAAAGAAATAAAAGGAATACAAATTGGAAAATGAGAAGTAAAACTGTCACTGTTTGCAGATGAAATGATACTATACATAGAGAATCCTAAAGATGCCACCAGAAAACTACTAGAGCTAATCAATGAATTTGATAAAGTAGCAGGATACAAAATTAATGCACAGAAATCGCTTGCATTCCTATACACTAATGATGGAAAATCTGAAAGAGAAATTAAGGAAACACTCATATTTACCATTGCAACAAAAAGAATAAAATACCTAGGAATAAACCTACCTAGGGAGACAAAAGACCTGTATGCAGAAAACTATAAGACACTGATGAAAGAAATTAAAGATGATGCCAACAGATGGAGAGATATACCATGTTCTTGGGTTGGAAGTATCAATATTGTGAAAATGACTATACTACCCAAAGCAATCTACAGATTCAATGCAATCCCTATCAAATTACCAATGGCGTTTTTTACCGAAGTAGAACAAAAAATCTTAAAATTTGTATGGAGACACAAAAAACCCCGAATAGCCAAAGCAGTCTTGAGGGAAAAAAAACGGAGCTGGAGGAGTCAGCTATACTTCAGACTATACTACAAACCTACAGTAATGGTACTGACACAACAACAGAAATATAGATCAATGGAACAGTATAGTAAGCCCAGAGATAAACCCACACACCTATGGTCAACTAATCTGTGACAAAGGGGGCAAGGATATACAGTAGAGAAAAGACAGTCTTTTCAATAAGTGGTGCTGGGAGAACTGGACAGCTACGTGTAAAAGAATGAAATTAGAACACCCCCTAACACTATACACAAAAATAAACTCAAAAGGACTTAGAGACCTAAATGTAAGAGCAGACACTGTAAAACTCTTAGAGGAAAACATAGGAGAACACTCTTTGACATAAATCACAGCAAGATCTTTTTTTGATACACCTCCTAGAGTAATGGAAATAAAAACAAAAATAAAGAAATGGGACCTAATGAAACTTCAAACCTTTTGCACAGCAAAGGAAACCATAAACAAGACAACCCTCAGAATGGGAGAAAATATTTCCATACGAATCAACATACAAAGGATCAATCTCCAAAACATATAAACAGTTCATGCAGCTCAATATTAAAAAAACAAACAACCCTGTCCAAAACTGGGCAGAAGACCTAAATAGCCATTTCTCTAAAGACATACAGATGGCCAAGAAGCACATGAAAAGCTGCTCAACATCACTGATTATTAGAGAAATGCAAATCAAAACTTCAATGAGGTATCACCTCACGCCAGTTAGAATGGGCATCATCAGAAAATCTGCAAACAACAAATGCTGGAGAGGGTGTGGAGAAAGGGAACCCTCTTGCATTGTTGGTAGGAATGTAAATTGATACAGCCACTATGGAGAACAGTTTTGAAGTTCCTTAAAAAACTAAAACTAGAATTACCCTATGAGCCAGCAATCCCACTACTGGGCGTATACCCAGAGAAAACCATAATTCAAAAAGACACATGCACCCCAATGTTCACTGCAGCACTATTTACAATAGCCAGGTCATGGAAGCAACCTAAATGCCTATCGAGAGATGAATGGATAAAGAAGATGTGGAACATATATACAATGGAATATTACTAAGCCATAAAAAGTAACAAAATGGGTTCATTTGTAGAGACATAGATGAATGTAGAGTGTCATACAGAGTGAAGTAAGTCAGAAAGAGAAAAACAAATATCGTATATTTACACATATATGTGGAACCTAGAAAAATGGTACAGACGAACCGGTTTGCAGGGCAGAAATCGAGACACAGATGTAGAGAACAAATGTATGGACACCAAGGGGGAAAAGCAGCAGGGGTGGTGGTAGTGTTGTGATGAATTGGGAGATTGGGATTGGCATATGTATACTAATATGTATTAAATGGGTAACTAATAAGAACCTGCTGTATTAAAAATAAATAAAATTCAAAAAAAAACAATAATAGAGCTCACAGGTGCTGATTGGCCATTAAGTGTGCTAAGAACTTTATATGCATTATCTCATCAAAAGAAAATGGCAGCATGATGAAAACATTCTGGATTTAAATAGTGGTGATGGGGGCTTCCCTGGTGGCCCAGTGGTTGAGAATCTGCCTGCCAATGCAGGGAACACGGGTTCGATCCCTGCTCTGGGAAGATCCCACATGCCATGGAGCAACTGGCCCCGTGAGCCATAACTACTGAGCCTGTGCGTCTGGAACCCCCGCTCGCCGCAAGTAGAGAAAGCCCTCGCACAGAAACAAAGACCCAACACAGCCAAAAATAAATAAACGAACAAATAAATTTATATAAATAAATAAATAGTGGTGATGGTTGCAGAACCTCATGAATGTTCTAAAACCACTGAAGCATATTCTTTAAAAGGGCAAATTTTATGATAGGTGAATTAGATTTCAACTAAAAAAAGAATGTGTATGTGAAAGAGTTTTGGAAAATTACAAATGTAGAGGTAGTCCACAAAGTGCTGTGAAGGATATAGTATGGAATAAGTCAGTCTTGTTTCTTACTCTCAAGCTCTTTATAATATGGTTGAGGAGTTAAAACAGGTACATAAGAACTAACACCTAAAACCAGGTGTGAGGGAGGACTGTTGTGAGCTTACAAAGTTTTATTAGACAGTCTGAGGACCAAGAGATGAGTGATGTACCCAGCCTCCAGGAGAGTGATATCATTGTCAGGATATAGTTTCATGGAATCAAAGGAACTATATAGCATTCCAAAGAATGGGGATATAATAAAAAAGGTATACTATCCTTAATGAAAATTTGATGGGAAAATGAAAATACTATTTTCTTAGAATGTATAACCCTAAACAAGATGTTTCTAAGATGGTATCACCCTAGATCTCAGCCACTTCTAGTTCCTTATTGTGTGGCGCTATGAAATGTAATCAGTTAAAAAGAAAGGTGTACTTTTCAGTAGCCCTACTCTTAGCTCCATTCTCTGAGCATGCCTTGGTTTCAAGATCTTCTGGAACATGGACACGGTTGAAGACATTCTTTTTTACAAAGTCCCTCCAACTTGGTGAGGTTCCAGTACTGATATTTTTTAGCTATATGAGTCAGGGCACATAATTTAAACTCTCTGAGCAGATGGGAAAAGTACCACTTAACTTGTAGGTCAGCTGGGAGTTTCAGGTAGATACTTGGTATGTTTTTCAGTGCCTGGTACCTGGTGAGCCCTCTGGTATGTAGGGCCTAGAAAGAGAGACGGGGGACAGAGAAGAACATATCTTTTATGTCCCTGGGTATCTTTGGGATCCACTGGCTGTATTTTAGCCGTCCAAACACTGGCCACACAGTCGGAGGCTCCCTGAGAACCTTTGGAACCCTCCCCAACAGTGCTGCTGCCAATCCCTTAACTCTTGTGGGTGTGAATATTTGCATGCATGATTTATCGTCTCAATTTGACTGAAAACTTCCTGAAGGGCAGAGAACACACTTTACATGTTTGTATTGTCTACACACTTAGCAAATGCAGAATTCGTATTATTCAATTTTTATTTAGTAGCTCAATGAATAAAAAAGTGTAAATCAGTAGGGAAA
>NW_006798086.1:999251-1018616 GCF_000442215.2 Lipotes vexillifer
GAAGACAGGAGCGGTAACCTCTTGTTTTTGAAATGGTGTGGGGTTTCTTTTGTGGGGAAAGTTTGCGTTTCCAGCTCAGTGCCAGGTTAAAATAACTGGACCCAAACTACTTGACGTTATGGCCCATCTAGATTGGTAAACACAATCTCTACCAGCCAGTAGGACCCCTAAGTCATTCATTTGGAAATGTTTTGGGGTTAAATTAGCAATGATCTGAATCAGTGTGTTTGTTTTGAGGTGAGAGAACAGGCGGCTCTCTGACTCTGGTGCTCTGCAGTGTCACTTACTCCCGGCAATAGTGACTATAGGCCCCAGAGTCCCCTTCAGCCTTAAAAACCTCTGTTCCTTGGTGAGGGTTAGTCTCTGGAAGGGCAAAACATAACACTCAGCCTGACTCCGACTTCAGTTGACAATGTAGACTTGGACCATGAGAGTTGTTCTGTACTCGGCAACGAGGGCGAGCATTGAGTGCATTTGAAGACATCGTCAAGTTTTCTCTAAAGGGGGGCCCCGGAGTATAGAACTGTATCATGTTGCACAAAAGAAGCTTATAGACCATAAACAAGCCTCCTTGCTAATCTACATGCCATCCTGGGTGGCACACTTGTTCACTTGCTTAGTGATACTCTAAGAGTATGATAAATAAATGAACAACAAAAAAAGAAGACAATTTTTCACTTTTTACTGTTTTCCTGGACATAGTTGAGCCAAACGCTTCTTCATAACAATCCCAGAGTAGGGGAAAAGAAGCAGTGGACATATGTGCATGCCATACACAAGGTAAAGCTTTATATATGTGTATTGTTTTATCTTTTTCGAACGCATATAGATTGAAATATATCTGCATCTGTAACACACAAACATCCTACTTGAAGTATGCCCAAGATATTGAGTATACCATTAAATCTTGATCTTTGTTAAAACAAATATTTTTCCAATGAATATGTGATTGCAGATGGAATTAAGAGATGCATTAACTATGGTGTCACTTGCTAAAACTTTCAAGTTCCTTTCCGGTGTCATCTTTCATTTTTCCTTTTAACTTGGTCTAATAATATAATCCTTGTTCTGAAATGAGCTTTTGTGAAAAAATCAGTAATTACCTTTGTCACTATTTATTTAATGAATCCATGGAAAGATTTCATTAAATTATAAATGCCTCGTTACTGATATTCTCATAATAGATTTTTGAAATTATGGTGTGAGCCAGTTATCTATTTCAAGGAAGACACAAAGTTGAAAAATCAGTACATGTCCAGTGAAATTACTGCTGGTTTTGCTAATGCAATGTCATGAGAATTTGCCAGGGACAGTAGTCACATTTAATCCCAGAGAATAAGGATTTGAAATGAATTTTTTTTAATTGTAATTATCTATTCGCAAGAAAGTTTAGCAAGTTTTATTTATATAATTAAAATGACTTGCTATCCTGTCAATATGGGAGGGATGTGTTTTGAGAATATTTACAGTTTCTGAATGGATTTATAAATATTGGTCCTTTAAACATGCTTGTTATTAATATTTTATAGTTTATATGCCTTTCTTAATTTATTTGTTTTTAGGGAAAAAAATTGGCCCATTGGCTATTATTTATGCTTAAGTTGTTTTTCAAGGACTTGATGCAACCTGGGGTGGGGTAAATAATGTCTGAGTTAGGGTTCAGTCTATTGTCTGAGCTTACTTTGGTGGTATTCAGTTCTGGTCTAGCTGACTCTGGAGTTTGAATCCATGAGATGTTAAAGATGTTGGAAGTTGAAGAATCAACATATGCAGGGAAAGATGGGCATCATTTAAAAGTCAGAAGCTTTCCAAGTATCAGCAATTCTCACTGTTTCTTAATAGTTTGTTTTACTGTGTTGCAAGAAATGAATCCCTGAGAAATCTGGGCATTTCTTTACCCTAGAAAAATAAGCATTTTACATTTCATATTGCAGAAACATTTCCGGATAAGGTAAAAGACTCTTTTTCAGAGTTTGGTGCATTTTGTGTCTTTAGCATTGTAATGCGTCTATTCACAGAACTTGAATCTCCTTACTGATTAGAACTCTGATGAAAATAGCCTACTATAGCCTTCCTATCAGAACAAGTAGGAAACTTGAAGAATTTCTTTCCATCTAGGATTCCTGGGATAAGATGCATGACTGTAATAGAAGAGACAGTGAAACAGTCAGCTCTGGAGTAACAAGTATCTCCATGTACTTGTTACGGCGAAAGAGCTGATTCCTAGGTTGCAACAGGAATTTAAGCCTGTTCTGTCAAATATTTCTTCCTGACCCCAGTAAAGTCTAGGAAATGTCTCAGTACTACCTTGGTCATTTTTAGATAATAAGAAAAACCATCTGTTCATGTTTAGGCATAAGTAATTTCAGCTTACTCCTTTGTAATAATAAATACAATTTCAGTTAAAGCCAGTCCCTTACCCCTTTACCCCTGCTTGGTCTGCCTTAGAGCTGCCACTTGCACTGGGTGAGGGAGCAGGGTTGTTTCTCCTCTTGTTTACACGATGTTTACTCTTCGCCTTGACTCCTCCAGGGATGAAGCAGGAGAAGAGGAGATAAGGGGCAGAAATGATCTTACTTGGCTAATACAATAGTAACTGTCTAGCTGTGCTTAGCCCATGCTTAAGATTGACAGTGAGGGGCACTCTTGGGGGGCATTATGGTGGGTTTTTTTTTTTTAGTTCTCTTAACCACATCCTTCAGATTGTCATTTAGGATTGCCGCCTCAGTCCCTGGGCACCCGTCACTGCAACTCCAGGTTCTTTCTCTTGAGTTGTCTTAACTACTCACCACCTCTCTCCCCAGGTGACCTCTTGGATAGAATACAGCATAATTCAGTGCTGGCTCTCTAACCCATGGTCCATGTATAATGCTCACATGTTCCTTCTAACAAACTAATGTACAGGTGAGCCCTGGTGCAGTAATAACTTCTTGCTCTGCCATCAGAGCATCAGCCAGTCACAGTCTCTCCCCTTGAAGATTTCTCAGGCAAGTGTCAAATCCCAGGCAAGGGCAACTGGGGTTGCTGAGTACCCCAACTGCCCCAAGTTCCAGGAGACAAGTATCAAACTTTCTGAGATGTTCCATTAAAGTCCCTTTCCTGTGCACCCCTAAGATAAGGGTAAAGTAACCTTCTGCCTTGGCGGTACATGCAAATCACATCACATTCAAAAATCCTTTTCTAATTTTCAGTCGCTTCTTGGTCTTTCTTGCCTCTTTAATGGGCTACAAATAGGTTATTAATTCAGGGTCTCAAAAGCAGTTTTCAGTGCTCTTCTTTGCAAGTCTGGCTTAGGCAATCTTGTACCTCATTTTGTAAAATGGAAGTAGAAATCTGTGTTTGTTTGTTTGCTTTTTACTTATTGGTATCTCAGGATTGCAGCTGAATCTGAGACAAAAAGTCCATTTTAGCATCCTATTATGTCCACATATCAGTTGCTGACTATCCTCTATAAAATTATTTTAAGCACACATTGATTGATACATACAATCTGCAAAGCATAATAAGAGGCTCCGTGGTGCTAGCCAGAAAGATAAAACAGGTAACAAAGAACAACCAGATTTACCAAATCTGCTAACTGCAGCTAGAGAATGACCCAATATTACTAAAATTCAGCCTAGTGAAATGAGTGGGAACTCAACATCTGGAGCCCGACTGGCTGGGTTTGAATCACAGCTTTTCTCTTTCTAGCTGCATGACCTTAGCCAAGTTACTTAGTCACTCTGTGCTTCAGTTTCCTCATATGTCAAATGCAGATAAAATAGTACCTCTTTCCTGGGGCTGTTAGGAGAAATACGAGTTAGTATTTGTAAAGTGCTTAGAACACTATACAAGTGTTTAAATAAAGATAATAAACCTCTTAAATAAGATTCTTAAAAAGTTTCCTGTGGAGTTATATCACATATGTGTTAAAATATAAATATGCCATGTTAAATATTTTACTGAAAATGAGCAAATAGGAATTCTACCAAAGTGACAAAACAATGAGTGCTTGCACCAAAGACCTATGCTTAAAAGGTGTCTTAAAATGTCTTTATAGGACCTTGGATAAGAGGTTAGTGTTTATTGGAATCCTGTTGTTTAGTTGTCATCTGAATCAATCTACCAAAAACCGAAATGCCTTACAATGGCATATATTTAAAAATAAGGATCTTGAGAAATACGGTAGAAAATAAAAATAAGCCCGGGGGAAAACAGTATAGCAGGGGTCTATGCAGCTTGTAAAGTTTCCCTACTCACTTTGACTCTGAGTTTCCTAATAATCAGTCAGAAAGGAAATGTGATTTTAAGTCATATTTTTCATCAAGCCCCAGACAAATCAAAACACACAAAAATAAAAACCATACTAACCTATTATAAGAAAGAGATCTTTTATGGACACTAAGAACCAGGAAGAAGAAATATAGAAGGGGACAGTGACAAGATCAGTGTCCCAAACAACATCTTCAAATACTTCCCTTCAATTAATGCAGTGTTATACAAGATTTTTTTCTTTTACAATAACCCTCAGTGTAAACTGATGCCATGCTCTTACTGCTTAGTTCAATGATGAGAATCCAGCAAGAGGTCAAGAGGATGTGGTCCAAATCTTCTGGTTTCTGAAATTCTGATTTTAAATTTCTGCAGGAATGGATGGACTATATGTCCTTTACATCCCTTTTCCCCCCATGTCGTTCCTCTCAACTGAGGTTTGATAAAAGGTGAGCTGCAGGCAGTTTGAGGTTGTGTACTCTGACAAGGGCCCACAGTGCAAGTATTCTGTGCTACTGATTAAGGGCAAATCCACATGCTTTAAAAACCAACTGAACTTATGGTAGAGTTGACAGCCCTGCTGTTAGCGAAGAGGCTTCTCAACGACAGAGGACATAAACACATGTTTCTCTTTGCTTCCTTGTATTATGAAATTATAAAGTTAACAGCCACAAACTTTGCACTTAGAACGTTGCTTTGCATAATTCAGAGAGGTAGTTACTTTTAGATACCCATATCTTAACTTCATCTTAGCTTAGGTATAAATGAAGAATGAGGGAACTGAATTCTAACTCTAGCACCCCTCTATTTAGTTATATGACCTTGAACAAATCATTGCACCTTCCTGTGTCATAGTTTCATCATCTGCAAAATAAAGAAATTCAGTGAATTTCAGATTCTTAGCATATGATGATTTTTTTGTGTGTGAATAATGATTGTACTCATTAAATGCCTGTCTGTGTGCCCATACCCTGTAGAGTGATTTTCTATATTGTGAGCTTTTGTCCACTTTGTATTTAGAAATAGACTTCATTGCTCTGATTTCACCAGTTATTAAAAGGGAGAATTTCAAGCCTCATTTTTCTTGTGAAATGGAAGGCGTGGATTAAAGGAGCTATGTTAAAGAACATGAAAGTATATCCTTTAACACAGGCAGCTGTGTGCCTTGTCTGTGGCAGCCTCTGGGAAGAAGGCAGCTCAATTCTCTTGAAAGCGTGTCTTTTGGAATATCAGTTATCCATGAAAGAGATGCTTCAGATTTATCCAAATGTCAAGAACCTTGCGGGAGCTTTTCAGAAGTAAAATCGGAGGAAAGCAGCTGTTGTTCTGAAGCATGTTTTTGAGCAATACCCTGTATGTAATTCTTATTAAATGATGATGAATCAGCACAACTTCATATAACTCTTTTTACTCCCCTCCTCCCTTCCAGCATCAAGGAAAAATCGGAGTTAAATTTAATGTTGGGACAGATGACATCGCCATCGAAGAGTCCAATGCAATCATTAACGATGGGAAATACCATGTAGTCCGTTTCACGAGGAGTGGTGGCAATGCCACGTTACAGGTGGACAGCTGGCCAGTGATTGAGCGCTACCCTGCAGGTAAGCCAGTGAATGTGTATCGGGGGAAGATTTTGTGAAAAACAAACTGGAAAACGAAACATTGTTTTCGGCCGTTTCACCCAATTGTGGGTTTTCGGAGAAACCGTCAAGTATTTATCAGATTTTAGAGTCATGTGAATGTAATGCTGTCCTAAGCTGTTCTTGATACAGTGTACAAATGGCATTTTATAGGAGAACTCGAAGGCACACGTTATCGTTTGCAAAATTCGGGACATCAGTGAAACCAGAAAAATGCACACATAAAAGGCACAACATGTCAAAGCTCTTTGTTAACCGGATTCTTGCATTTGAACAAAGGAAAGGCTTTGTCAAAAGTAACAAAGTTAAAATTTAAACCTAAGAGAGGGAATATCATACCATTTTCCTCTGAAAGAAAATAGGAGGACAGTTCCTTCGATGGTGGTACATAGCTCAAACTCATGAAAGCTGCAGGAGGACCATGGGACAAACAGATAGTAAAGGAACTATATATAGTACCGTAAAACAGCAGTTATAAGAACCTGTAAGTAAATGGAATTTGTTTTCACTGTCATATAACCAAGGGGTTTTGCAAAGATTCTGTGACACTAGTAGTATTAGTCATGTCAAGTCTATAAAATGTATGTCAAGCTATTATTGATAAAATAAAAATTATCCTGTTCATCATTAATGAGTTTTGTCAGTACTGTTATTGAAACAAAGGCAGTAGATTAGAAACTTAAACCAGTGTTACTTGTGATTGCATATACTCTCAATTTTTAAAATGCTATTTTAAAGTAAAATCCAAATTAAAAGTCCAAAGTTATTTTACTGAAATTATTATCCTTTTCATATTTTAGTACAAAAGAGGTTACTAAAAACACCAGTCTCACTTACCTGTGTATAGAAAGATAAAGAAAGATTAGTACAAAGAAAGATTATAAAAAGAAATTTTTATTTTGCACAATAAAAATGATTACCAAAACTTATATATAAATTTCTCTATTACAGTATTTGTTTCTTGAAAGAAATAATTCGAGGAAGTAACTAACTTACTAAATAAAGATCAATTTTTTTTAGTACTACTTATGCACAATCATGGAATGAAATGTCTGTGATACCCTTTTGGACCTTTTGTAATTCACGGCATCTGCATTTTCAAGCCACATTTCAAACCTATTCTATAAATCTGGTGCTTTACAAATATTTGCTGAATTAAATGTAATTAAAAAATACCCTGCTCTATGACAAAATTCAGAAGCAAGCACGTTAATAATATGCCCAGTGCCTTTTATAATACTGGCAAATAGTAGACACTCAGTAAATATTTGCTGAATTGATATCCTTGGAATTATCCCGGTTTTAAACTACAATTACAAGAATGCACACCTTCTGTTACCAACTTTAATAAGACTAAGGAATGGAAGATCTGGAAAGAAAGTAACTTAAATATGTATGCAGTGCTACATAGCCCCTGCTAATCCCTTATTGCATGTACTGAATCCTAGTAGAAATGTAATTTTTATGATGAATGCAGCCTTAGTGAAACAACAGAAACGTAAACTGGTGAATTTCCTAAAATCCAGATTAATCGATACCTATTTACTGAGAGGAAGTCATTGCACTGGACACCACTGAAGATATAAAGTAGGATGAGATCTAGACCCTGCTCCTGGGGTGTTGTCATCCGTGAACAGTGAGCCTGACCATGTAAAATGATAAATCCTGTTACTATTACAGTGTGGCAGTTGCCTCTTGAAGCCTAGCTTTGTTTCACCAGTTAATTCTTTAAAATTATCTTAGTTTAGTAACTTTTCACTCTTAAACTTTCAAACTAGTATCTTTAATAGCCCTATTCTAGAGAATGTTGATGGTGACTTATGACAGGAGAGAGGACGTCTCACTCTCAAGTTAGTTTGGGAAATTCTGGGTTAACTAAGTTAAAAATATCTATGCTTGTACTTTGTTATATTAATACCATAATGAATCTCTAGAAGAGAAATATAATATGCATTTCCCAAGCATAGATAATCAGAACCTCGTTTTCTAATGTACTAATGCGCTTGGATAAATATTTTATGTTTTTAAAAATTTCTATACCTCACTATTTTAATATATTTTATCTGACTAACAACCCTTTAACTGTGCACATACCAGATACTATATTCTAGGCATAGTCCAAAAAAGACATGATCCCTGTCTTTTTGTGGTATGCTAATGTCCAATTTGAATGTCAGTAGCTGAGATTGGATCAGTGTTAATTAACTAAGTCAACAAATATTTCTATATTTTTTTCTAGACTAATAGTTGTTTAACACATATGATGTCTTATGTACCAATTAAATGGATGCTCAGTATACGAAACAATATAAAATATATTTAAAAATCAGAAGCTGGCAAAATCATGATAGTTAAGGAACGACTCTTCAGCAATACTCAATTTAGATGCCACCTTTTATATTTAGTCAAAGATTCTAAGTGTCCTTTCGCCAAAAAGTATTCTAGATGTTATTAATAAATCAAAAGTGAGCCAAGTTGCAGTTATTCTGAAGGATACAAGCAAGGGTAAAACACAGAATCTGCCCTTGAGAAAATTAGAGCAGCTGTGAGGAATTTCGATATATACATATAAAAAGTTAACGATCAATGTGTAAAGAACTCAGGGGAGTCACCATGGTTGTCATCAAGCATTTTATTAATCATCTGCTCTGTGTGCATTTCAGCATGATGTTGAGGTAGGAAGCAAGCCATGAAAATTTCAAATACCTTTTTCTCTCAGAGCTTCATCTGCTACAATGCCATAAAGACTGAATACAAATTTACAAGTATGTGTCATCTAGATTAAAGTTTTTAGAACAAAGTGATCTTATGTATGAGCTCAATAGAAATGTCTAGCATATCTCTTTTATATTGGTTTGTGGTATGACTATTTTTATTTTAAAAGTTTTTTTGTTGTTTTGGTTATTATTCATTAGAAAAACAGATGGACTAATGCTTTTACCGCTAAATCCTGTAATCAGGAAAGTGGAAACCAACAGACTGTATATGGTTCCTTTTTAAGTACCTGCACTGTAAAATATAGGTAATAGGGATTGAAATTAGTAATTAAGTATAGCACTTAACCTTCCATTGTAGGACTTTGTGGTAAGTGCTTTTATAAGAAGCAATTCATCTGGTAGCAACACTATACCTTTAATGAAAATTACCTAAAGCATTGACCAGTGGTATTAGCCTATAATTGTCTGGAAGACTTTCATAGAGAAACTAATTAGTAGAGGTAGATTTTATGCTCTTCTGGAGTGTATGAAATATTCTCATAACTCAACAGTTCACGTTAGAATAAATATTGAATTTTCTGAATAGCAGACCCAGTTTTCATTATTTTCTGTGCATGGAGCAAAGTATAGAAATAATATTTTGCAAACCATTTAAAGTCGAGAAAGCCATTTCTTGGTGCTCATCAGTTAAAGCTCTAGAATATAATGCATCATTAATCTCTGATTTGCTCCTAATTACAGTTACAGAAAATTACAAAATTTTCTTTCTCAACAAACACAGACTTCATCTTCTCATGATGTTAATCCACAAAACCTAACATTATTTTACTAGCCCAGACTAAAGATTTCTCCAGATAAACCACAGTTACCTTAGAAGATAAACCATTAACTTCATTTGTCTACCACAGAATGCCAAAAAGATGTTATTTATTCTGTACAAGGTCAAATATTCATTTTATTCCTATCAAGTTAATAGATCAAATCAACAAGTATATACTATATTAAGGGAACTTCCTAGGCTTACCATCTGGTTACAGAGATACGTAAAAAATGTTCAAGATTAAAAATATACTATGTGGGAAAATACAAGTGTTATCATATCATATTCAGCTAATTTCTGAATAAGAAAAATAAAAGGGGAAAATTGGTTCCAAGGAAGACAAGCCATTTTGGAGTGAGTGGTCTAGCAAGACTACAAAAAATATAGGAAATTTGATTTGGGTCTTGAAAGGCTAGATTACATTTTAATGGGATTAGCAGGAAGAGGTAGAGACAGAAAATAATTAGGAAGCTATTAAAAAGCCCAGGTATCAAAAGATAAAGGCCTAAGATAAGGTGTGAGGGTGTGAGAAAATAAAGAGGTTGAATACAGAATACATTAGAAGACCTAGTGAACAACTGAGTAAAAGGAGAGTTATTTCTACTTTTTAGTTCCTCTCTCTCTCTCTCTCTCTGTCTCTCTCTCTCTGTCTCTCAATGTAACCATTGATTATTCAATGTTTTGATGCTGCAGTGGGGCCGCTAGACTGCATTAGGTAATAATGAAATGGAAACCTGTGATAGGAATAAGTAGGGAAGTCAGAGATATAGTTGCTGTTTACTAAGAGTTTAGTCTATCTGGGAGGCAAAGAAGGATTTTGAAAACCTACCAATGTCACATAAAACGGATTAGCTTCAAAGTTAGTAGAAGAGAAAATGGCGATCTGGAGTGTTGTAACAAAGCAGATAGTTTAGGGATGGAACATTTGAAAGAAAGGAATAACTCAAGGAAAAACGTCATGGAGAGGGTGTAAATGCTTTTTGCATGACCATTCAATTTGGCTCAAAGATCTTATGGGTATTATCTCTAAATCTTGACTTTGTTTTCCTCTTCAAAGCCTTCAAATATTTCAGGGCTCAGGGAGAGTCATATTGATGATTTCCCTTTAAATTCTACACACTTAGTTTAGATTAATTGATTGATTGATTTTTAGTTCAAGTCATTAATTGTGTTCAAGTCATTAATTATTATGTATTTAAGCCACACCATCATTGAAAGTTTCCTGTATGGTACTAAAGTATACATTGGTTTGAGGATTTTCATATTTCTTTTTAACTGAAGTTTTACTATGTGGGTGGTATAATTCAGAAAATCTACCTCATTTATAATCATAGAATTTGAAGGAGGGAAGGAACTTCAAAGATCTTCTCTACCAGCTCCTTCATTTTTCAGACAATAAAATGGAATCTTAGGGCTTCCCTGGTGGCGCAGTGGTTGAGAGTCCGCCTGCCGATGCAGGGGACACGGGTTCGTGCCCCAGTCTGGGAGGATCCCACATGCCGCGGAGCAGCTGGGCCCGTGAGCCATGGCCACTGAGCCTGCACTTCTGGAGCCTGTGCTCCGCAACGGGAGAGGCCACAACAGTGAGAGGCCGCGTACCACCAAAAAAAAAAAAAAAAAAAAAATGGAATCTTGGAGAGGCTAATGGATTTGATCAGGATCACTATGCTAGTTAGTGGCAGAGTCAAAACTACACTTGGAAACTCCTATATACTGGCTCTGTGTGCTTTCCTTTATACTGTCTGGGAGACAAAAAACAAACAGAAGAGAGATCATTAGATGTATCCTTCAACATAGCAAGTATATCTTCATAACTAAACATTATGATTTACATGATCAGGCATAACTGTCTGTATTAGTCCATGTCACAGCCTACTGCTTCTGCTGACCCACACAGACACACATACACACAAAACTATCGTATGAGTGTTAAAAAATAGTAACACATGGAATAAAAATAAGTTTCTTACAAAAAACATAGTTTTTGTTATCACTAAATTTTTGAATAGTATTACTTATTAGTAGGCACTGATTATTTTTTAACCTCACTTTAAAAACTTTATTAGCAAATTAAGGAAACCATTATGAATCATACTGTTTTACTGTTCCTGCAGCAGTCAAACTTTAGGTTGACATGATTTCAAACTTTATATATTTACTAATTTATATTTATTTCTCAGTGACATCACTTGAAACTTAGTTGATTTCGGTAGCTAAAAGAGGAATGGTTCATTAGAGGATTCAAGTATAAGAATTCTTAAGTATTATTCGGGAGAAAAACTGTATCTTAATAGAAGATTTGCCCCTGTCTTGGTTAAATATAGAGATATGGGAAGAGTGTGACTGAATTTTGTTTCCCTCCTACAAAGTAAGGCAGTGAAAATCTAACTCACTTATGGAAACTGATACACCATACAGAAGATGTGAATCATTCTTTAAATAAACTACAAGTTTGGGGTAGGCTCCAACAGAAGACATGGTTATCAGGATTTGGCACGTAATAGAGTACTTAATTAATAAATAATTGTTGAATAAATCCCATTTCCTCATTTAACTTCAATGTCAAAGCTTTGTCTTTTGCTCATGATTTTGGGTTTTTTTTGGCGGTACATGGGCCTTTCACTATTGTGGCCTCTCCCGTTGCGGAGCACAGGCTCCGGACGCGCAGGCTCACGGGCTCAGCCGCTCCGCGGCATGTGGGATCTTCCCGGACCGGGGCACAAACCCGTGTCCCCTTCATCGGCAGGCGGACTCTCAGCCACTGCGCCACCAGGGAAGCCCTCGCTCATGTTTTTTAGCCAAAACATACATAGGTGCATGGATAAATGTTTATGTGAATATATAAATGTTTGGCTTTCTATTTGATATAGTTAACTGTTTACTAATCCAAATTATCCAAAGTAAAGCATCATACTATGAGAAATCTGAAACTTCAAATACTATAGCTTTATTAGAATTAGTGACTAAAACTCTGACTTCTTCCGTTTTAATTATCTTCTTTCACGGTGTTCAGTTTTTCTGAGACTTTCGGGGCTTTTCTTAATGATGAAGCATAATGAACTTTTTATTGAGCAGTATATTAAATACATCTACCTAAAATGCTTAGCTTCAGAGAAATTATATCCAAGGAGATGGAAAGAAATGATATATTCTCAGACTTCTCACTTGTTCTAATATATTCTCAGTGACCTGCATTTTTTTCTTTTTTTAATATCAAAGTGTTCTTACAGTTACTGTAACACAACCATATTAGGATTTTAATTTTCTGATAAAAGAAAGAGAAAGGTTCTCTCATGGTTTGATGGGCATCATTTAGACTACACAGTCTGGCGAACATAGATAATATAAATATATATAAATGGCAGCCCTTCTTCATGGTTTCCAGAAGATTCCCCCTTTATCTTCTTGTTCCCCGTCATTGTTTCCAAATTACAATTTGTTTAGAGATTTAAATTCTTATCATAATAAAGGGAGGTGTTGATTTCACTCCTGAAAAGTACTTGGGTTAAACAGAGAATGGCATTATCATAAATTCTCAGTGAAGGTAGCCGAAAATGTTGACTGAGGAATTGGGTTCAAGGACTCTTCTTCAAAAGTACTGATCAGGATAATGAATCTACCTACTAGTTAGAAACAATGAATCACTTATGTCAGATACAAAAAAAAATAGTTGCCACTATAAATGAAAATTTAGTTTTTAGGAGTTGAGATAGAAATAGCTTTTCAGAAATAGGTAAAGGCTAAAAGTCAGAGAAATTACATTTTTAAGGATATTAGGCTTTCAGGAAACTTGCGGGTGTTCGGTTGATTTTGTAGAGATTTATAGTTTTGTGACAATGCTTTTATAATTTGATTATTATCCAAAAGTATCTTTATTGTAACATAGTTTATAATTACCTGAGTTCAATGGGAGATCAGCCATGTTCCAAACTTAATGATGGGCCCTTCTTTTAATTTTTTCTCAAACACTCTGATCCCTGTTTTATCAAGAGGTTTTATTAAATTGCCCAGGAATATTTATATATTTTTATGATAAATACTGATAATAACGAGTATTTTTGTGTGTGATTAAACAGTTTTTTAAAAATTCTACTATTTGCTTTTTTCCTCTCAACTCTTAATGTGAGCATTTGAGTACCACCTATGAGTAAGGCTCGTACTTTTCATACTGTTTCCCTTTGTCTGCTGTCTACCCACTTTTCTTATCTTGTTAGCTCAGGAATTAGTTGGTATTAAATGTCATTTTTTTCCTAGTAAACAATGACAGTTTGTTCAAGAGGTAGCAGAATAGCAAAAAGGTAAAAATTTCATACACTAATGTTGAAGTTCTATATGAAGTACAAAAATTAGGTAACTATCTGCAGTTTTAGATTAATCTAGATCAATTTTTCTTAACTTCCTTTGAATCTCTGCCTCTGTAAGAATCTGATAAATGGGGCATCTTATCTTTAGGTATCTGCATGTACGCTCAGTGATGCATACGATTTTTAGGGGTTGTGCCTCAACATCCTTATGGTCCATTAACCTCTGAATTAGAATGCAGAACCTCTGCTCTGGGTGATCTTAAGGAGGTCTAGAATTCAGAGGAAAAAATAAAGTCTGTTTAATGAACATACGAGGAGGAACGTCTTCCTACCCAAATGAAGCAAGCTTCCAATGAAATGTAACTGCCGTTTATTAACCTTCTAATAATAATAACCTTCTAACCACTGATGTTGCCCTGGATGTAGCCTCTGCTAGTTCAGATAAAATTCTTTTTCTTTAACAGAACAAGCCCAACTTTTGTACTTCCAATTTAGAAAAATTGTTCTCTCAAATATGATTACAAGAATGTCGTAATCCTTCCAATAAATGGATTTTGACCACTGATACTGTGCTTGCTATAATTCTAACATTGGTGCATTGCATAATAAATATCCTTAAAATCAAAGTGCATGATTTGAGGGTCTCACTTGGATAGATCTATTGGTAAGTCATCTGAGGATTATGAAGTGTGATGGTGAAATAACAGTGTCCAATGCAGTCAAGACAAAAATGACTATTAATCTGACACCTTTGGAAAGGATTACTTTTTATTATTATGAGGGCGAGGTAATACAGCCCTTTGCATGTATAGAGGAAACTTTAGAACTCATAGAGAAGGATAGTTTATCTCTTTTTCTCTCTGTACTACATAATTTTTCACCTTTTTCTCCCCATCACATTCTTAATCTCTATAGTTTATTCTCATATATGTACTTAATTCATTCCAAGAGAACACTGACAAGCCACTCCTTCCTTTCCATGAAAAATAGATCCTTAACATAAAAAATGTTATAACTAATTAAGTTAGGAAAATATATATTCACGGTTCTGTATTGTGAATGAACTACCTCAAATGTGACAAACAAAGGCATTTTTGACACTATCCAAAGTTCTCAATTTAAAAAAATAAAAATCCATCTAGGGCAAGGATTGGCAAACTTTTACTGTAAAAAGCCAGGTAGTAAATATCTGGCTTTTGCGGGCCACATGATCTTTGTCACAATCACTCAGCTTCACCCCTATAGGTCAAAAGCAGCAGTAGATAATAAGTAAATGAATGGGTGGGGTTATGTTCCAATAAATCTTTATAAACGTAGATAGAGGGACACATTTGACCTGTCGGCCACAGTTTATTGGCCCCTGATATAAAGGCATGACAGAAGGACACAGAAACCAATCTGAAAGAGCTCCTACTAGCCAGAAGGAGCTATTTGAGCAACAAAATAAATATAGTATTGGATTATAACCCAAATAGTGAAATAAATGTCTATGAGCACATACTGATATTAAGTGATTGAATAGATAGATAGACAGATAGATAGATATGTGCAGGAGTGGGGACAGCTCTTTCTTACAGAAGGATTCCAGTACCAAATGTAGAAGGGTGATGGAAGTAGAAATTCAACATTAGGACTTCAAAGTAATAATTGTTGAAGGCAAGATTCACCAATAGATACTAAAATTAATGGGTAGAAGTTTGAGTAGAGGCTAGTAATTTATGTAATCTAAAAGTGTCTCCTGCAAGGGGAAAATAGAAACTTTCCACAGAGAAACTCAGCAGACCACCTTAACTAAGTGGTTGAGCTAAACATCATGAGTAATAAGAAATATGAACCTCATGCACCTCCTGATATGATGTGCTGAGAGAGGCACTTTATTTCTCTGGTATTCTTTGTATTCTCAATTAAAATTCGTGACCTCAGTCTAATCATGACAAATACAATGTGGGAATCTGGATTGGATCCTGGAACACAAAAAGGACATTAGTTAAAAACTGGTAAAACCTAATAAAGTCTTTACATTAGTTAATAGTGTAGTAACAATGTCAATTTCTTAGTTTTTGGTAATTGTCCAATGGTTATTTAAGATGTTAACAGTAGGTTAGGCTAGATATAAGTTATGTAGAACTCTTATTACTATCTTTTACAACTTTTCTTTAAGTTAATATTTTTTAATAAAAAAATTTTAATGATTTTCATTTAAAAATACCTTTTATTCAATTCTGTATATTGTAACATTACTCCAGAAAAAAAGATTTTAAACCACAAAACTTCAAGTCTTTGTAAAACTAAGTTAGATATAATTGTTGTGACTAAATTGTATATTAACATGTTCATATGGTTATTAGGAGAGTACATTTATTCCTAAGGAATATTAACCTAATTTCTGTAATAATCCAAAGTTGTAACCTAATCTAATATTTTACTTTTTAATTAAGACAGAATGACATAATAAATGTGAAAATCTTTTGAAGTATGAAGCTTTTAAATAGGCCATATATTAAAATTTAAATTATGATGAATATTTTGTGTCAGATTTAGCCTAATGGGTTGACTATTTCTCAAAGAAAGACTTTCATCTTAAACATTTAAAAGTCTGTTTTGGTTTTAGCCTTATGAGTTTTACTGCATTAGAAAACATCTAAGGTTCCAACCCCTATCCTGGAAATTTGAGACTAACTTTCCTCATGTTAAGTATTATTGAAGTAATTTGTCATCTTGAGCATATTATCTATACTGGTGGCCTGAACATTTAAAATGACTGTCGAGAACCCAAAAGAGAATATACCTAACATAAGTCTGTGTAGATATTACCATATGTATTTACAATGAAGCAATGAAGTATTTTAGCTAGATACGTGAGATATAAAACTGGACAGAATAGAAGGACATTTAGCTTCATTTTTCTATGCAGTGTCAACTAATTGATAGCACGCCATAATAAATTTTCAGGGTCACATTTTGTTTGTTTGTTTGTTTGTTTGTTTTGCGGTACGCGGGCCTCTCACAGTTGTGGCCTCTCCCGTTGCGGAGCACAGGCTCCGGACACGCAGGCTCAGCGGCCGTGGCTCATGGGCACAGCCGCTACGCGGCATGTGGGATCTTTACGGACCGGGGCACGAACCTGCGTCCTCTGCATTGGCAGGCGGACTCTCAACCACTGCGCCACCAGGGAAGGCCTCAGGGTCACATTTGCTGGAGCATTTTAGAAGTCCGCGTGGAGTCTTCAGTTCTCTCATTTATTATTTTTATTGCTCAGTTTGGCAGAGGAGTTGGATGAGGGTGTATTTTCTGGTTAGAGGAGAAACAAACAAATAGAAACTTTTTCAAGTGCAAAGGTTTGCTCTGCAGAAAAGAGGGGCAGGATGGTGGCGATCACAGTAGGAAACAGACCTGGGGGTAATTAGATGAGGCTTGTGCTTTATGGAAGTGAAGTTCAAATAGAAGATTAAATCCATCACATTGACTCAATAAGGAAAATGGTGTCGCTCAAGGATTGGGGTGAAGAGGTAAAGAGAACTCACCCCAAATCCCAGATGTTCACAGAGCTTATTTCAATTCCTGGCTTTGGTAGGATCTAGAATCAGCAACAGTGAGTTAGGCATTCTATGCTGGGCACTCCATACTGGCACTGTGGTGGTTTTTTTTACACGCATTTTCTCATTAACGCTCACAAAATCTTACAAGGCAGCTTGTAGTATCTCCTTGGGATAGATGACTAAACACAGAGAAATTAGGTTACTTGCCAAGGTCACACACGCCAAAGCTCACTCCAGTGCTCTGAAGTATTATGCAATGCTGTCTACACTATTTATTCTTAGTCTCGGTAAGAAAAAAAAAATCAGAAAAATGTCTTCCTGGTTCCCACCAGATAGCTCCTTGGTTGTGCTGAGGTCCTGATACCAATGGTTATTCTTTCTTCTGCTCAGAACTTGAAAGAACATTCAAGTGTCCCTTGAGAATTTTCCCTTGGAATTGTGTCCTCCTCCTCTTCTGGTTATTCTTTTTTTTCCTGGGTATCGTTTACCTAAATACAGAAGTGAGTGCCAAATCCAACTTGTATACCCCTCTTAAACACTAAAATTGTGATAGGAAATATAGACTGCACATCAAATGACCAAACTTTAGACTTAGGCTATAGACTTAGCACAAGATTAAAGGTGGGATAGTGTGGAGGTTAAGAGAGAAAATTCAGGAGTCAGACTCTCTGGGTTCAAATCTTACTTACAGTACTTCATAGATAATGTGACTTCTGGGTCAGTTCTCTAACCTCTTTTTGTACTTCAGTTTCCTGATCTGTAAAATGGGTTAATGTTAGTACTTACTTCTTAGGGCAGTTTGAATTTTCAATGAGTTATTAGTTTCAAAATACTTAGTAGTTAATAAAAACGTGGTAAGTAGTGAGTACTCAGTAAGTGTTAGCCTCACTCTAATTATCAAAGTAGTTTAGTTTTGAAATTCTGTAATTACAATAGGTACTAATATCCCCATATTAATGTGCATTTGCTTCTGAGAACAAATGTATCCTGTCTTGGTTACCAGACTTGGCTTCACACACATGGAGATAAGTCTTTCCGGAAACCTCAGATGTGTAATTGCCCCATCCCCTCGTGCCCTCCAAACCCACCCTGAGCCAAAACACTACAGAGACGTCACTGAGGAACGGCTGGGTTCAACGTAAATGAGTGGCACAGAAAATCTTTTCTGGTTAAATTTAGAGAAATGAGTACTGTGTGGTAGTCAGGGAAGATTTCACAGAGGTTGGGAATGTGGATCAGGTGTTGGAGATCCTTTGAATTTTAATACGTGAGAATTAGGGAATCCACGCTAGCTGATGGACAGGCCACTGCATATAGTTACACAGTTACTACTGGTGAGTTAACTATAGGCACTCACCGATATCCCATCAGAGGGGATGAGTGGAAGCTGGAATCCAATCTGTGCATGGGTCGGCAAGCCATGTGTACTGTCACAGAGGATGTCCCCTAAAGAATGAGCTGTCTTTTCCTTCATACCAAGCACCTTACCTTTTGTCTGGGCTCTAACCATCAGGGAAGTCTCCATCTTCAGTTCCCCACAATGGTGCCCTATAATTAGGAGACCGTAAACACTATTCATATGGGCACAGTTCTGAGAGAGAAAAGAAATACTATTAATAGTTGTTAGTTCTGCATAACAGACACATACCAACACTGCCCTAGGCAATCCAGAACATTTGTCACTTTACCTATGAGACTGCCAGATAGAATTGAGACTATTGCTTGTCTCTTACCAGGAGAAACTAGAAACAATCTGTTAGTCATTATGCTAGCTGGCTGGGTTTATTCCTGTTCAGGTGACGAAGCTGAAGATATTAAGTAAATTAATAAAATTAAATATTATTATATAAGTAATAATTCTGAAATAAATAATTCTGGTTAAAAATAACTTTAACCAGATATGAAATTATTACCTTTTTTCCTACTGAAAGTACCTTAAAATATCAACACATTCTCATTCATAAATCTATGCTTAATATCCTCTTTTGCTTAATCAAGTTTCACGTATCATAAATTATGTTTATTTGGGGTTCAAAATAGTTTTTTTTCACTTTCTGCCTAAAGGTATTTTTCTCAAATATTTATTTCCTGCTG
>NW_006798086.1:1018633-1045684 GCF_000442215.2 Lipotes vexillifer
TGCTGAATTAGAAAGCATTGAAAAAAGGTAAGCAACTAGAAATTTTTTTAAAAGCATCAGAAAATGGATAAAATTCTTTAAAGTGCTAACAGTAGACGAAGTCTTAGACCTATCCATTTCTTTAACACATTTTACATTAAGGAGCTAATGGAGGCCAAAAGCCTCCGTTACTCCTCTGATCCATCAATGAGCGTGTATTAAGACACCCTTTATGGTTGTCCCATGGTGGGCTAAACCGGTGGGGAACAGAGAAGCAAAAAATATTGTCTTTACATTACAAGAATTTGAAGTATAATTTGGGAGGAAAGATAAATCATTAGAGAAGCATGAATTGTATGGGAAATGCAAGATTATATAGCGTAAAAGGTAAATATGAGAGCTGGAAGAGATATGAAATAGATAGGAGAATACACACGTTTAGTGCTTAAAAGAAGTAACATCTGAGTCTGGTCTAGAATGGACATATGTTGGTGATAGGGCCATTCCATACAGGAGAGAGAATGAACCCAAGAACACAGGTGGTTAAAGATTCCAAAATAGCACAAAAATTCGTCTTGCTCTTTGTGATGGGGTATTTATGATAACTTCATAACAATCCTACTAACTAAAGCTGAGGGAGTAATTAAGGAAGGGCAATCAGAACCACTTCCTTCCAGAATTTGTGGGTTTCTAAGGGATATCTATACTATGACAAAAGAATGCTTTTGGGGGCAGTTTCAACATGGACCTAGGGTTAGGGACATCCCATAGGTTTCCAGATTGAGTTCCCCTGGGTTCTCAGGAGAATTTGAGCACGTTTCTGAGTCTATGATGATAAAGTGAAATTAGTAGTGTCCACCTGGACAAGACTGGTAACTGGTGCTAATGGTATGTTCCTGTTAAATTTTAATATATTCTGAGCAAATAGGTAGTGATGAGCACAACTGTTTCATTTTTACAAAGATTTATATTCCTGATTGCAATTGAATTCTTACTCTATAACTGAATTATATCTCCCCAAACCATCTTACCCTCTGACATTCCTATCATGTTATTAATAACGTAATTCACCTTATTACCCCATATATCAAAATCTTTCTAGTTATCCCATCAAAGCACTAAATCCAATGGTAGCCACTAGTTTCCAGTAATTCCTCCTTCAATGTTTCCCCAGTTTCCATCATTTTCTATCTGCACTTGCATTGTTTTAGTTATGTAAGACCTTTACCACAATTTTCCTATTATCAGCTATAGACTATCTATGTTCTTCAGTATGTTAACCCATTAGGTGTACAGCCTAGTTGCTTATCTTCCTAAAATTGCTTTTATTATGTATCTTCCTGCTTCTCAATTCTTCAGTGGCTCTCCAAAATGGACTATAGAAGGAGTAGAATTTGTGAGGATGGAGAGAGCTGTATAGTAGAATCAAATGCCTTTCTCTCAGGTCTGATATTTTTCATTTTGGAATCTTATTTTTTATATTTTTGTTTCTACACATATAGACATTTTTTGAAAATCTGATTTTCCTGATTTACATTTTTCTAAGTAGCTTTCATAATGTTACCAATTTCTTGCCCTTGCAATAGGAATCCAAGGATTATAGGTATTTGTTTATTTTCTTTTGCTGTATTTGTAATTTCAGTTTCATACTTTGAACTTTCCTGTTATTTGTGTTGAATACACCTAAAAGCCATTTACTAGAAAAACTAAGTTTAGTGATTGAATGCAATTAGAGTATTTCAATGTATAGCCAAACCAAAACAAATCCAAACAAGAAGGTCTATTGTATTTTCCCATAATGTGTGATGATGTTCTCTCTTTACCTTTTCATTTCCTTTTAAAAGGAAATAACATGAACATAGTAGTTTTATGAGATAATTTACTTAAACTCTTAATAGACCATGGTACCTTTCCTACTCTCTTCTAATTCTGTGGTGCTCAAGAGGCCAACGTGTCAAGGTTATCAAAACCATCCTTAATAGGTGGGGAATTAGACCAGACTCTAGCTATAAAGTCTTTTTCATTTCTACAGGTCTGTGATTCTGTGTAATCTATAAAAACAAAAGTAGCCATCATAGAGTTAACACCAACTATGTACCAGAACCTGGGGGCTTAACACAAATTACATCTCATTCTTAAAAATAATCTCATAATTTATCCCCATTTGACAGATGTGATGACACTTGGAAAGTTTAAGTAATATGTCTTTGAGTTGAGTGTATTACTGAGAGTTGAACCTGGGTTTTTTTTTTAACTCCCATAAACTCAGACTTGATCATATCTTTCCATAAATGTTAATAGCCTTATAGATTAAATATTTAGAAAATCAAGATTTCACAAATTTCAAACTGGAAACTTCTTCTCTTGCGGCTATTAAAAGGAGACTTTTCTTTTTTGGTGAGAAATATGTCAGCTACATGTGGTATAATTTTCACCCAAGTTATCGCGACAGTGTAAAGTGTTTAAAAAGCTGTGTATTCTTGATAGTATGCTATGTTGTGACCCTTACTTTGTCATGAGATAAAATGTCTTAGTCATCAAATGCAAAAATATGGCAACCTAAAATCTTTTTTGTTTTAAGACTAGTCAAATAAAGTATCTCTGTTTATACGTGTCATTAGTGACAGGCCTGGGACCCTTTACCCACGCTTTTTCAGCTCAGAGATTTGTTTAGTGTATTACACTGCCAGCTAAAAAAAAAGAAAAACATGGCTTGCATATACCTCTTTTGGCATAAACTTTATTAAATACCAAGTTATTATAGCATAGGCCTTCTTTTCCTTCATGTTTGTCTATTTTTTGATTGAAATATTAAGCATATAATGTATTTATATATGTCTAAGAGCTTATATGTGATGTTTCTCCTCAGAATGCCCAAGGACTTCCTAAAAAAGATCAGTAGTCCTATGACTTTTGACTCCCCATTTTCCTATCCAAACTAAAATCGTTGTATGTCCCTACACATAGTTAGCAGAGAATCATTGTGTCAGATTTCATGAAGAGAATTGACTTTGTATATAAACTTATTATGGAATTTCTTCTGTTTTCCTAATGTATTGATTAGAAAAACAATCACTGTTGTGGTACCTATTTTCACCTGCAATAAGCAGCATTAGAAGGAAATGTAGGATGGAATCAGTGAGTCTGGATCATGGAGAAGAGGCTGGGAGCATGAGACAGGACTGATAAAGAGTCCAGGGTGGAGAGATTCAGTATGATAATGTGAAGGACAAGGGATAGTGGAAGAAACAAGTGTCTAAGAGGGTACAGTTCATTAATTGATTTAGTAATTCATTCAAAAACATTCCTTTAAGATCTCCCATGTGCCTGGCCCTCTGCAGGGAATACAGTGGTGATCAGAAACAGACGCAGTCCTTGTTCTCATGAGCTTACAGTCTATTGGCAGAAACACATTTCAAATAACCCCTCCACTTAAAAGTGTGGAAAATAAACTAGAGGGAGCCAGAATGAATGTCTGGAGCTAAAGGAGATGATACAGCAGTCCAGACGGTGCTTGGAGTATATTATAGCATGGAGAGTGGAGATGGAAAGACACTGGTGTTGAGGATGAAGGCTTGGCTCTCTTAAGGATGCAGGTCCCAGGAACATTAGAAGAGAGCAGAAGTCGAGGGCACTGACAAAGCTTTTCCACTCCCTTCTACCAAGCATCTTCCCAAGTAAAAAGCAGGCCGAAAGGTATATTGAAGTCTGGCTCTACAGGTAGGAGTGGTAAAGCTGTGCCCAATTTCTCAGGAAATAGAAGGGACCTTGAGATGATTACATGCATATAGAGCTCAAGCCTTTCTGTTTTAGCACCAATTGGTACAGTTATCCACTTGCCAGGCCTTTCACCGTCCCTGGGCACTTTCAGTGGAGGATGTCACGCTATGGCAGGACTGTTTCACAGAGGCTTGGAATTGGCATCATTCTTTAGTGATAAGCCCCAAAAGAGAATGAGAACAGAACAAGACACCCATCCAGCTTTGAGCAGATGATAAATATTTCAAGTTAACAGTGAAAGTTGCTATTCTTTGTTGTTGTTGGCATGACTATTTAGCAAGTCCCAAAAAACTAATTACCGTCTTGCAGAATAATTTTTGTGTTTATTTTAAAAGATTCCTCAGGCAGTTTCTAAGAATAGAAATTTGTATGAATAATATAGGCTCTGTCCTCTGGGACTTAAAATTTGTTTTTAGAGTTTTGGAAGTGGGCACAATAAACATTTTGTGATCTCACAATACTTGGTAAATTGAAGAAAACCAGTATATTTCAATAAAAGAATCTCACCTAATTTAACCATTAGCATTAGTAGAGATTTACCTTATGTAGTTTTTTTTTATTTTTTGACATGGGAACTTTTAAAATAAATTAGAACTCTAACACCAACACGAAAAATTTTTTAAACTGATTAAAATAATTTAAATTGATTTTATGTATTTACTGACATTGAAAGATCCCCACACTCTGTCAAGTTGTTGTTTTTCTTTTTTAACATCGTTATTGGAGTATAATTGCTTTACAATGTGTGTTAGTTTCTGCTTTATAATAAAGTGAATCAGCTATACATATACATATATCCCCATATCTCCTCCCTCTTGCGAAATTTTTAATAGTACTGCAGTGATCTGTGTTAATGAAGCTATAGGGGGCCACAAACTAAAGAAAATGATAATATCACATAATTTTTATTAATTTGAGAAATTTCATTTAATGATATGAAAGGTTAAATAGTTCCTTTTGTAAAAATTGTTCTATAGACATAATGGACCAATGCCTAAATATATATATTTCATACTAAGATCAATTTTATAATTATCTTTTAACTTAAATAATACAAAATATAAATTGGTAGAGTTCGCTTTGTAACTGGGCTTAACTATCAAAATTGTGCAGATTATGATTTGCAGCAAATCCAGAAAAAGACAAAATGTATTATTTAACCAAAATTAAAATGGATATGAGTTTGACACTAATGTAGTACTTTATTAAAATGCAAATCCAAAGTACTCATTTCTAGACTTTTTGGCAATTAGTGGCAAAATACAGTCATATCTGTTTAACATCAAAGGTCTGTGAATAAGCCAGCAATATATGATTTTAAATAGTTTTAAATTATCTCTATATTAATTTACTAGGGCCACCATATCAAAATACCACAGACTAGGGGGCTTACACAGCAGAAATTTATTTTCTCACAGTTCTGGAGAAGAGAAGTCCGAAGTTACCGTGTCAGCAGGGTTAATTTCTTCTGAAGCCTGTCTCCTCGGGCTGCAGATAGCTGCCTTCTCTCTGAGTTTTCTCATGGTCTTTTCTCTCTGTGTGCATGCCCCTGGTGTCTTTTTGTGTGTCCTCTTCTTATAAGGACACCAGCTAGATTGAATTATGGCCTATTATAAAGGAGTCATTTTAACTTAATCATAACTTTAAAAGCCCTATTTCTGAATACAGGCATATTCTGAGGCACTGGGGGTTAGGGCTTCAACATATGAATTTGGGGGGGGACACAAGTCAGCTCATAACAGTCTGGAAGTGTTTGAAGGGTTCTTGTGTGGAGGATGCCAACAAACCATTTATTTTCACTGAAGTCACTGCAAGTCGCCAGTTGGATTTCAAAGACTTCAGGAAAAAATTTAAATGAAGTGTTAATTAGGCCAGAGTTGTGTGGCCCAATTTGTTTAGCCCTATCCTTGAAAATGACACTATCTAACTATAGATGTGCTGGATTATAAAATGACAGAGAAGAACACGTGAGGGGATCAATTCCAAATGTCCTAACTAATGGCGCATGAGCTTAAAGTTTGTTGGACATTTTTATACTTTCCTCTTCTCTCCATTCTGTTCGGTATTTAGGGATCCACTAGAAATCACAGATGGCTCAAGTTTAAAGGGAAGTACTGCCGGCACTGGAGAAATTCATGGTCTTATTCTAAGTGATACAATGAAACTACTGCATCCTGTAGGATGTCTGGATTTCAATTGATCTCCACTCAGGCTCAGAGTTACACTTGGGCCACTACCTGGCAGGTTTTCAAGTTTGTTCTTGTCAGATTTCACTGGATGGGAAGTCTCATGAGGATGTTTCCTGAACCAGGAATATCTCCCAAAGTACAGTTCCCCAGATCACAGGTGCTTGAGATACCCGAGAAGAGATTTTACTTAGATAAATATTGGACAAAGTGTTTTGCAAAGAGCAGCCATTGATTTGAAGAAGTCATTTAGATTCCCTCTTAAAATTGTCCTCTCATCTCTTTAGAGCTAAGCATTTAAAATGAAGAGGAGACAAACCTCTACTCTTTTCAAACGTCGTAGTGTACTCACTCCCTCCCTCCCATCCTCTTACCTACTTCTTATAAAATTGAAATCTCCTAAAATCTAACCTCTGCCTGCCTTTCTCCTCTTGAAATGGCTGTCAGAGCAGTGACGTGCTTCAGTGGGTGGGTAGAAAGAAGCCAGAGGAATGTCTACATGGTGAGAGGGGTGTGTGTCTGTACAGCTGAAAGAAGAAAGAAGACAAGCTTAGAACATTAAACATATCAGGAAAATGTAATGGCTTAATTATAAAGGTCTCTGTAGATGACGACCAAAACTCTTCATAAATTTCCCAAACTATGAGATAGTCTAAAAAAAGAACAGGAAAAAAAACCCTACCAAGTCAAAGATTTCATACTCTTTAAAGATATTTGCAGTGTTAGAAACATTGATGATATTTTGTTTTTAATGGCTCTAAAATTAAATCCATCATAAAAACCCACAGACAGAATGTTTTAACAAGATGGCCTAATGCATGTCTTCTTGATCCTACCTTAAACTTGGGGCCATCAGTCCTTAGCACTGGAGGTCGTCTTGTGGGCCTTACAGTCCACTGACCTCATTTTACAGATAATAGGACTGACTTGCTTTAGGCCACACGGTGCCGGCTTCTGTTTACAGTTTCTGTGGCCCTTCTTTGTCACAAGCATTATGGGGGGAAAAGAAGAGTTTAAGACATTCTAGTTGAAGTGCATCTCTTAAAATCATTAAAATACAGATTAAAATGTCATTTTGAGACCTCAGTGATATCTAAAGTTTTCTTATTCCAGGAGCGGCTTTGTCACCATGCTGCTTTACTGAACAGATAGTGGTCCCCTAAATGCTATTTTCCCTCTGGGCAGGTGCCTTTGGCTTTTTCTTTTTGTGTGCCCACCTCAAGTTAATGACCTCCTTTCAGTTGTTCCCACTGGTTTACGTGTAGCCATGCATAAACCTCTGAGAATGAAGCTGACATTGCTTAGGAGAAAATGCAATGATTTTGACAAAGCACCTGTAGGGTTCAGGACATCACTTATAATAAATCAGTTCCCTGGCCATATTTTGTCCTAGGAAAGAAAAATAGATTTATTTTCTACTCTTTTTCACACCTACCTCAACTACTTTCCTGTGCTCATATGGTTGAGAAACAATTTCTGTGATCTCTGTATTTCTAAATATATCATATTAGGCAAATTTTACCAGATAACAGATAATGACACAATCATAATATAATGGCTTATATTTACTGGATGCTTATTCTGTGCCAGGCACTGTGCTAAGAGACTTACATATATTATGTCACTTATTCTTACAAATACTCATCTCACAGATGAGAAAACTGATGCTCAGAGGTGTTATGCTCCTGGCCCAGTGTTACCCAGCTAGTTAATAGTAAAGCCAGGATTTGAACCCAGGAATTAAAACCCAATATCTTAACCACCAAGGGTTCTTGTTCCACAATGAATCTGACCACATGAGTACTTTCTTCTAAGAAATAATTGCTGACAGCCAAAACAAAATTTTACTGGAGGAAAGTTATTTTAGGGTTTCTAGTTCAAATCCATAGTGTTTCATTTGTCTACAAAAGAAAAAGCTGGTTGTTTTATGTAAGAGGTTTTACATTTTATGAAACTGAAGAGGCTGGCCTTGATTCAACAGCTGTATCTCAGCCTATCCTTTGCACTTCCAGGGCATTTAATCATAAATAATTTGTGTGCAGTTGACAAACCCCATCTTTCTAATTGAAAAAAATCTTCCTGCCTTCCAATTACAAGTAGAGGAGAGAGATTGAAGTCCATTGAAAATGAGGTTAGAATGCAGTAGTAATCAGACTTACTTTTCTTCCTGGAGGATAAGGAACTTTCTCAGTACCATTTACGGGCTATATCAGACCATGTAGGAGACATTTACTTATTTCCTCTTTCATAGACCAGTCTAAATATTAAGAGGAATACACTGAAAGTCAAAGTTGGTATGAGGAGGTAGAAAATCCAGCTGTACCACATATTTCTCTGACTTTCAGAAATCAAGAACTGGGAAAAGAAGTCTTAGAATATATATAAGTTCCTATTACGGAGAATAAGCCTAAATGTTGACTTAGAAAGGGCTTAAGATTCTCATATCTGGGGAAATGGCAAAATGCCATTTGTAAGGTACTGTGGGTCTGTTCTTACATTTCATTTTTCTTAGTCTCACAACTGAGTGATATCCATCAGTGGCCCTGTCTGTTTTTGTAGCTGTTAAACCATTCTTCTGTGTTAAATGCTACACGGCTACCACAAAAGGACTGTTTAGTATGCGTGATAACAGAATATGACCTCTAATTTATCAGAGTACGTTCTGTATTTTCTTATCTGCTTGTCCCTCTTGCTTTTCATTTCTCGCTGCTGGTTTTTGATATGATACTTCAGTGTTTTTTGCATTAGGAACCCAACAGCCTAGAAGGCTTAGGGAAGAACCTGTAAATATTACCTACAGGCAATGACACCCAAAGTTCACAAGATTACCTTTATTTCTAATTCTTCTGATGGAACAATATCCAGAATAAAATTTTTGAATGTAAGTAGCTAATAGGAACACATGCTCTTAGAAATCTTTGTATAAAGGCACACTAGATCTCTTAATATAGTTCCACATAACAGAGGGACATGAAGGGAGAAATTTCTTAAGCCAGTTAGAAATGCACTTAGCTTCTAATTTCTTCCCCAAAGCACTGTTGAACTCTGCAGTAGACGTGGCTTTCCATGCCCAGCATCACAGCAGTCTCATATGAAGATATTGTTTAACTGAATACAAAGGCCTGCTCTTTCACAGAAGTAGCTGGGGTGGCTTCTGAAGCATAAGTCACGAATACAGCATTACCCTACTTGAGTCCTCTTTCTAGCTGTATAAGTGGGCTGACTGACAGGGCACTTGGGTGTCCCACCCTCTCTTGCTATAACATTGAATTAAGACACTACATTTAATTTGTAGAAAATGCTTCTTTTTTGTTTAAGAAATGGTGGGAGCAAAATTGGAATACCTATAAATACAGTATCAATAATATTAAATTAAAATTTGAAAAAGATCACTCATGATCCCTCCATCCTAACACAAATATTTTCATTTTAGCATATTGCCCTCAAATTCTTACCAACGAGCATAGTATTTTTTTAATAATTTTTGAATTTTATTTTATTTTTTTATACAGCAGGTTCTTATTAGTCATCAATTTTATACACATCAGTGTATACATGTCAATCCCAATCACCCAATTCATCCCACCACAAACCCCACACCCCACGGCATTACCCCCTTGGTGTCCATACATTTGTTCTCTATATCTGTGTCTCAACTTCTGCCCTGTAAACCAGTTCATGTGTACAATTTTTCTAGGTTCCACATACATGTGTTAATATATGATATTTGTTTTTATCTTTCTTACTTCATTCTGTATGACAGTCTCTAGATCCATCCACGTCTCAACAAAAGAATCAATTTTGTTCCTTTTTATGGCTGAGTAATATTCCACTGTATATATGTACCACAACTTCTTTATCTATTCATCTGTCATTGGGCATTTAGGTTGCTTCCATGACCTGGCTATTGTAAATAGTGCTGCAGTGAACATTGGGGTGCACGTGTCTTTTGTAATTATGGTTTTCTCTGGATATATGCCCAGTAGTGGGATTGCTGGGTCATATGGTAATTCTATTTTTAGCTTTTTAAGGAATCTCCATACTGTTCTCCATAGTGGCTGTATCAATTTACATTCCCACCAACAGTGCAAGAGGGTTCCCTTTTCTCCACACTCTCTCCAGCATTTGTTATTTGTAGATTTTCTGATGATGCCCATTCTAACTGCTGAGAGGTGATACCTCATTGTAGTTTTGATTTGCATTTCTCTAATAATTAGTGATGTTGAGCAGCTTTTCATGTGCTTCTTGGCCATCTGTATGTCTTCATTGGAGAAATGGCTATTTAGGTCTTCTGCCCATTTTTGGATTGGGTTGTTTGTTTCTTTAATATTGAGCTGCATGAGCTGTTTATATGTTTTGGAGATTAATCCTTTGTCCATTGATTCATTTGCAAATATTTTCTCCCATTCCGAGGGTTGTCTTTTAGTCTTGATTATGGTTTCCTTTGCTGTGCAAAAGCTTTGAAGTTTCATTAGGTCCCATTTCTTTATTTTTGTTTTTATTTCCATTACTCTAGGAGGCGGATCTAAAAGGATCTTGCTGTGATTTATGTCAAAGAGTGTTCTTCCTCTGTTTTCCTCTAAGAGTTGTATAGTGTCCGGTCTTACATTAAGGTCTCAAATCCATTTTGAGTTTATTTTTCTGTTTGGTGTTAGGGAGTGTTCTAATTTCATTCTTTTACATGTAGCTGTCCAGTTTTCCCATCACCACTTATTGAAGAGGCTGTCTTTCTCCATTGTATATTTTTGCCTCCTTATCAAAGATAAGGTGATCATATGTGCATGGGTTTATCTCTGGGCTTTCTATCTTCTTCCATTGATCTGTCTTTCTGTTTTTGTGCCAGTACCATATTTTCTTGATTACTGTAGCTTTGTAGTATAGTCTGAAGTCAGGGAGTCTGATTCCTCCAGCTCCATTTTTTTCCCTCAAGACTGCTTTGGCTATTCGGGGTTTTTTGTGTCTCCATACAAATTTTAAGATTTTTTTGTTCTACTTCGGTAAAAAATGCCATTGGTAATTTGATAGGGATTGCATTGAATCTGTAGCTTGCTTTGGGTAGTATAGTCATTTTCACAATATTGATTCTTTCAATCCAAGAACATGGTATATCTCTCCATCTGTTGGTATCATCTTTAATTTCTTTCATCAGTGTCTTATAGTTTTCTGCATACAGGTCTTTTGTCTCCCTAGGTAGGTTTATTCCTAGGTATTTTATTCTTTTTGTTGCAATGGTAAATATGAGTGTTTCCTTAATTTCTCTTTCAGGTGTTTCATCATTAGTGTATAGGAATGCAAGAGAGTTCTGTGCATTTATTTTGTATCCTGCAGCTTTACCAAATTCACTGATTAGCTCTAGTATTCTGGTGTCATTTTTTGGATTCTCTATGTATAGTATCATGTCATCTGCAAACAGTGACAGTTTTACTTCTTCTTTTCCAATTTGTATTCCTTTTAGTTCTTTTTCTTCTCTGATTGCCGTGGCTAGGACTTACAAAACTGTGTTGAATAGCAGTGGTGAGAGTGGACATCCTTGTCTTGTTCGTTATCTTAGAGGAAATACTTTCAGTTTTTCACCATTGAGAATGATGTTTACTGTGGGGTTGTCGTATATGGCCTTTATTATGTTGAGGTAGGTTCCCTCTATGCCCACTTTCTGGAGAGTTTTTATCATAAATGGGTGTTGAATTTTGTCAGAAGTTTTTTCTGCATCTATTAAGATGACCATATGGTTTTTATTCTTCAATTTGTTAATATGGTGTATCACATTGTTTAATTTGCTTATATTGAAGAATCCTTGCATCCCTGGGATAAATCCCACTTGATCATAGTGTATGATCGTTTTAATGTGTTGTTGGATTCTGTTTGCTAGTATTTTGTTGAGGATTTTTGCATCTATATTCATCAGTGATATTGGTCTTTAATTTTCTTTTTTTGTAGTATCTTTGTCTGGTTTTGGTATCTGGGTGATGGTGGCCTCATGGAATGAATTTGGGAGTGTTCCTTCCTCTGCAATTTTTGGAAGAGTTTGAGGAGGATGGGTGTTAGCTCTTCTCTAAATGTTTGATAGAATTCACCTGTGAAGCCATCTGGTCCTGGACTTTTGTTTGCTGGAAGATTTTTAATCACAATTTCAATTTCATTACTTTTGATTGGTCTGTTCATATTTTCTGTTTCTTCCTGGTTCAGTCTTGGAAGGTTATACCTTTCTAAGAATTTGTCCATTTCTTCCAGGTTGTCCATTTATTGGCATACAGTTGATTGTAGTAGTCTCCTAGGATATTTTGTATTTCTGCGGTGTCTGTTGTAACTACTCCTTTTTTACTTCTAAATTTAGTGATTTGAGTCCTCTTCCTCTTTTTCTTGATGAGTCTGTCTAATGGTTTATCAATTTTGTTTATCTTCTCAAAGAGTCAGCTTTTAGTTTTATTGATCTTTGCTATTGTTTTCTTTGTTTCTATTTCATTTATTTCTTCTCTGCTCTTTATGATTTCTTTCCTTCTGCTAACTTTGGATTTTGTTCTTCTTTCTCTAGTTCCTCTAGGTGTAAAGTTAGATTGTTTATTTGAGATTTTTCTTGTTTCTTGAGGTAGGCTTGTATAGCTATAAACTTCCCTCTTAGAACTGCTTTTGCTGCATCCCACAGGTTTTGGATCATTGTGTTTTCATTGTCACTTGTCTCTAGGTATTTTTTGATTTCCTCTTTGATTTCTTCAGTGATCTCCTGGTTATTTAGTAATGTATTGTTTGGCCTCCATGTGTTTGTGTTTTTTACATTTTTTCCCCTGTAATTGATTTCTAATCTCAGAGCGTTGTGGTCATAAAAGATTCTTGATATGATTTCAATTTTCTTAAATATACTGAGGCTTGATTTGTGACCCAAGATGTGATCTATCCTGGGGAATGTTCCATGCATCCTTGAGAAGAAAGTGTAATCTGCTGTTTTGGGGTGGAATTTCCTATAAATATCAATGAAATCTATCTGGTCTATTGTGTCATTTAAAGCCTCTGTCTCTGTATTTATTTTCATTTTGGATGATCTGTCCATTGGTGTAACTGAGGTGTTAAAGCCCCCCAATATTATTTTGTTACTGTCGATTTCCTCTTTTATAGCTGTTAGCAGTTGCCTTATGTATTGAGTTGCTCCTATATTGGGTGCATATATATTTAGAATTGTTATATCTTCTTGGATTGATCCCTTTATCATTATGTACTCTCCTTCCTTGTCTGTTGTAACATTCTTCATTTTAAAGTCTATTTTATCTGATATGAGTATTGCTACTCCAGCTTTGTTTTGATTTCCATTTGCATGGGATATCTTTTTCCATCCCCTCACTTTCAGTCTGTATGTGTCCCTAGGTCTGAAGTGGGTCTCTTGTAGACAGCAATATATATGAGTTTTATATTTGTATCCATTCAGCAAGCCTGTGTCTTTTGGTTGGAGCATTTAATCCATTCACATTTAAGGTAATTATCGATATGTATGTTCCTATGACCATTTTCTTAATTGTTTTGGGTTTGTTTTTGTAGGTCCTTTTCTTCTCTTATGTTTCCCACTTAGAGAAGTTCCGTTAGCATTTGTTGTAGAGCTGGTTTGGTGGTGCTGCATTCTCTTAGCTTTTGCTTGTCTGTAAAGCTTTTGATTTCTCCATCGAATCTGAATGAGATCCTTGCTGGGTAGAGTAATCTTGGTTGTAGTTTTGTCCCTTTCATCACTTTAAGTGTATCATGCCACTCCCTTCTGGCTTGTAGAGTTTCTGCTGAGAAATCAGCTGTTAACCTTATGGGAGTTCCCTTGTATGTTATTTGTCGCTTTTCCCTTGCTGCTTTCAATAATTTTTCTTTGTCTTTAATTTTTGCCAATTTGATTACTATGTGTCTTGGTATGTTTCTCTTTGGTTTTATCCTGTGTGGGACTCTCTGAACTTCCGGGGATTGGGTGGCTATCTCCTTTCCCATGTTAGGGAATTTTTTGAGTATAAGCTCTTCAAATATTTTCTCAGGTCCTTTTTCTCTCTCTTCTCCTTCTGGGACCCCTATAATGCGAATGTTGTTGCATTTAATGTTGTCCCAGAGGTCTCTTAGGCTTTCTTTTCTTTTCGTTGTTTTTTCTTCTTTCTGTTCCACAGCAGTGAATTCCACCATTCTGTCTTCCAGGTCACTTATCCGTTCTTCTGCCTCAGTTATTCTGCTATTGATTCCTTCTCGTGTAGTTTTCTTTTCAGTTATTGTATTGTTCATCTCTGTTTGTTTGTTCTTTAATTCTTCTAGGTCTTTCTTAAACATTTCTTGCATCTTCTCCATCCTTGCCTCCATTCTTTTTCCAAGGTCCTGTATCATCTTCACTATCATTATTCTGAATCCTTTTTCTAGAAGGTTGCCTATCTCCACTTCATTAGTTGTTTTTCTGGGGTTTTATCTTGTTCCTTTGTCTGGTACATAGCCCTCTGCCTTTTCATCTTGTCTATCTTTCTGTGAATATGGTTTTTATTCCGGAGGCTGCAGGATTGTAGTTCTTCTTGCCTCTGCTGTCTGCCCTCTGGTTGACAACTCACTTCTGAGTGCCAAAGTTCCAGCCCACAGTGGCCAGCAGTGTCTTCAGCTTGGGAATCCCCACTGGATCGTCAGCAGAACCATCAAACTTGACAGTCCAGTGGTTAAGACTCCGTGCTTCTGCTAAAGGGGTGCAGGTTCGATACCTGGTGTGGGAACTAAGATCCCACATGCTTCTCGTGTTGGAGGGTCTCCTGCAGAGGTGGGGGGTGGCCTTGGCTCGCTGTGGGGACAAGGACACTGGCAGCAGAAGTTCTGGGAAGTACTCCTTGGAGTGAGCCCTCCCAGAGTCTGCCATTAGCCCCACCAAAGAGATAGCATAGTATTTTATTCAATAGTTTTAACATTGTGTGTATTACAAGTTTCACTTTGCATGGCATATGTATTTGTATTTGCAATTAGTTTGAGCCAAAATGTATTCTTTTAGAGAATATATTTACTTAAAAAATAGAGGTAGGAGTGTAGAGCTTTATGAAATTAAAGAGAATAATCAATTATCAACTTTTGGGGTGTTAATATCCACATTACAACACATTTTTATCTGGTTTTTATTTCAATAAAACTTAGACTCCTTGTGATCTAGGTAAAATTCTTTGGGTTCTATCACACCTTCTTTGTCTGTTCTAATCCAGTGCCCTCTCTGAACTTCTGTGGCAGCTACAATTCAAGCAGTGGTTAATTGTATACATATGCATAGTTATCTATTATCTTGAGCTTCCATTTAACTTTCCTCATTTTGGCCCTTGACTCCCCAGCCAAAATCTAAGCCCTTTAATGATAGTCTCTATGTGATGTATTGATATATACCTGAAACAGTAGTTTGGGTACACAGTGCTTATGTGTTAACTTCATTGAGTCAGATTGCTTTCCTAATGTATAGCTAAGCTGTACTAAAGAAACAAAGGATTTGGCTATTGGAACTAGAGAAGGAAGGTGAAATCTTTTGGGTACATGAGATATGTCTAGGAAGAGTAGACATGAATGCATGCCTTGGGCTATCGATGAGTGGCATGAGAGCAGAGATAAGAGGTGGGCAAGGAAGAAAAAAAGGCAATATGAAGTCCAAGCAAAATTCACTGTATGTATTTTCAAATATATATATAGGTATGTATATAAAACAGTGAACAGATGGACTACATATAGTCCTTACTTGCAAGGAGCCCATAATCTAGAATCAGTTACATGAAACCATTTCATCACAATTACAGTTACTGCTACTAAGTGTTAGAAGGATGCATAATGGAAGGCTCTAGGTTAATTTGGTGGAGGGATCCAGAAAATGCTTTCTTGAGAATCATATAAGCTAATATCAAAAGAAGAAATAAGTTGGCCAGACTCAGATGTCTGTGTCTGTGTATGTGTGCGTGTTGGGATAGGTGGGAGTGTTGAGGCGTACAGAGAAATGCAGGAAATTTGCAAAACAAGGTGAATGGCACCTTCGAAGAGGATTAGCTTGGTTGTAGAATTTGAAAGAAGTCCACAGTGACTAGAATTTAAAGAGTTAGAAATAAATGGTTCAAGATGAAACTGGAGAAGTAGGTAGGAGCCAAATGTTTGTTATGTACATATCTTAATGATACAGCAAATCATGTAATACGTAGGGCAAATATCTTCATTAGAACAGCTATATTTTTTTCACAACTTTTTCCCTTGAGGAGTGTCAGTAGTGTTCAAAATCTACTTATTTGGAGCCTTGCCAGCTAAATTAGTTATTACTGTATTGTATGGTTTGTACAACAACTACTCTTACAGCATGTAGTTGGAAATAATGTGATAATGCTGCTTTTAAAACTAGAGTAATTTTGCAAAACTTTGTTAAACTTTTACTTTGCTTTATGGGCCTAGGCATATCCAAATGCCGCGTTCTCATTTAAAAACAAAAAGTCTAAAAACAGGCTCCTAATCTTCTCTGGAAGTATGTACAGCATTTAAGAACCCTTTTGTGTTTCCTTTCCCAGCGTTAAAAAAGAGGAAACAGGAAACCTTCAGAAGAAGCGAGTATCTTTGTTTTCACTTTCAGGTTATTCTGAACAAATGGTGGGTTCATAAAGTTGCTTTTCCTTATTGTTTTCCAAGTATATTACTATGTCTTATCAAAACTGCCACTTTTATTTCTGAAGAGAAATTACACTTCAGGGGAGATCTGTGAAAATGAGAGGAGAAATATATGTGTTAGCAAAGTTCATGTAGCTTGTCTCTAATGACCAATAGTCATAAAAATATGATTACAGTTTTATTTCCCTTTGTTTTGTGAGTACCACCATGAAATTTAACTCCAAGGATTTGAGTTTTATTACTCCTTGCTGCTTACTTTGATTCCTTGAAATTATTCTTGTTTCCTTGAAGTCTACTGATTTATAAAAAATTAATATACTGTAGTGTGACCAAATATTATCGGTTAGGTGGGAAAGTAAAACTATCCTGAATTCAATCAGAATTGAGGGTGCTACACTTTTAAGTATGAATTATCAGATTTTCCATCTTATTCTCCACCTGTGGAACCTTGTTCGAAATATCCATTATGTACAGTACCTTATACTCAAATGGTCACACCAGTTAGAGCTAGAACCTATCAATTAGTAGTGTTACTAGATGGGGCCTGCTTCTTGTCAAAAATACTGAATCTTGAAACTGATATAATGTTATATATCAATTATATTTAAATTTTAAAAATTTATTAATTAAAAAAAATACTGAATCCTTCAACAATTCAAAGAAAAGTAAACCAAATTTTACATACCGTTTTATTGCTTGAAAATTACTTCAACAGAGACATGTATGTTGCTGGTGACATTTTCAGTGGAGGTAACAATTTTAACCCACATAAAATTAACTGGAGGAAAAAGAAAGTAAATCAAAAGAAAAACCTCATTCCACTTTTATTGGGGTAAAGGAAGTATGCAACTAAATTATTATCCTTTATTCAGTGAGAAGCTCTGGCTTTATAAACCTAATTTATGTACTCAGTAGATTACTGTAGTTGATTTGCATGCTTTTTAAAAAGTTGAAACTCTACTTGGACACTTTTTATAATTCCAAAATGAATTGGTCTTTGACAAGTGGGTCACTACTGCTTTATCCTTACCTCTGATTTAGGATACTTGAAGTTGAAAATAGTTTCTCGCCTTTCATTTGATTTCAATTTTCACGTACACTTTCCTTGTTTTTAACCTCTTCTATCTGTATAAGCCTGCAACCTTTGACTGTCCAAAGAAAGTCCATGTAGTGTTTCTACATCCCAGCTTGCTTGGTATCAGATCCCAACACTTTCCAAAGAAAAGTAAGGGTCACCAGAAATTATATTTATCTTTGACCTTTCCTGATCAGATGGGTTGTTTTATGTCCTTTATATTGCATGTAAAGTTTTAGAAGCATATCAAAGTAAGGACGGGATTAAATAAAATGAATACAATCATGCAGAGTTACTGGATATGTTATAAATAACATATCACCATGAATTTGTAAAGGAATGAAATGCATTTAGGGCATTTTCTTAAAATAATGTACTTCATTTATGCCTTTCCATGTGCAGCTTGTTAATGAAAATCATGAGGTAGAGGCAAAATGTGGGCTTATTCCTGGTGAAGTTAAACAATTGGAGCTATTTTGTACCCAATACTAAGAGGGGTTTGGGAATCATCTGTTAGGAAGGCATTGTCACTCTATTTAGATGTGCCTTTGTTTGTTGATAATGTACTTATATACAATTTTTTTAAATTAATTAATTTATTTATTTTTGGTTGTGTTGGGTCTTTGTTGCTGTGTGCAGGCTTCCTCTAGTTGTGGCGAGCAGGGGCTACTCTTCGTTGCAGTGTATGGGCTTCTCATTGTGGTGGCTCCTCTTGTTGCAGAGCGTAGGCTCTAGGCACTTGGGCTTCAGTAGTTGTGGCACGCAGGCTCAGTAGTTGTGGCTCGTGGTCTCTAGAGCTCAGGTTCAGTAGTTGTGGCACCCAGGCTTAGTTGCTCCGTGGCATGTGGGATCTTCCTGGACCAGGGCTCAAGCCCATGTCACCTGCATTGGCAGGCGGATTCTTAACAACTGCGCCAGCAGGGAAGCCCCTATATACAATTTTGTCACAAGAAAAGTCATTAGTTTTATATTCTAGTAGAAAAACAAAGGATTTGGAGAATAAAGTCAACATATAGTGAAGTAAGCGCCATCTGATTTCCTATCCATTATGCCAACTAAGAATAAAGTCTGTCCTTGGATTTCAAAATCAAATATTTCAATTAAAAAAAAATACTCTCAACTAGAAGACATCTGAAATCTATGGGTTATGGGATTGTATGAGCCCATTTGTGTGGGTACTTGTCTTAAAAATTAGTGTCTTTTTATACCTATCTCTGCTGCCCACTCTATTTTTTTCTTGTTGTTGTTGTTAGATCACCTTTTTGTTATTCATTGGGAATGCAGTGTAGGTTCTCTTTTTAGCTGAGTCTCATCAAGAATCTTCAGGAACTATGGTTGATTTAAATCATGCCATATCGATCATGTTAATTGTTCTGTGAGTGCCAGTTAAAGGTATGAGGGCATATTGTATGTCTGTATGCATGTGGGTGTATATGTATTCTTGTGTTTTTATGTACTCTTTTCAAAATCATTCAAAAGGCTTCCATTTCCTCCAGCTGTATTATTTAAGACTTTTCTCTCTACTTTCCCTGCAAATAATGACTGTGTTTATCTACTTTGTGGCACAGGGCAGTTATTATAAAAAAAAATAATGAACTGATTGTACGGATGTTCAAATCAGTGATAATCATTAAAGACATAAAATTATAATTGAAATATTTGATGTTTCCTTTGGAAAGTACAAAGGGAGGCTTAGCTACATGTGATCTATCCTCTGGCACAAGTATTTGCTTTCCTGTGAATGTTGTTAGCCTGTGGAGGTGAGATAATGGTGCCACAGAAGCTATCAGAATTTAAAACAAGATTTCCTTTGTTACTTCATTCTTCAGATATTTCATAGAAGGTTCTATGACAGATATTGTGCAAACACTGAGAATACAACAATAAACACTACACATAATACCTGACCTCATGGAATTTCAGAGTTCAGAGAGAAAATATTAATTGAATATGCAGTTACAGGGTCAGTGCTTGTTTCAAAAGAGCATGTATCAGGTGTCAGGAAAGCATATATTCAGGTGTCCTAATTTAACTTGGGGACGTCAAGGAAGACCTCCTGAGGAAATAATGTTCCTGCCAAGAAGACTCCGTTAATGAGTCGTGTTTGGCTAAGGAAAGGTGAGGATGGGATGGGATGGGAGTGAGGAAAATCTTGCAAGTAAAGGAGAGTGCAAGTGCAAAAGTCCAGAGGTAAAAGGAGGGCTTTAGAAGAATGGAAAGAATTCTCATGAGGATGGAAAGAGGAGACCAAGACAGTGACAGCCATGAGATGGGGCAGGGGAGGTGGGAAGAGACCAGATCGTGGAAGTCATCATAAGCCTCATCAGGTGGTCGAGATTTTATCCTGAAGGCAATGGGAGGGTTATAATAGACAAGCGGCATGATAGGGTGTTGGCTGACATGTGGAGAATGGGTGGGATTGCTGTGGAGAGGATGCAGAGATGTCTGTTATTATATTGTAGTAGTAACTGGGCAAGAGGTGATTTGCAGCCTAGATTTGGGCAGTGTCTGAGGAAATAGATCATTTCTGATGATGGGAACACTCTAGCATGAAAAACAGCACAAGGAGCCACATAATTATAAAGTTGTCAGGAGAGGTATAATAGTGTAAATTGGTATGAGTGTTGCTCTACACACAAGTCCATAGAGCAAAGGGTATGTGTTTTTGAAAGTATTTAATTTGCTTATCAAATTATGTACATAAACATGTTCATTACATAAATCACATATAAGCCAAAATACATATTCATCAAGAATCATGCTGCCATAAGACAAGTAATATTAAATTTTAGTATATTTTTCCAAATATATTGATATATGTATACAAGCACACAAAAGAGAACGTGAAATGTACACACTTCTTGAAAACAAAGATAGGCTTGGAATTTGTGCTATTTTATCCTTTTAAAAAAATTATCAATATACCAAAAATATGTTCCCATAGGATAAAATACTATAACATTTTAATAATTTCATAATACAGAGAGATATCAATTTTTTTTATTAAACTATATATTTGGTTCCACTTTGGTATTTACATTTTCAATTAAATACTAATATATGAAATATTTTCAGTCATATAAAACTTCAAAGGACAAATTGATAAGGTCTAAATGATAGTTCTTTTCTCCTTCTCTAAAAGTGTGTGACTAATATGGTGGGTTTATGGTGGGTAGGTATAGTATATAAATAAAACTAGCCTAAGAAAACATTTATTAATTATTCTAAATCTGAGAAAAATGTATATTTTATCTTCCCTAGTAAAATGCTCCAGTCTTTTCTTGTGGGCAGTACTACCTACCATTCAACATTTCTTTCACCTCTGAGTCCTCATGTGAGCTATTACCAAAATGTGTCAGTTCAAAATTCCACATTAGTTAATTTTCATAGAATAGAAAAACTTCTGGCAATATACATGACTGAGTGCTGAGATGGCAGTCTAGATTCTTCCTAAGTGCTTTATAGATCAAGAAAACAGTCATCTATTTGCAAGCATTATTCAAGGTCAATTTAAACTATGTTTTTATCAGATGATTTTTTATTCAAAGAATCAAGGCTCCCACTTAGTTTAGAGCTATGAATAGGGACCACTGTTGTGGCTTGTATTTGTTCCTGAAGTTATCGTGCCTTCTTTAGAATAGTTTAATAAATATTTGAGCATATAATTTTTTCCAAATGTCATACGCCTCAATCTGTCAAGTTTTAAATGAAACTGAAGGACACTCAAGAGTCACTTTTGTCAAAGCCTTTTCCTATCATAACATATTTGATGATGCAAGATGTATTCCCTTGTGATGTCCAAGTGGTTGATAAACCAATTTGTGTGGAATATACAAGAACTGTTCAGACTTTGTGGTTTCCTTAAATGAGATGAATAAGAATTTCTCTTTTCTGAATAGGACATAAAGTATGCTAGGCCTATTTTAGATGCTTCAGTGTGCCGAAGATGGTATTAAGTTTGGTGTTCATAAATTACTAATCTGGAATAAGAAGAGATTGAATGTATTTTGAAAACTTAAACCTGTTTCACCTGAACATGTTTAACTAGTTAATAAGAAACATCAAAAAGACAAAACCCTGAGATCAATGTTCATTTTTTTGTAAAGCTATTATATGCTGTTTAAACTGGTTGTTCGGGTCTGTCTATAACATAAGTTTTAATAACCTAGCTCAAATGCAGATTTCTAATTTTCAATTAACATAGGAATAATTTTGTTTGCTAAAATAAAATAAATGAATGAATGACAAGTCTGAAACATGAAATGTTCTAGGTAGAACTTTTTAAAATTCCAAATTTCAAAAAAATCATGTGGCAACTGTATAGCTCAAGCTTTAAGTATTAACTTTTAACCTTTGACCTTACAGATTTTAACCAATGAAATGTCTCTTTAAACTTTAAAGGAAACAATGATAACGAGCGCCTGGCGATTGCTAGACAGCGAATTCCATATCGACTTGGTCGAGTAGTTGATGAATGGCTACTCGACAAAGGTAAAAAACATTGATTAAAACTTCAAATAAAAAAATAATTTGAACATAACCAAGTAGTACTTCATTGTAACACTAATAAACATAAAAAATAAATTTTCCGTAAAACTAAATTAAAAACAAATTTAAAACAGTAAAATGTAGATAGTAATATTTGCATTCCTTGTATAATAATTTCTATACATTTTTAGACGTACCAGCTGTTTAATAATCTTACCCTGTTAACTTAAGGTTAAAGGGACTGTTAAATATAATCCACTAACTCAATCTATGAAGGTACTCACAGAAAGCATTAACCCAAAATGATAAATCATTTATAGATTATATTACATGTTCCAGCCTCTAAATTATTAACTAAAATATATGTAGTTCTGATATCTTCATTATGGTCCTGAAAAAAACAAACAAAAAAAAACAACTCTTGGTTTAAACTCTAGGCATCTTAAATAGTGGGCAATATGGATTGCCAGTCAAAATGAAGTCCCTTTAACGTTTGCAACCTTCTAAGAGCATTTGGGAACAAGCCCTAATTAAAACTGAACTTAAAGTTGTGTGCATGCTTTTTATGAACAGAGAACAATCTGCTAAAACTGGATACTCAATTTGATGATATTGGTACTGTTGTGCTGAGGATTGCTGTTTGATGGAAATGTGCCATAATTTCTCATCGGTTTGTGTATCATTGCTGAAGCTGCTTTTTACATCTGAAGCTATATTTTTTTTTCATTTTGTTTTGTTTTAATAGACTTGCTGAAAGCCAATCAGAAAAATCTTTCTGGATTTTTTTTGTCTCTGACACGCTCAGTGTAAACTATGTGTTTCTTTTCAGTGTATTTGCCGGAAAACAGAATAATTCAAATAACAATGGACTATTGCCTTCAAAAAATACACATTTCTAAAGAAGAGCATATAGATACCTGTGGCCATTATGTGAATTATGAAATTTTTACCATAAATTTAAAATCAGAGTTCAGCTGCTATAGATGAGTTTCTACCAGTGGTAATTTTAGAATGACAAATACTTGAAATATTAAATATCTCATTTTTAATTAAACAATTTAGACTTAAGAGACCAACAGTATAAGATCTTGAGGTAAAAGGGGAAAGGAATCCACTAAAAATTAATTTATAATACGTATCTTTGATTGGTCTTTTAGCAAAAGCACTACATTTATAATAAGTTGAGAATTTACAAGTATTTGCCAATGATTATGCATTTCATGGACACCTCATTTATAAGCAATGAATTATGAGTCAAATGCCTCTCTTATAGTTTATTGCTCTCATTATCCACCCCATGAAAGATCTGTTTTATCATCCTTTGTAGAATGTAGAGTTCACAATCAACATTTTTGCATGTATGTAATATTATTTTTACAGGGCGTCAGCTCACAATCTTCAATAGCCAAGCAACCATAATAATTGGCGGGAAAGAGCAGGGCCAGCCCTTCCAGGGTCAGCTCTCTGGGCTTTACTACAATGGCTTGAAAGTTCTGAATATGGCAGCCGAAAATGATGCCAACATCGCCATAGTGGGAAATGTGAGACTGGTTGGTGAAGTGCCTTCCTCTATGACAACTGAGTCGACAGCCACTGCCATGCAGTCAGAGATGTCCACGTCAATTATGGAGACCACCACGACCCTGGCTACTAGCACAGCCAGAAGAGGAAAGCCCCCTACAAAAGAACCCATTAGCCAGGTGAGTACACAGATTTCATTTCTTCATTCTGGATCTGTGATTATGAAAGTGGACTTTTCTACATATGTGTCTTTTCTAGAATGGGATTATTTCTGATCTCAAGCATTATGGCTTTTTTAAGACTTGCTTAATATAATGAATTCAGTTTGAGGATGAAATGTGTATATGCTGTTGGTTTGTGGTTTGTGAACTTTTATTGATATATACTGCTTTGTGATGGTTTGTGTGTGGTTAGTTGATGGTCTTGATTCAGTAACCTTGGTCTAGCCCAAGCTGAGGGGATTGTCTACTAATTACACAGGTTTTTCACTTTTTAAGTTAAATGAACAAGTTAAATAGTGAAGTATCTGAAAGGCCTTGTTCAAGCTCAGCACTCCATCAAAATAGAATAAAAGCAAATTTGAACATCTTAAAAAAGAAATTGCCTATAGCCCTTCTATTGTATTTTGAAGTCTGAAAATCTTGAATTGGTAGGCATGTGGCTCTCATCGTGAATGATAAGTCTACTATTTTATTGTTTATGGGAAAAGCACACCGTTAGTTTATCTGAGGACAAAGACCCAAAATATGGTACGTAAAAACTGTCTTGGGGGCTTCCCTGGTGGCGCAGTGGTTGAGAGTCCTCCTGCCGACGCAGGGGACACGGGTTCGTGCCCCGGTCCGGGAAGATCCCACATACCGCGGAGCGGCTGGGCCTGTGAGCCATGGCCACTGAGCCTGTGCATCTGGAGCCTGTGCATCCGGAGCCTGTGCATCCGGAGCGTATGCTCCGCAACGGGAGAGGCCACAACAGTGAGAGGCCTGCCTACCGCAAAAAAACAAAAAAAAACAAAAAAAAAACTGTCTTGGGCCAACGTATTTCGTACATTATATAGCTAAGTGCCCTCACCCATATTTCACTTCAATGAGCTTATTTTTCAATCTTATGTCTAAAATTTTTGAAAAACAATTTTTAAATGTCACACTTGTACAACTAGGAAGTATATTTATTCCATCAAGATATACTTACTGATTGCCTACTATGTGTCAGGCACTGGCTTAAGTATTGGCATTACATCAATGAAGAATAAGGAAAAAAAAAACACCTGCCTCAGAGCTTACATTTTATAAAGGCTTTTAGAATGCTGTTGAAATTCTATTAAATTCTATTAGATCTCTGTTGACATTTATAGCCTTTGTACATATTCTATTGTTATTGCTTTCAGAATTGTGTGTTCTTCTTGGCCCAAACTTGATTGTTTGCTTTTGTTTTGTTTTTGGTAGTTAGTGAATGTCTCTAGTAGGTGCCATATAAAGCTTTCCAAATATATGATTCTTACTTTTCTAGAAAACCACGTACTAAAGAAGCAAGAATGACAACAATTATTTTTTAAATTGCTTTTATTTCAGATGTTTGAAATAGATCATGTGTCACATTTAAGAAAGAGTAAAAGAAGATGAATTCTGTTCAGATCAGCACCCTATCTACTAATTACCATATGTTTACCAGAGAAAGAAGAAAATAGATTCTGATTTTTACTTTGAATTGGAAGGGGTGGGAGGAACAGAATGGAGGAAGAGAAAATGTCCTAGAAGAAGAGAGATGACCAAAAAGTTGTAAAGTCCGTAAATTTATAAATGTAGTATTTCATATTATACACCTATATGCATCACTTTTTTCTTTCTTCTCTCTCCTTTTTTAAAATTTGCATTTGGCCACGAAGTAAAATGGGCTGTCTCACAGGGTGTTCATCAATATGTATTTACTGATCACACTACATGTGCCATACACTGTTCTAGGCACTGGGGATACATTAGGAACACAAAACAAAAAAACCCCTCCCTTATGAAATAGACATTTTAGTAAGAATGTGTGCTTAGAGCATAATCATTTTGTTGATTTTCTCTGTCTTGTTTGGGTTTATAAGATGGTTAATAATCGCACTTAGCCTCTTGGATAAAGACTTGTGTCTTTAGACAGATTTATGCATATGCCCAGCAGCTCCGTTTGATATTCTTTTCTAATACTTCACTAATGATTTGTTATTGTGTTTATTGGTTTACGGTTTATTTAACGATAAGCAGGTTATTAAGGCAAATCTGATATAGGAAAATGAAACACAGAGCTATGATAGACTATTTCCTTTATGTAAAATAATTCATAAGAGGACATTCTAGGACATTCAGAAATAGCAATGTTCTTGTGAATAAAATTTGAAATGATCAGATTTTTTTCTTAGTAGTCTTGTTTCATCGTTAATGAAATTACAGCTGCTCAAGTTGCTAGGTAAACCAGATGTATCCCAAAATAAGGAAAGAATTATCAGCCTTTTATGTTTTTTATCAATTAGTACTCGCTGTGTATTAAGAAATTATGTTTTTTAAGTAAACGTTTGTAAGATAGCTATTTCATTTACAAGTTAAACACCTAGAAATGAAGAAATTAAAAATGTATGCATTTTGGGCTTCCCTGGTGGCGCGGTGGTTGGGAGTCCGCCTGCCGATGCCGGGGAGGCAGGTTCGTGCCCTGGTCTGGGAGAATCCCGCGTGCCGCGGAGCGGCTGGGCCCGTGAGCCATGGCCGCTGGGCCTGCGCGTCCGGGGCCTGTGCTTTGCGGCGGGAGGGGCCACAACAGTGAGAGGCCCGCATACCGCAAAAAAACAAAAAAAAACAAAAAACAAAACAAAACAAAACAAAAATGTATGCATTTTATAATATTAACTAATGTGAAAGGAAAACAGTTAAATGCCCATTAATTGCCAATGAAAAGAGTCTCTTTTATTGTAAGCTATAACATGTTTAAAGATAGCAGTGGTTTATAGAAGTAAATGATCTAATCAATTAATAATTACTTGGTTCATTTGAGGAGGTATTGACTTAAATAAAAGATTACTAGTTCATTAAAAAATACATATTTTAAATCTTTAGATTTTTAACAGACCAATAACAGCAGTTAAATAATTTGGATTAATATACTACAAATATTCAACAACAGTGTTTTAAAGTTGTACTAAAAGTTTGTAAAATTCTCTCTTGGGGCTTCCCTGGTGGCGCAGTGGTTGAGAGTCCGCCTGCCGATGCAGGGGACACGGGTTCGTGCCCCGGTCCGGGAAGATCCCACATATGGCGGAGCAGCTGGGCCCGTGAGCCATGGCCGCTGAGCCTGTGCGTCCAGAGTCTGTGCTCCGCAACGGGAGAGACCACAACAGTGAGAGGCCCATGTACAGCAAAAAAAAAAAAAAAAAAAAAAAAAAAAAAA
>NW_006798086.1:1045694-1050113 GCF_000442215.2 Lipotes vexillifer
AAAAAAAAAAAGAATTCGCTCTTAAAAGGATATGTTTGTGATTACAGGTAATAAGATGTGAATTTATGGGGGGAAAACTACTAGGGAAGAAAGCAAATCATTTATTTTTGAGTAACAGAATAATTTGTTGTAAATTTACTTTACTTCACAGTTGATTTTTATCTTGCCCTCCAACTACAAAGAGATTACTGATACATGTAGAATTTAAATGTTTGTTAGAATTGTCAAAGTCTTGACATTTAAATATGAAAGTGATCTGTAATGCTAATTCTAAGACTGTAACCTTTGACCTGCCTACTTTCATCAACCTCCTTACCAAATTGTGTACCAGGGAGGGTCATTTTATTTTTCAAAAGCCACACTGGACTGTTTTCTCAATCAAGGTGTATTTTCCTCAGCAGTAGCTTCAATGGCATTGTACTTTAGGGTGATTGCATGTTTTAGAACTATGGAAACAGATTTTTGGTCAAGCAGAATTAAATTGGATTCATTTTAGATAGATGAGATGAGGTTTGTTCAGCCATCCTGCAGGGCAAGCAGTAGGGGAGAATTTTCAGTTTTCACAGAGTCAGAGAATATAAAAGAGTATTCACAAAATGTCATCACATAAGATCCTGTTTACATTCCTACTTACAAGTAAATATGCTATAAAAAGAAAAAAAAAGGTTTTCTTCTCTGAATGATGATCAATTTTAAGACTGATGTTTACTTTAGGAAGATATGATCTATGTCATGAAATAATGAGTACATTTACCAACCTTTCTGATTAAATGACTTTTAAAATGTGAATATAAAAATATTAATAGTACTTTTTATATGGATTATATAAAGTTGATGAAAATTTGTTTTACTCATGATATCTAATAGCTAAATGTTTCCATAAGACCCACTCATCCTAAAAAAGAGAAACTTTCTAGAAGGCTAATCTTGGAAAGTGAATATTTGCAAATAATTAACGGTATTAAGTTCTTCAGGATGCTGAGAGCTTCTTGGGATTTTTGATGGCTGAGTGTTCCCTCCTCTTCTGAATAATCTGCCAATGTCTTACAATGTATGTGTGGATTTACTTAAATGAGTAAAAGTAAGCCAACATGCATAGGGCAATATTCATTCCCTTTGGTTGCCAGTTTGTAAAAAAAGGAAATTATTTCTTTTAAGATCAAGATTGTGAAATTTCTTTTGGTCTATGCTTTGTATCACATTTTGTGATATTGTGGTTCTTTCCTTCAAGAATATTTTACAAGTTATTTGCATACCGTAGACAATATGGATCCATAGTAATGCCTTTTGCCTAGAGGAGGTATGGTAAAATAGAAAGATCACAGCAAATCAGGAGACCCGTTTCCAATTTTAACACAACCGCCTACCTTTTTTGTGTAACCTGGACAGGTGGGTTAACCTCGCTGCACTTTGGCCTTGCGCTCTCTCTAAAATAAGTGGGTTTAGGAATCTCTTGAATTGTACTCAGCTCTAAAATTTCACTGATTCTAGTGATGATACTCTTAATTAGGTCTTCTGATGCTTATTTAATAAAGCATAGATTTCACCCTTGACTTTTACACAGTGTGGCATGCATCTCAGTTGGCCTGTGTAGTCCTCTTGTGCACCTGGTGTACTGATGTAATTATTAATAGTATCCTTTTCTGACTCTCAGAAGCACCCCATTTTCATCTGTAAATTATATTCCATTCTACTTTTACAGCATATATAAAATCTATCTTTGCAAGAAAATCATACTTCATGAGAATAATAAATAGAGAAGCCCTGTCCTTTCATTCAGAGCAGAAGCTGATTCTGGTATCCTTACTTGGTTTCAAGAATCCATAGCCTTTTTCATCTCATTTCAAAAATCTTGAGAAGGGGGCTTCCCTGGTGGCGCAGTGGTTGAGAGTCCGCCTGCCGATGCAGGGGACACGGGTTCGTGCCCCGGTCCGGGAAGATCCCACATGCCGCGGAACGGCTGGGCCCGTGAGCCCTGGCCGCTGAGCCTGCGCGTCCGGAGCCTGTGCCCTGCAACGGGAGAGGCCACAACAGTGAGAGGCCCGCGTACCAAAAAAATAAAAATAAATCTTGAGAAGGGAGACAGAATAAGGCTTTCAGAGATTCTGGTTTTTGACTGGAGGGACTATAGTTTGCAACTCTTAGTAAGAAATTAAATTGTAGACTGGGGCAGAATCAGTAAATATAAGTGAAGTGTATTGGAACAATGTAGTTAGGCTTTTTTCAGAGTGGAGGTAGCAAACCTACTCAAGAAAAGGAACTATTGAGTATTTAAAACATTGGTAGGTGGTCAGGACGTGTATCTTCATTTCCTACTGAAGGCATTGGCATTTGATTCCTATGGGATGTTCCAAAAAGAATCCCAATTAAGATTCAAGCAAAAAAAGAGTGTTTGAATGTATCAGACGCTGCTATTGCTTCCTGGTGGCTTTGGAGATACTCATAAAAAATTAATACTATTTGTTTGGAAAATGTAAGCAGAGTGCACACATATTTCCATGAAAAATATCTAAAACTAACAAAAAACATATTGTAACTTCAAAGAACAAAATTTTATTTTTTTATTTAAAATTATTAATTAACCTTAGCTGTGGCTTCATTATTAAAAAATAACTGCGTTACTTATAATTGTGTGTTCCTGATAACCACTCTGCATTTTAAAGTACTAGTGACGTGAATAATTAGTTTTGTTTTCCCTAGTCCAATCATTCTGCTCAATTCACTTAAACTAATGTACATTTCTACTGCAAATTTTAGTGCATACTGAAAAGAAGAACACTTGGGTGTAGATTTGAAAATATATACAAAGGCATATTCTTCTGAAACTAAGAAGAATGGTGCCGCGTAAGAAAAGTGCAGCTCATTGTAATTTTAAATGTAGGTAAGCACATCAGTTTAGAAGGTGTTTTTCCCCTCGTTGTGGGTAAGCAAAAGTTCTAGGATAAATACATTTTAAAGAGTTTAAGAATTATTGTGTTCGGTGCATATTCTTTAGGGTCTGGAGGTTTCACTGGATGAAAAGGTGCTCTCGGTGGATGCAGCCTTGGTTTTGAGACATCTTTGGAGAAGGCTAGTTCTAGACAAAAATAGCCATCCATCCACCCATCCATCCATTTATTCAGTTAACACATGTTTGCTGAGCACTTACTATATACCAGGCAATGTTCTAGTCACTGGAAATATAGCACTGAATAAAATTAGATTTTTCTGTACAAAGCTCACATTCTAGTTAGGGGAGATGGGCAATAAACCTTAAAACAGCATACATGGGATGTCAAGTGCTATAGGAATAAAGCAGAGAGGAGAGGGGATGCTTGTGCGTTGGGGCTGGGGGGGAAGCATAAGACGGGAATCTTTTCTGAATAGATATGGAAAGATTATTAGTGATATGGCATCAATTATAAAAGAACATTTGGCGGGGCGGGAACTGTGCATGCCCTGCCCTGTGTGGTCCTAAGGACACAAGACACTAACTAATAAGTGTCTTGTTAATTAAATCAGAAGAGTAATCAAATTCTAGGGGTGAATGTGAATGAGGAAGAAATGAAGACTCAGAAAGTACAGCTTGGTATTATTCTTGTTATTTTACACTTGAGAAAAACTGAGGCAGAGAGAAACTAAATAACTTCCCCAAGGCTATGCAGCCAGCTTCTTTTCAGAGTACATTGGGGTGATCTGGTCCTCTGCCCTTAAATAGGTCCCCTGTTCAGAATCTCATTACTTCCTGCCTTCTCATATTCTAAACTAGCTGCCTTCTCATATTCTAAACTAGCTCAAATGATCTCCACCCAGGTGTCAGGCTGCTCTTTCGAAAATGCAAATATGGGCCTTAATACATCCAGGTATTTAGGACAGAGAGCAGACTCCTTGGATGATTGTCAGGGTCCATTCTTCACAGCTGGCCTCCTATCCACCTCACTAGAAGTTTTATCTCCACTCCTCCACACTCTTTGCCCCTGATTCTGTTGAACTACTAACAGAAACCTCTAGAGGTCATGCTGTTTCACACCTGTCTGCCCTCTGCCTGGAAAGCCCTTTCCTTTTTTCACCTACCTATTTCCCTCCTTCATACTCCTGCCAATCTCTCTCAGTCTGATTCTATCTTCTGAGAGCTGACGGTCTGAAGAAGCAACACTGGCAAGGGCTCTCAGGGGGCAGTACTGCACAGGGGTCAAGGGCAAGACTCCAGGGGCCTGAATGCCTACTTAAATCTCAGCCTTGGGCTTCCCTGGTGGTTCAGTGGTTGAGGGTCCGCCTGCCGATGCAAGGGACGCGGGTTCGTGCCCCGGTCCGGGAAGATCCCACATGCCGCGGAGCGGCTGGGCCCGGCCCGTGAGCCATGGCCGCTGAGCCTGCGCGTCCGGAGCCTGTGCTCCGCAACGGGAGAGGCCACAACAGTGAGAGGCCCGCATACCGCAA
>NW_006798086.1:1050167-1054479 GCF_000442215.2 Lipotes vexillifer
TCCCTACATACTGGCTATGTACCCTAGGCAAGTTAGCCTCTCAATACCTCTGTTTCCCATCTATAAAATGGGGATGCTGGTTTCATAAGCTTATTGTGAGGATTAAATGAGTCAGTATAGTATGTGAACTATATACAATTACTGCTATTTGACAATTTGTATTACCAAAAAAAGAAAATTTCTTATGGTTCACCCTAAAATACAGAGAAGTAAAAAAATGTCTGACCCATGTAACCATTATACAAATGATAGCGACGTTTGAAAAGCATTCCGCAAGTACACTGTATAACTTAAAGCATCTTCCTTACCTTTAAAGATATTTTCTCTGCCCTTGAAAACAGCTCTGAATTGATGTTTCTAAATCAGAACTCAAATGGTGTGGTATGTACTGCGCTGAATTCTCTGTTGAATGTGTTTTCCACAAGGAGGCAGCACCATTCCCCTAGAACAAGGATGTGGGAAGGGGTGGGAGGCAGGAAATGATTCAGGGGGAGAGTTGTCACTGGCATTTAGTGGGAGAGGACCGTGGACACTAAATATACTGCATAATGAAGAACTATCCGCTATCCACTGTTAGTGGGTAGTGAAGAACTATCCACTATTTTACTCACCTCCACCCACTATCACCACCATCACCACCATCACCACCACCACCAACACAATCTCAAATCACTGTTGACGGAGCAGCCCAGAAATTTCGTATACCTGTTTCCCAGCTGTTCTCAGACAGAAGCTCATTCATAGTATGACACTGAATATTGCAAATATGACTTCTATCACTATCGTCAATAACATGTCATGATTAAGGAGCTTAAAAGTCACGATATACTCCTTTTTCAACTTGGAAATGAGAAACTTGAAGTACTTCCAGCTGTGAGTTAGACCAAGTTGGGTTTATGATTCTTGATACAATTTCTTTTGATATCATTTTTATTACCATGGGGGAAATAGAATGACTTAAAATTCCGTATCTAATGAGTATGTGGCAGTAATTTCAGTGAGCATTTTCTCAGAAAGGACTGGTGAGGTTGGCTCCCTTTCTGATATTTCAAGTCTCAGTTGTAGGACAAAGGAATATCTTTTTATTATTAACAATGCTTTTTCTTCTTTCATGATATATGTAAAACAGTAAGTATTATTCAATAAACTAGTATCAAGATTAAATTTAAATCTCTATGATTTTTTTTATTGAAATAGAGTTGATTTACAATGTTGTGTTAGTTTCAGATGTACAGAAAAGTGACTATATATATGTATGTATGTAGGTGTGTATATATATATGCTTTTTCAGATTTTTTTCCATTATAGGTTATTACAAGATATTGAATATAGTTCCCTGTGCTATACAGTAGGTCCTTGTTTATTTGTTTATCTGTTTTATATATAGTGTGTGTATCTGTTAATCCTCAACTTCTAATTTATGCTTCCCCCTCCGTTTCCCCTTTGGTAACCATAATTTTGTTTTCTATGTCTGTGAGTCTATTTCTGTTTTGTATATAAGTCCATTTGTATCCTTTTTTAAATAGATTCCACACATAAGTGATATCATATGATATTTGTCTTTCTCTGTCTGACTTACATCACTTAGTATGATAATCCCTAGGTCCACCCATGTTGTTGCAGATGGCATTATTTCATTCTTTTTCGTGACTGAGTAATATTCCATTGTATATATGTATACCACATTTTCTTTGTCCATTCATCTGTCATTGGACATTTAGGTTGCTTCCATGTCTTGGCTATTATAAATACTGCCACTATGAACATTGGGGTGCATGTGTCTTTTTGAATTAGAGTTTTCATGTTTTCCTGATATATGGCCAGAAGTGGGATTGCTGGATCATTTGGTAACTCTATTTTTAGTGTTTAAAGGAACCTCCATACTGTTTTCCATAGTAGCTGCACCAATTTACATTCCCACTAACAGTATAAGAGGGTTCCCTTTTCTCCACACCCTCTCCAGGATTTGTTATCTGTAGATTTTTTAATGATGGCCTTTCTGACCAGTGTGAGGTGGTACCTCATTGTAGTTTTGATTTGCATTTCTCTAATAATTAGCCATGTTGAGCATCTTTTCACGTGCCTGTTGGCCATGTGTATGTCTTCTTTGGAGAAGTGTTTAAGGCCTTCTGCCTGGTTTTTGATTGTTTTTTTTAATATGGAGCTGTATGAGCTGTTTGTATATTTTGGAAATTAATCCCTTGTTGGTCACATCATTTGCAAATATCTTCTCCCATTCTGTAGGTTGTCTTTTCCTTTTGTTTATGGTTTCCTTTGCTGTGCAAAAGCTCTTAAGTTTAATTAGGTCCCATTTGTTTACTTTGTTTTATTTCCATTACTCTAGGAGATGGATCCAAAAAAGTATTGATGTGATTTATATCAGATAGTGTTCTGCCTATGTTTTCCTCTAAGAGTTTTATAGTGTCTGGCCTTACATTTAGGTCTCTAATCATTTTGAGTTTATTTTTGTGTATGGTGTTAGGAAGTGTTCTAATTTCATTCTTTTACCTGTAGCTGTCCAGTTTTCCCAGCACCACTTATTGAAGAGATTCTCCTTCCTCCATTGAATATTCTTGCCTCCTTTGTCATAGATTACTTGACCATAGTGCATGGGTTAATTTCTGGGCTTTCTATCCCGTTCCATTGATCTATGTGTCTCTTTTTCTGCCAGTACCATACTGTTTTGATGACTCTAGCATCTGAAGTCAGGGTGTGTGATTCCTCCAGCTCCAATATTCTTTCTCAAGATTGTTTTGGCTATTTGGGGTCTTTCGTGTTTCCATACAAATTTAAATTTTTTTGTTCTAGTTCTGTGAAAAAATGCCATGGGTAATTTGGTAGGGACAGCACTGAATCTGTAGATTGCCTTCAGTAGTAGATGATTTCTTAAATTTTTATTATTTAGTGCCTATATTAGGTTTTCTTATCAGTTAGCATCACTGAAAAGTTCCCCAACAAGAAAAATATATTAACTTCGTTAGGCTGGAACCTCAAGAGGAGATCTAGTTAATTCATCTGCCCCTATACAGCACTAACCAAACAGTTTTCACTGTCTTCTCATCATCACTGTTCTCTTTATGTAGGCTCTCAAGCAGACAAATAACACCAGTGTTAATCAATAGTTTCTCCAGTTAGCATAGTAAATGATAATTAAAACAAATGAAAACATAGCAGTGTATATTTGTTTTTATTAACTTACTTATTTTCAACCATGATGTATGTTGCCTATAAATCTGCAATACTTTTATTTAAAATTATGAATTAGCAAATATCTTTTGTGTACCTAACATATAAAATGCACTTTGCAAGGTATTGAATTCCTGAGGATGGGTGTGAGGTACCTAGAGATACAGAGTTGTATAACAAGAACCAACCATTTCTCAGATATGTGGAGACTCCATACATGAAATATAAAGTGCCCTAAATCAACAATAGTAAAGCTTTTGTACATCACAGATGTACAGTCTATTATTAACAGCATCACTCGCACAATTGAAACTCTGAAACAAATTGAAAGGACGGAAGATATTTTCATCTTTTTTTAATATCAGGTGATTTGAAGCAACACCCTTTTATTACTTAACATGTCCTGAGTCTTGGCAATGTGCTAGACACTACCCTGAGTCTGAAATTACTCACATTCTGTGGAAAACTTTTTCTAAAATAAATGTTATCATCTGTCTATAGGTTTGATAGGGTAGCTGGTGATGCAGGCCCTTCCTAGTCAAGAGGGATCTGGAGGCTCCCCTGAAAGGCATGTGGGAGAGCCGAATCACCTCCGTCCCTCCATGGAATAAATACTGTGCTATTGAGGAAGCCTGGATACTGTTGGTTATGTGTGTGAACTCAATGTTGGACTACTGTATGGAGTAAAATATGAGCCAATAATAAAGGGAACTTTAAAATCATGTTTATCGTGATGACAGATTCTTTATATCAGCTAAATTTACATGAGCAAACATCTTAGTATAGCATCTGGCACAAAGGAGGTGGTCACTTTTTCCTTCCTTAGCATCCTCGTTTCCATTCTGCCACCACTCTTCTTCCTTCTCTCTGTTTGCTCCTTTTTTCCTTTCTTCCTTCCGTGTGCTAGACCCTGTTCTAGGCATTACAGATTCAAAGAAGATGACACAAATCTCAAATAAGAGGAATGGGCCTGAATTTGATCAACACCATCCAAGGACTATGTAACAAATATATTCAACTGAGATACTGGCAGGGAACCACATGAGGAGTCTCTGTCTGCTGTACCATGTTAAGTCAGCTCTTACGCGATCTTCACTAAATGTAACCCAGCATGAAAAATTCAGCA
>NW_006798086.1:1054537-1064577 GCF_000442215.2 Lipotes vexillifer
GCAGGAAAACTTTGGACCTGGAACTCTTGAGGGAAGCTTATTTTCATATTTTCTACACCTCTTAGCTTACCTCTACGGTAACTATCCCTGAATGTGTATCAAAAGATTGTGTGTACAGCTAGATTACAGTGGAAGTACTTGTGTCCACAGGTCCAAAGAGAATATCAGTTTCTTTCAAAAGAAAATAGAAAATATTCACATTCCACTAAAGGGAGTTTCTCTTGTTCTAATGCCCATATTTCAGAAGTAAAAAGGATTCGTCAAGATTCTTTCACATTTTGTGGTGAATTTCCTGTATCTGACCTTTCCCTGCACAGCATCAACTGGCCATTAGTAATAATTCTAGACAGAGTCAACATGGTAATCCATAACAACAGATGGAAAATAAGACATCACAAGGCAGCCAAATGACCCACTTATTCTGTTATGAACTGATGGCTTTCTACTGTCCAAAGTAAGCATTTTCATTATAGTTTTAGATAGAGGTTTAATTATATTTATGACTGAAGTTGTCTGTGGTTTATTTAATTGCCTCATTGTCTTATATACTCTTGTCATTGTGACTTTGCATTCCACATTATTTGGAAACTTGATTCAGAAAAGGGAAAAAAAAAAAAAAGAGCATGTTACGTAAAGTACCCAATCTGAAATTTATCATTGGTACGCTAGCAATAGTAAACAAAATACAACCTCCCGTTTTCAGTCTTTGCAGTGTTACTCCCTCTTGCCAGCAATGTTCCTGTTTCCTTCTTTTTTCCTGTGCTGCAACTGTACCTGTGATCTTACTAACAGTAATTGACTCTACCTTTGTAAAGTTCTAAAGCTTTGCTAACGTTAATGGTATGAGATGATTTTAGACCTTGCATTTCACTTGAAGCTTTCCCGAACAACCCTAAGCAGGATGCATTTCTTGTTTTCATAGCACTTTGGAAAAATAGATAAATATATATTCAGATAAATAGACATACAGATAGTTATTTATCAGAGCCTTTAACTTTTATTTCAGTTTCCTTTTTGACAAGCACCTGAAAGTCAAAACCTATGCCCTATTCACCTGTGCAGGCTCAGCACCTAAGGTGCTTGGTGAAAAATGGACACTTAGTAAATAGTTTTTGCATAAATTATGAACACCCAAAGTGCATATCCCAACGCTGAGATAAATACGGAGGGCTGCCTAGTGTTGAATTTTCCTGGACTGATCAATAGTTGCAGAGAATAAAGATGGTACATGTAAGAAGGGAACAACAGAATTATTCCTTCATCTGCAGAGTAAATACACAGTTTTAAAACAAAGGGTGGTGTCGTTTTTAAGTATATGCAGTCTCATTTAATAGAAAGGCATGAATAGGATATATAGGAGGCAAATTCTCATTTCAATTTGTGTTACCAACATTCAGTTAAGTTCAGGAAGGATATTCCAGTAGTTGTCCCTAAGGTGGAAAAGACAAGTGTACAAAGCAGTATAATTTTGACTGACAGGTTACAGATTAGTGGGTGTAACATGCTTTTCCAGAGGTTGAATACAGTCTCATCAGTTTGGGGTTATGGTGGTTTACCTAGGTGGGGAAGGGGCAGTGTTGATGGTCCCCGCTTTAGAGGAATATTTTATCCCTGGCATAGTTTAGAATTGCTGATGCACTGCAAAACAAAAAAAGCAGGCTGACTTGTAGTAAGATTTAGTATTGCTTTTAAACTGTCTACGGCAAAGCATCCCCTGTTGTCTGCCCCAGAAGCTGACCTCCCCCACAGTCAGATTGCTAACAGTCACTTCAGAACTGCGTGTAGTATTTGGACCATTTTGAAGAGGCAGGAACTCACATTTTCAAACCATTTTTCCGATTTTTTTATATCTCCAGCTAATTTTGACAAGCTGAATAAACAGGTAAAAATAGGAAACCAACGAGGAAGCCTCCTACTGTGAGACCCATTACAGACCCACTTTTGCACCAGAGACTCGACAAGGCTTCAAGAAAAGCTGGGCATAGGCTTGATATTTAGACATTGACTATTGCTGGAAAATAGAACTGGGGAAAGTGTATAATGTTCTGAAAAGATAGTCATTGCTGAATTTAAGCATGTAAAAACTGATCTTTTCACTGGCACTTTCAAATGAGAACTGAGTACAAAGAACTAGAGAATTAAACGAAGAGATTAGAGGGACATGCTGGCATAACACTAATTGGACACAAAGACTTAAATGAAGTTTGGGGAGTGGAGTGAATTCCTGATGATAGACAAATCTAGACAAAGCCTAGGAAATTTCAAAGGAATTTTTTCTTGCTGTGTGGGTTATTTGAAAAATACAGTATATTTAAGTGGGTGGTACCTCAAACTGCAGGTAATAATATTAATTATAACCTGCTCTTTTACCCTAGCTCTGAGGCTAATAACAGGATGCTGGCAAAATTTACTTTTATGCTTTGTTGAATGTATGCAAAACAAGTGGGAATCATTGTTAAATTATTTTCATTAAGATAACATGTGCACATGAAAACAGATCAATATGATTTAGAAGATGATATATGTGTAAAGAGTAGCAACCCCCATCCAGCCCCTCACCACCTCTAGTCTTACTTCCCAGAGATGATATCTTTTCATAATTCTTTTGCTAATTATTTCCTTATCTCTAAATAATATGCTTACACTTCCAATTTTTTTATCCCTTTTATATAATATTTATGCAATCTCCAGAAAGAAAACTGAAGATTAGTTCCTGGCCTTAATCCCTTCATTTTCCTTTTCTTCTTTTCCTCTGAATTTTGTTCATATATTAGTTATTTTTGTCACTTTAAATAGTATATTTATATCTCTATTTCTCATTCCATTAATATACAACAGTATCTCTTTGAGTATCCGCATTAGTAAGGTAAATATATTGTACACCTACCTGTTCTTCTAGCTTCCCTAGATCTCACCATCTCATTATATTTCCAGAGATTTTAACTTTAACATACTGTTTGGCAACCACAACTACATCTTCCATATTTTATCTATGAGGAGTATAAAGTGGAAAAGCAATAAAGCAAATTGAGATTATCATTACTATGTAAATATTGTCCAATGCCCATTTCACTTATGTGTTAAGATTACGTTCATTTTCTTATGGGTCCAATATTATATTACCTGGACTGCTCAAAGGAGAATTTCCTCAGGGTCAGGGTCAGATGGATTCCTTTCCATCCTATCAATTGCTTATAATCAGGACTTTCTATTTTGCTTCATATTTCGATTATACCTGGCTCCCATTTTTTTTTTTTCCAGAAGTTCCTCAACATCTTTTTTCCTTACATTTCTTCCTTTGCTTTTATTGGAGCATCACTTTAAATTCCCAATCACTCTTTCAGTTCTATCAAATCTTTCCTTTCGCCCCCCAGAGATCTCCTATCTGTGCTTTCTGTCCTTCAGCACCAGTGTTACTGCTTGCTCTTGAGTGGGACAGGAGACCCTATTCAGGTTGAGAGCGGTCAGAGCTTGTAGGGTGGTCGACTTTTCCTTGGAAATGGCAGACATGGAGCAGACATTCTAATGCCAGAATGAAGAGAACATTCATAGTAAGAGCCTTGCCTTTCCTTGGACAGTTTCTTGGTTTTAAGAGAAAAATGACCTGGATTTTCATTTGTTGGTTTGTTTTTGCTTTGGGGTAAAAAAGCTGCTGTTATATTTTAGGTGGTTATATTAATTATCTATCTCTGTGTAACAAGTTTTCTCAAAATTTAGCAGCTTAAACTAACAGGCATTCATTCTCTCACAGGTTTTGTGGGTTAGGTGAATCTGGGTGAAGCTTACCTGGGTGCCTTGGGCTCACAGTCTCTCATGAAGCTGGAGTGAAGGCTGTTGACCAAGCCTGCAGTCTCATTTAAAGGTTTGACTGGAGGGTGGGAATTCACTTTCCAGTTCACTTACATGGCTGTTGGCAGGCCTTATTCTCTCACATGTGGGCAGAGGGCTGCTTCATGAATGCTGGCAGCTCACTTCCCCCAGGGCAAGTGATCTTAGAGAGGAAGGAGGGTTGGGGGTAGAGTCTGGGGCTTACTTAGGATGGGAGCCACAGACTTTTCATAACCTAATCTTAGAAGTGACATTCCATCATGACTGTGGTTAGTCTAGCCCCTCCATACCCAAGGGGCGGAAATAACACAAGGGCGTCAATGCTAGGAGCTGAGCGTCTCTGGAGACCTAGAGCCTCTCACAATGTCAAAGAGTAGGGGGTGCCAACTGATATGACTTTTGTGTATATTTTCTGCTGGTCTCCTTCCAGATCACCTCCAGACTAGCTGTCGCTGACTTTATCCCCTGTACCTCTCCGCATTGTATTCCAAGCTGTGCATTTTTCTGCTTATCTCACTCATCAGCTCTTTTTCAGCCACTTCTAGTCTTCTACTCATGTTTGGAAATCTCTTTATTTTGTTGACTGCATACTTTTTCTCTTCACTGATAGGCTTTACATACTGTATTTGTTCTTCTAGCTTTTGTTTTAGTGGGGCCTCAGGAGGGAGAGACACAAAAGCATCAGTATTCTCCCCCAACTTGAACTGGACATTGAGATTGCTACTGTGATGAGAGGAAATTAAATGTGTTGGTACTGCGTTTAGTCCCTATGCAGAAAAGAATGCCCTTTGCTTTTCACATTCAAAACACAGATGAGAAGTCTTCTCTGTACCCACAATTAACTGAGTTTTGAAATTTTAACAAAACCTGAAATACGAAGAAAACAACATAACGTTCTTTATCATTTCTGAGTTCTCAGCTTCCTACTCTTCCCCCTCACTAACTTAACCTTCTGAAGCAGTTCCTGCTTGCTTGAGTATTTATGGTATTGCATTTCTACAACCTTTTAATCTTCCCAGTTTGACAAAGTTTAGCAATAATCATTTGGACTCAAAGAACAATCGCAAAACTTCTAAATGACTCTGTGGTTGACAAGGCCTGAGTTCTTCGGCATTATTTTATTGCCATTCATTTTTGATGGTTGGAAGGAGATGATGTGGTAAGCCAGCAAAATAGCCTTCATTCTCTCTAATATCTTATCTTCAGTGGAATCTTAGAAATGGTCTTATATTTCTGACTTTGTAATGCACTGTTCATCAATGAAGAAAAGCCAGAATGGAAAGCCAGGTATAGTTTTGTCTTGATATCCAATTTCAATTTGTTCCAGAGAGTCAGGTACAGAAATATTAGAGAGAGATTAGAGGGGTGTTAGAAAGAAAGAGAGGAGGATTTTTGTTATTCCTACATTCCAGGTTTTTTTTTTTAACTTTGACTTCAAAAGACATTTGCCAGTTAATTCCAGTGGCAATTAGAGCAAAATTACTGCTTGCTTTGCTAAAAAGAAACTCAGAAACTAACACAAATACAAAGCAAAGGAGAGAAATATTTTACATTCAAACCTAACCATACATGACATTTAATAGCCTTGTGTAGTTATCACCTATTTTTTATCATTTCAAAGTTAACTGTTCCTCACTACTTAAAGAAAAGTATTCTATTTATTTAATTAAATTGATTAAAATAAATTTTGTTTTACCCTTTTTTTAAAGTCCTCCACTTTGTGTATCAATTAGTTTTTGCTATGTTGCAAACTGCCCCAAAACTTTGTCACTAGAAACATTTATTTAGCTCAAGATTCTGTGATTCTGCGATTTGGACTGAGCTCAGCTAGGTGGTTTTTCTAACCTCAGCCAGGTTTGGCTGATCTCAGCGGGTCTGTTCATATGTTGATGATCCACACTACCGGGTTGGCTAGGGACTGGTTGATCTAAGATGGATCACTTGGGACAGTTTATCTATGTTCCACATGTGTCTTACGCTCCAGAAAGCCAGCTCAATCATATAGTTCCATGAGTGAGAGTGGAACTGTGCAAAATCTCTTGAGCCCAGGCTCAGAACTTGCATAACACAGCTTCTGCTTCATTGATAAAGCAAATCACGAGGTCAGCCCAGATTCAAGGAGAGGAATTATAAGAAATGTGGCCATGTTTGTAATTGATCACAGCTTAAGAAATGTGACCTGTATTAATGTTTATGTTCCAGCCCACCAAATGATAAAATCATGTTATCACATACATTTTTTAATAGCTAAAAAGTCAAATGAAGACAAATGTGTATACAGAGTTGTCAAAATCTGAAAAAATTTGGATTAACATTTCTAGTACTGTATATTTCAGTTCTGCCCACTCTCCTATGAAGACGGTCTCCTAGTGTGTTAGGTGCTATTATCCATTCCTTCCTGGGCACATGCAGTATTGGAACAGTTCATTTGTTCAGCTGACAGCAGGTGCTGTTTAAGTCCTGTAGTTAGCTTTCTCCCCTTTCCTCCTTAGAGGTATTATCAGCAAACTTTGATGGTCAAAAATCACATTATTCAAAGATCACTCTAGTACAAAGTACATGAATCTATTTTGAGATACAGAGTATGGATATGGATATAGGTATAAATATAAAGATATAGATATAGATATGCTTTTCATGTTCTTGATTAAATAAGCATGCCATTGTCACTGTTTCTATATCTCCTTTACACATAAACCCACATACCTCCATATTTTCCTCAATTTTATATATTACATTATTTTTCTCTAAGTATATGCTTTGTGGTTGTCATAATTTTCCTTTTTTTTTTTTTTTTACTAATTTTTTTCTTTCAAGCCATTAGGCTAAAAAGATGTCAAAACTTAAACTAAGGTCATTGTTTTTCCCCTCTGAGGATAAGCATATTATCTGAATTGCAATACGTCTTCAGAATTTTGCTTTTAATTCACCTTCACGTTCCTATAAAATCTGCTTAAACGTCTGACAGAAATTAATAGCATGTTTTGTTTCTCAGTCTAAACACGTTTTTAAAGAAATGGAACACTCCCTTTCTAGTAAACAGGTAGAGAGAGTGAAACTCTGTGGGAAGGAAAAACCAGGTAGTTGGAATTAGAAAATATGCATTATGGACTGAATGTTTATGTTCCCTCAAACTTCATATGTTGAAACCCTATCCCCAAAGTGATGGCATTAGAAAGTGGGGTCTTTGAGAGGTAATTAGGATTAGATGAAGTCATGAGGGTGGAGCTCCCATGAATGAGATTAGTGCCCATATAGGAGAGAGTTTGCTTCCTCTCTGCTCTCCTCTGTGTGAGGACACTCTAAGAAGTCAGCAATCTGAAACACAGAAGGAGGTTCTCACCAGAACTCAACCTTGCTGACACTCTGATCTCATACTTCTAGCCTCCAGAACTGTAAGAAACAAATGTCTGTTGTTTATAAGCCACCCAAGCTATGGTATCAATACTTTGTTATAGCAGCCTGAACTGAATAAAACAATATGGTACCTTGATTCAAGTGGTATAACTCTTAGAAGAGCAGAAACACCGATACTCAAATGCAGATGCCAGGGGAAAATCTTACAAAGCTAAAAAAAAGATGTGCTTTGGAAATTATCCAAACTTCTGATTTAACTTCCCCATATGTAGCCTCTCTTATGGCAAATAATCAAGTTATGTTGGCTTTTCTTTCTTCCTGAGATGTGCAGTCAATAAAATGTTCTCATTTTAGTATCACATACCCTCATTGTTGTGTGATGAAATGGAGAATGAAATATAAAAAAGGGATATGACTTCAACTCTATTTAAGACAAATAGAACCAAGCTTTTATTTTCAACTTAAAATAGTAAATTGAAGTTTTGAATTACATTCTAATGCAGGCCAGTTGTTTCTGCTAAAATCTACTTATTAGTTAGACTATGTATAAATTATCCATGTAGACTTTAGGAACAGTACTCAAATAAATCAACACGGAAAATACACTTTTAGAAGGGAAAGGGAATGTGATAGAAATAATTAAGGCATAGTTCTATATTAGTATGAGCAATACACATAACCACATTCAAACATTAGCATTATTTCATCCATTTACTAAATAAATATGTGTGAAACATGTAGTATAAGAAGGGCACTATTCTAGGTAGTGTGGAAACAGTAATAAAAACAATGGGTTAAAAACTCTGCCCACATGATCCTTGAATTTTAGTGAGTGGAGAAAAATATGAGGAAATCGCATAAGCAAAGTATATCATCTATTAGATAATGGTAAATGCTGCAGAAAAGAATATTAGGAAAGGAAACTAGGTAGTAACTTCATAAAAAACAACCATGTGAAAGGCCTCCTTTGACAGGCTTAATTACCATCAAATATTCATTTAAAATGCCAATATTAGATGATATTACCACTGAATCACTCATTTTCAATTGTGAATGCCTCAACCATGACTTCATAAAACCTTCCTTGTAGCTCCACACAGTGTCTATGCCACCTTGAATTCATTTTTTGGCCCACACTCCTTTGTTAATAGGAATGAAAACACAAACTGTTTCCCCAGGGAACAGTATGTGCACAGCACAGTCTGCATGCAATTTGATTATTTTAGAGCTCTTGCGAGCTTTATCCACAGAATCCAGTTAAAGAAGTCTGAAGTCACTTTAAAGTTAAATTTGCTAAAGTTGTGCACTACTGTAGTAACAAATGCCTTTACATGAAAGCAAAAATGTGTCAGATTGGAAAGAACTCAGCCTTTCTGTAAAGATGATTATAAGAAGATTTCAGTAAAAATTTGTGATTTCCATTTTATATTAGTCTGCTGTAGCTGCTATAACAAAACAGCACAGACTGAGTTGCTTAAACAACAGACATTTATTTTCCCATGTTTTTGGATGTTGGGAAGTCCAAAATCAAGGTGCCAGCTGATTTGGTTTCTGGTGAGAGGTCTCCTCCTGGCTTATAGATGGCTGCCTTTTCACTGTCTTCGCATGGTCTTTCCTAGGGGCATGCATCTGGAGAAAGAGAGAGATCTCTTTGTCTTCCCCTTCTTTTAAAGCCACTAATCTTGTTGGATTAGGATTCCACCCTTATGACTTCATTTAATCTTAATTACCTTCTAAAGGCTCTATCTCCATGTGCAGTCACATTGGGGATTAGGATTTTAACATATGGATTTTGAGTGGACACAATTCAGACCATAGCATACCCTGAACTTGAAACAGACTTGAGCTCTCAAGTTGGAATTTTAGTGTACATCACCAAAAATCTACAAATTCAATCTCAATGACCTAACCATACTTCCTTTGTAAAATTCTCTAAAATTGAATTTCCTTTCCTTTCCTCCCACCATCAGACTATTACCCTACTTTGAATGTTGACAAGACAGTAGCCCAACCAGTCTTGTCTCCAGTCCTAAGCACTGCCACCTAATTAATTCTAGCAGTATCACACTAAAGTTTCAGGTCAAATTTCCCATCCTCCAGGACAGCCAAAGAAAATCTTAACTGTTCTAATTTATGTAGGGAATGGACAAAAGCATATTTATTACTAATGAACAAAGGTGCTTTTTTTCTCTGGCACATATCATCAAGACTTTCAGCATATGTAGAAATTCATACTCTTCCTAACAGTAATGGCTGGATAGCCGCAATGAAATGGTGTATGTATCATATTGTATTATTCTCCAAGAGGAATTTTCAAATTGAATGGTAGATATTGTCTCTTACTGTCTCTTTTTTAAGCCCCATATTGAATTCTTTTGAACACATTTCGTCTGTTACAGTGGATGATATATTCACTCTTTTTATGATTGGGTAGGGGGCAATTGTGTCTTTCATTTTATTAGAATTAGTACATTCCTAAGGCAGGCCAGAGACATTCATTAGGAACTAGCAAGATCAGAAGACATGTTCTGCAATAAAAATGCCTCTTCTGTAAGTGGTGAGTTAAGGGCTGGGAATTAGATTTATCTTTCAATACTTCTCACTAAAAGGGTTGAACTTCTAAACAACCCCAAAGTGATGTAGACATGGAGAGTATTTTGAGACACATTTCTAGCACTTAACAGCACTTGGTCATTTTATATGATGCATTTGGATGAGACAAATTGCATTGCTCTTCCTTGTGCATTAATATTTTCTAAGTACACAATTTGGTATATGGAGAGCAAGCGATTAGCCTCAGACAACAGGAGAATTGGCAAAATGATACTTGTTCACTCTTTCCATCCTTATTGAGT
>NW_006798086.1:1064587-1078771 GCF_000442215.2 Lipotes vexillifer
ATTGAGTTAAAAGATTTCTAAATTCTGTATTTTCTGGGTGCCTAGGTGATTGTACTTTAAACTGAAAAAATAACTAAAAATCTGGCTAAGGAAATTAAGTTTTACTCATTTATTCTGATAAATTCTGAATTATAATTAAGATGGATATGGGTAAGAAAAAAGAAAGGAAAACATTCTACTAGGAATAATCAGAGTAATTTAGATAAATAGTCATTTGAGAGATCCTTTTGGATTCCTTTTGTAACTTATTGTGCTTGATTAAAAAATATGCTAAATTCTTTTAAAATACATCAAGATTAACAATGTAAGAACATAACCTGAGTTTGAGCAAAAGATTTCATCCTAGCATATTGGTTTTCTTACACAGATTAATGAAACTTTCCACATTAGTCATACAGATGAGTGTTAATACCTGCCTAAGAGTCACTCAGATATTAGATTTATGTAACTTTACATTTGTTTAGTAAAAAAGATATGCTTTACACATTGGTCTGTATGCTACATCCTAAAGAGTTCTTTAGAAAACAGTCTCACTGTAGGTAATGTTTTAAAATTATGAGCCAGGAACTCCTTTCTCTCCCTCCCCACCACTCATGTGCAAAGTATTAAATGTGTGATCAGTTTCCTAGAAACATATACAAGACTTCAGGTCCATAGAGTTTCTAATGTTAGTACAGGGTTTTGAGATTTAAAATCTCAAAAGACACTTAGTAGGTGCTCTCTAAGTAACTGTTGAAATATCAATACTTGATAAAAATTCTCAATGATAATCCTTAATAAAGCATTGAGACATGGCATAACTAGTTACTGCTAACTAATAAAATATATGCAACTTCTTATTCTAAGCTATCTATATACACGGCCAAACCAATATCTAAGCTACACTTTGCAGCATATCTCAAGTTTTTTGTTATCTGTGAATGTTTCTCATCAAAGTAAAAAAAAAAAAAAAAAATGTACCAAAGTTTAAAAACCAGGCATGAAGACTTTATTCATGACTATTGCAACGTGGGAGAAAGACTGAATCCAGCTCCACTGGGTCAAAGAGCTGGAGGATTTTTAAGAGCTGAGGTGGAGGATTATAGGTCACCTGTGTTTGCTACTTGGCCTTACTCAAAGGGAAAGTAAACTTTCTTGTTCTTCATGACAGGAGCCAATTTTATAACTTGGAGGAGGATGCCCACCTAAGCTAGGCTCCTATCCTCCCACAGAGACTGGGAGGTGGGGATGCTATCTTTCTTGATAATTACATTTCAAAGGGATGGATCCCAGGTTCTTGAGAAAGATATTCCCTAGGTCATAAAACTGGCAAGAGGCTTTTAAGGAGATTTATATACCTTTAAAAAAGGGCAGGGCTTCCCTGGTGGCGCAGTGGTTGAGAGTCCGCCTGCCGATGCACGGGACACGGGTTCGTGCCCCGGTCTGGGAAGATCCCCCATGCCGCAGAGCGGCTGGGCCCATGAGCCATGGCCGCTGAGCCTGCGCATCCAGAGCCTGTGCTCCGCAACGCGAGAGGCCACAACAGTGAGAGGCCCGCGTACCGGAAAAAAGGGCAGAGAAAGAATTTGTAATTATGTTTTTCAAAAGTAAATGCTCTAAGAAAAGGGAAGTTGGGGCCTATAGTACTCAAGCTGAGGGAAACTTTAAGAGTGTCTTGGTCATTCTTTAAGTATTCCAAGCAAAGGGACCCTCTTTCTCCTCCAAAATCCTACAGCCCTTTTTGTCTTTCCCTCTCACTTGACACAGTTACCCAGACTTGTTAAATCCTAGGTTGCATGTGTGTCTTTGGAGTATTTGTGGCATGGTGCCAAGTACTTTATATGCATTTTCTCATTTAAATCCTCAGTAATATTCTGAAGGAGATATTTGTGTAGGCTCCATTCAGAAGAAGACCGTCTGACTTATTAAGGGTAAGGCTAAGAAATTCCCTCAAGTCACATAGGTAGTGAGTGGCGGATCCTGTATTGTATCTCTGCAAACGAAATGCAGAACTCACGAGTGCTCTACTGCTATCTTAGTCAGCTCAGACTGCTGTAACAATATACCATAGTCTAGATGGCTGAAACAATGGGGGTTTATTTCTCATAGTTCTGGAGGTTAAGAAGTCCAAGATCAAGGTGCTGGAAAATAGGTTTCACTCTGATGCCTCTTTGCTTGACTTGTTCGCAGCCATCTTTTTACTGTGTGCTCTCAATCTCTTTCCTTTGTGTGTATGTATGGAGACAAAGAGATCTCTTCATCGTCCTCTTATAAAGTCGCCAATCCTAATGCATTAGGGCCCACCCTCCTTTAACCTTAATTAACCCCTGAAGATCCTGTCTTCACGTACAGTTATGTTGGGGTTAGGGCTTTGAAAGGAAAGACTCTGTTTTCTTTTTGCTTGCAGTACTCGTGTCCACCAAACATGTGGATTTTTCCCCCCACACCAAACAATTATCTGACACCAGCTGGATGTCCTACAATTCAGTTCAGTCCTTACATTATCTACCTAGATTTAAGGTCAGATCCCACAAATTAAGGACTCAGAACAAGACTGTTCCTACTTCAGACATCAATCACAAATTCCAGATTGTCATCTGTACTTCTGACCAACCAGCTATAAATTGCTGTTCCTACAACCTCTTCCTTGAATTCAGTAATTTGCTAGAATGGCTCATAGAACTCACGGAAACACTTACATTTGCCAGTTTACTGTATAGTAAAGGAAATAATAAAGGGTACCAAAGAATAAGCAGATGAAGAGATACCTAGATAGAGGTCCAGAAGAGATCACAAGGATCTGTCCTTGTGGATTTAGGGTATGCCACCCTCCCAGCACGGGGATGTGTGCACCAATTCAGAAGCTCTCCAAACCCCGTAGTTCAGGGGTTTTTATGGCAGTTTTATTATGTAGGCATGATTGATTGTTAACTCAATCTCCAGTCCTCCCCTCCCCAGAGAATGGGGGGTGGGGCTGAACATTTCAGGCATCTAATCATGGTCTTTCTGGTAACCAGCCCCCATCCAGAAGTTCTCCAGGAGCCCACCAAGAGTTGCTTTTTTAGAACAAAACACACTGCTATCACCCAGGAAATTCCAAGGGATTTAGGAGTTCTATATCAGGAAACAGGGTCACAGACCAAAGATAAGAACAAAAGATGCTCCTACCACCATTATCACTTAGGAAATTAAAAAGGATTTAGGAGCTCTGGTCAGGAGCCAAGAACAAAGACTGAAATATATATTTCTTATTGTATCACAATATCACATATGAGTTTATGGGGAACACAATTCATTCCTTAGTAACTACCTTACTAATGGCATTGTAAAGTCCAAGATGATAGGTTCTATATCTTGGTTATATCTGAACTCCACATACACTGCCTTGGTCATAAGGGGTATGGGTTCATTGTTCAATAATGACAGTTGAAGATTCCCATGAACTCCACTTTGCCTCATATAAGCATTGTCAGAAGAGGGGCAATGAAGTGTCTAGGATATACTAGACTTTTTTTTATAGTATTTTTAGACTTCGTAGAATGAGGAGAGGAAGAGGAAGGGTTAGATACTTCTGGAGACTATCCAGTGGCCTGGCCTCCTGTCCTTTTATTTGGTGGCTTGTGTGTTGTCATTACTTGTCAGGACTGCCATGGCCTTGGCTGTGTGCAGGTGATCAGGCCCAGGTGGTGCTCTGTGACTTTGCCTACTCAGATGGTTGGAGCGTGTCCAAAGAGTGAGAATCTCTTGTTTTAACTCTTATACTGACAACTCGTGTTGCATTCAGTAGGACACCCTATGTTATTGATTTTCTTTCCATAGGGAATGAGATTATGTATGCCTATTCACAAGGCTGTTGAAGGGCAATCAGATTATGTTTGGAATCTTGAGGATAAAAAAGACCTTATTATTTTAGAATCTGGGCCTATTGTTTTAAAATGCCTGATGTTTCCTTGTCGTAGCTAGGAAGACTGGGTAATATCCAGTCTTCAAAGAAGAAGACACAATTCTCTATATAATTGTAAAAGCTCCATCAGTATCTCTACAAAGGAATTTTAAAGAGCAACATTTTAGCTCCCTGTGAACAACTGGTAAACTTTTTTTTTTAACATCTTTATTGGAGTATAATTGCTTGGTAAACATTTTATATGATTATGATCAAGGACAGAAGTAAGAGAAATTAGAGATAGAAAGGCAAAGGAACTTGTATACTTACCAACTGTTTTCTTTTCTCCACAGCCTCCCTTAACTTTTGCATTCACCTTATGGTCTCAGTACTTACTCTTCTCAGGGCAATGTACAAATCACTATGGTTATAAACACAAAGATCTTGAAAACAGAGTCTCAGCCCACAGAAAACCAATACAACATAATAAGAAGGAGAAGTTATTTACCACTGCAGCAATCAGGGAAAGCTCCATGGAGGAGGTGGGTTTCGTGATAGTTCTTAATGTAGAGAAGGATTCTGATAGGTATGCACATGGCAAGATACCTTGGGAGGTAAGTATAGTTTGAGTAAGGGTGTTAAATTATGGTAGAAATGTCCCTTATTTAGGGGACAGAGATTAGAATACACAGAGACAGTAGGATAGGGTAGGGACTCAGCCTTTATTCCTAGAACAGAGAGAATCAATGAAGGGAGTAAGTAGAGGAATGCCACGACCTGATTTATAATTTAAGATGACTTTGGATGCTATGTGGAAAATAGATTTAAGTGAGGCAAGAATGGGAGAGAGAATGTCAAAGTCTATTGAGTAGCACATGAAAATCATGAAATCAGCTACTTACTGTGAGTTGTTCTCAAACTGTCTTGTTTTTCATGCTCCATCATTTGGGTGATATGTTGCCAGGGCCATAATCTTAAAAGGAAGCGAAAGAATTCACTCCCCGGGGTAAAAATAATAACACATTTAATGAGTCACAAGGAGAAGGAGTGTGTCCCTTGTTAAACTTCAGCTTTTCAATTTTTTATTCCAAGTATTCAGTTTTAATGTTTTCAACAGAAGAGTGTTCTTTGTAATTCTCCCAACAGTTCAGAACTTATTTAGGGTGTCATTAAACCCTTTGAGAGACAGAAGCATGCTCTGTGTTTTGTAATTGATGAAATGTTCCCCCTAAATAGATCTCACATTGCTGAATCTGATGACATGAATAATAAAAATAACCATGGGAAGGAAGTGACCATTTTAAGCAGGATGCAGGGAAGAGATATTTATTTGGTGTTGAAAAGTAGAGCACATTTTCATGATGAACTAGGCTCTCCAGACCACTGCAGTAAGCCTCCTGACATTAAAATTGGAGGACATCTCAGGGTCAAATTTGAGAAAGAAAAAGTCTCTGTTTTAAACACAGAAAGTCTGGTGTTTCAGATATCATGTGCCTCAAAAATTGAAGAGACGTTGAAGTTCAAATTGAGTGGATTTCGTCTATTGTAGGCAGACAGTGGGCTTGAGGTGGTGGAGAGGCGAGTTTACTGCATTAATAAATGGCAGACATTAATTCCCGCTGTTTGCCCCATGTATTTTTAAGTATTTTATGCACTCAGTATGCCACGTCTGCAAGTCATAGGCCTGGATACTGAAAACAAAGAAATTGACACCTGCCACAGAACCAGGGAGAAAACGCCAGTAGTAATTTCTAAGAATTCCTTATAAAATGTTCACAGTTGGGTTTAGCCTAAAGTCGCTCACTTGCATATTTGCAAAATTAGTTTGGGACTGAGAGTTCACATGGTGTTACCTGCAGAACAGACGTATATTCTCCTCCTAGCTTATCCATTAACTAGCGGGTAGGTAACCTTTACCAAGCTGCTTAACCTGATGAAGCACCCATAAAATAGGAAAATTATTACCTAGTTTGTAAGATGATTATAAAAAGTACAATGGATGATGCATGTGACATTCCTGGCATTTACAGATGCTTAAGAAGCTAACATTATTTTCAGAAGAATGTTTTAAGTATATAATGTTTTGAAGCCTAGACAAATCTCCCTCCTACTTGACATTGTCTTGTTTCCCATTTTTACACACTCTGCTCCTCGCTTACTCTCCCCGTCCCAACTTCATTATCTTTAGCCACTTTCTGGAAGCCCATGGCTTCCATTGTCTGCGTCAGCTTTGTTCCATGTGACGTTGCACGTCTAATTTCCCCACCCACCTAAATGTAAGCTCCTCTCCATTTCAACTCCTCTGACTCCTTATCCCCACTTCCAGGTCTCTGTATCAGCCGGTCTTCTTACCTTAAGACCTCGTATCTCTACCCACTTATGTTTGCACTGCTCCCCGCACCTTGTTCACAAACCATCTGCTTATGAGACTGTGGTAAGATACTGCCTGTATGTGTCTGTTGTAAAACTAGTTAAAACTAGTTATAGTGTGTCAGTAAGGTCATCTTTGAGAAAGAACATATTTCTTTTGTGCCTTTTGTGCCTTGTCCACTCCCTACCTCAATCATTGCCCCCAACTCCCCTAATTATAAACCTCTTCCAGACCTGACCTGTCTGTCCTCAGCCACTGTGAACCTCTTCTTGGTGTCCAGTGCAATGTTTGCAGATTTATAGTCTGAGTGAATGTTATTATCATACCATCTAAAAACTACTGTGAATCTGTCAGCGAGTCTAAAATCCTCACTTTATAGTTGAGAAACCCAAAGAATTAAACAACTTACCATGGTGACAAAACTGGTTGCAGAAATGGGACTAGAACTGGTTCTCTGCATTCAGTGTTTAATTCTTTAGCTAGAACTGTAATTGATAAGAAGCCTTATCTTACCCACTTTAAAGGAAACAGTATTATTCTATAGGATAGACTATGTATTGTAATTTTCTTGCAAAAGTAAGGTGTTAAGAAATATATTTAGGCAAAGTAGGGCATGAGACTAAGGGAAGTTCTTACTTCTCTTTAGTTTAACCTTAGGTTACTTCTGAATGTAAGATATTTTAGCAAAACACACAAGACAAAACCCAGTGTCTTGTGTTGATAGATATTATAGCTAAGTACTCAAGGCCTAAGGTCTTGATTAGACTTGAGTTCACAGTCTTGGTTCCTTGTCTGACCTGATGTGGTATATAAGGCACATTATTTAAACCCATCTGACATGCATATGTACATATATCAAGCAAGCCTCAGCACCTACTACAAATCATTTTCCTCGTTTCTTCCCTATCAGTGAGGAAGAGGAAACACAGTCCCTTGAAAGACAACAGAATGATGAATTACTACTTGATTTCAGCAAGAACTAGCCACATATAGAGAGACATAGCTCCATCTGTAAAATGAGAGTAATGGCACATAATTCCTGGAGTACTGTGAGGATTATATGAAATAACCAATGTAAACTATTTGGCATAAATGTCAGATATGTTAATATTGTCCTTAATATTTCTAGATGGCATATATAAACATATATGCCATATATAGTTTGTTATTTTAAAAATTATGTTGAGAGGACAACTTTACTTTTCTAAAAATTATATGTGAGACTCAGTAAACAATATGCAAGATAGTTGTTCATCCCATCTGCCCCACCATGACTTGGTACTTGATTACTTAAATTTCCTTGGATAAGATCCAAGGGAGACTGCCCATTTATACAAGTTTGGCCCTGAAGTGAATGGTGCTACAGCAGTTATCCCACTGAACTACTTTTTAAAAGGTTAATCCATTAGCTTTGCCTCCCTCTTTTTTTTTAATGTGATGCTGGTTAAACATCCATGAAGCCTGTATTGTTAACCTTTTATTCAAAGTAAGTAAAAACCAGTCCCAGATTTTTATTGCAAACTTGTCATTGATCACCAGGTTGAACACATTTATAGGAGAAAACATGTTGAGTTTTCACAGAAAAAAATTGACACTAGCCCCTTTAATGTTCTTGAGTTCATTTTTAGTTGGATTTAGTGCCAAGGCAACTATAAGCTCATCAGTGTCCCTTTATGACTTATATCACATGGTTTGAAATGGTATCGAAAAATATAAGTGATGACAAGGCAAAAAGACTTTCAGATATAATAGTTCTTTTTTTTTTTCCTTTTTTTGCGATACGCGGGCCTCCCACTGCTGTGGCCCCTCCCGCCGCGAAGCACAGGCTCCGTTCGCGCAGGCCCAGCGGCCACGGCCCACGGGCCCAGCCGCTCCGCGGCACGCGGGACCCTCCCGGACCGGGGCACGAACCCGCGCCCCCTGCATCGGCAGGCGGACTCCCAACCACTGCGCCACCAGGGAAGCCCCTCAGATATAATAATTCTTAATCAAAATCTCATTTAGGGAAGCAACACCCAGACTTACTAAGCCAGGTTAAGTCGTGTGACTTCTTTTCAAAAAGGACAAGAGAAACTCTTGGCAGTATTTGTGCTCTTATGGATTCTAGTATATTACGTAGACTGACATGCATATGTACCTATATCAAGCAAGCCCTAGCACCTGCTACAAATCACTATCTTCAATGTATCCTTGTTTCTTCCCTGGCTATCATTGTAGAAGGACACAGTCCCTTGGAAGACAGTATAGTTATGTAGTGCTACTTGATTTCAACAAGATTTGGGAATATTCATAGAAACTGAACTCCAGCATTAGCTAAGGAGAGAATTTGGTTGCCATAGAAGCTTTATTTCTACCTACTATATAAGAGATTCTGACAACCAATAAATTTACAGGTCACTGAATAAAAATCTAATGTTTTCATTCCTTGACATTTCAGCAACTATTCATCATAGATTTCAGAAAAACAGTAAAATGAAAATGTGTAGGGTACAGCTAAATATAACACATCTCTTGTTTTTAAAAATAAAGAATTCAAAATTATTTTGTACTATCTTGATTATGTTCCAAAGTTCTGGGCAAGGAACCATACATTTTATTCTGTTATCTGTAATTGTTCGGCAGTGATCCTATTACATTTCAGATTTGTATCCCAGTTCTAAAATCTTGTACACATCCTTTAAATTTTTTTCACAAGAATTTTGAATTGGTGCTAAGTGTAAACCTCTGTTTTTCTAAATGATTTATATCTTTTATTTATATTATGTTGAGGAGGACAAGATTCTTGTGTTAATTGTGTTAGAAAATCTAGTAGCATGCTATGTATCAAATTATTAACTGCAAGAATTAATATGCTTTCTGAATTAGAAAGCAATAAGATGCCACTTTTTTTCATTTTCTAAGAGTCAGTACCCAGGATTGGAATAATTAGAAAAGTTATTTATCATTTTTTATTACCTGCCAACATTTGTTTTGTAGCCATGGTGTCTGAATTATCTTTTATGTAGGGTCATAATGTAGAAAACTCTTAAATAGATGATTTAGCAAAATATATGTTCGCGATGACTGCATATTATATTTTAAAAAGTCTTTCAAAATGTTTTGATTATTTAACACATTTTAGGAATTCTGAAGTCTAGGAAGACAGCAGTAAAGAATTCTCTTGGTTTTAACTAACATCCTTGGCTCCTTTAATTATATTTCTTTTAGTGAAATAAAGGCTAACATTTGAGTCTTTAATAATTTGTTTCTTAAAAAATTACTTCTTACAATATTTCTAAACTGGAAGCATTTAGGAACTATGTGATATATTAGAGATATAAAAAAAAAACAAAAAAACAAACTAACAAAAAGATCCTTTGCTTGTCTAAGAGAATTGCAATATGCTTACTGCCTGCTTTTGCTTACCCTAGATTTTGTGACTTGAGTCTGTGCATATTTCAAAGCAAAATACCTTTCCATCCTGCTATACTGGCCATATCCAGCTTGCCCAGACCTTACACAGAAAACATAATCAAGTTTCATAGATATACTCCATAGACATCTTAGAGAATGTACACTCCAAAGCAACTTGGTCCTTAAATTAGAAAAAACAACCTATGCTTCAAAACTCCAGAAGACATCTCAGATTAGCACTAGTTGTGCAGTGTTAAGACCTAAGTAGGGCTTACCTGGTGACGCAGTGGTTAAGAATCCGCCTGCCAACGCAGGGCACACGGGTTGAGCCCTGGTCTGGGAAGATCCCACATGCCACGAAGCAACTAAGCCCGTGCGCCACAACTACTGAGCCTTCACTCTAGAACCTGCAAGCCACAACTACTGAGCCCATGTACCACAACTACTGAAGCCCGCGCACCTAGAGCCCATGCTCCGCAACAAGAGAAGCCACCGCAATGAGAAGTCCATGCACAGCAACAAAGAGTAGCCCCACTCGCTGCAACTAGAGAAAGCCTGCGCACAGCAATGAAGACCCAACGCAGCCAAAAATAAATAAATAAAATAAGTAAATTTTAAAAAAAAAGACTTAAGTAGATGACAGTGTATTTCCTATTCCTTCTTAGAGTGCTTATGTGTGTTCAGCCCTTTGCAAAAGTTTGGTAGAGCTACCAGGCATCATCAGTTGAAGTCAGTATCTACTAATAGTTAGGAAAAGGCTTACATTGGTAAAGTGCTATGTACTTTAACCTCCTACCTAATGAGTAAATGAAAATTTTAATTTAGTATATTTTAAAATTGCTGACTTAACGTGGCAGCATAAGGAAAATGCTTTCTTGAGATCAAGTTGAATGTTTTTTTTTTTTTTTTCCTTCCGGAAGAACTGAGAAATGTTATTTATAGTTATTCAAGTGGAAAGAGGAAGGATTGGGGCAGGCAGGAGAGATTTTGGTAGATATTTAATGATCTTTCTATTGTAGTTGTGTATCTATATGTATACATATATTTAAATATATTTTATACATAGATATGTAGCATAACATAAATAGAGAACAAGAGAACTTTATTTATTTATTTTAAATTTGGAAGGCTAAAGCAGGAATTAAATGCTCACCTCCCATCCATGACTGGTTCATCCTGAATTTGTTAAAAATCCGTTAGAACTACCACTGAGGAGTGAAACAGGGCATTCTGACTGTTTTAAATTTATATGGAATTATCAAGTAAATAATATGATTGCATGTAAATTTCCATTACTGGCTCATTTATGAATTATATTTAATTCCTTAGACTATTAACCTACAAAAGCATACTCTGAGAATAACCCTTGCTGGGAAAAATGTCCAGGTGGGTGCGGTGTTTACAAATGAATAATTATGTTTGGAAACATTTGCATTTTCACATCAAGAATGTGCCATAAGTACACGTCCAGTATGCAGTTTTGAATTTTAGGATTAAAAAAATGAAACTGCAGAAAACACTTTAGCATTATGGTGTTAAAACAGTTTAATTAGAATGAATATAACAGTAAACAATAAAACCATTTAAGAAAAAGACAAACATGTATTTATAAATGCTTCTTATAAGGAATGATACACAGTCATTCTTTGATTATAAAATATATATGACACATTGTTTATCTTCTCTTTATAAAGCAGAATTATAATTTGGTGCCCCAGCTACTTGAGTTTTGAGTATGAAATGCCCATTTTGCAGCATACAGTTAACAAATATACACACATATGCTGAAAATGATAAACTTGGCCTTCAATAATCTACCACATGCTCTGAAACTACCTTGTTATAATCAATCAAGACCTGTCTCTTAAGGACTAAGGATTCAAAAGAGGATTCAAGAGAAGCACAGAAAAGATGTATACCTGTCCTCAAACAGCTTCCAAACTTGTTAGCGAGATCAGTCTAAAATCAAAATAAGAAAATCAAAATAAGTGCTAAACTGAGGAAATGACTATAAAGACAACTAGGGATGAATAAAGGTAAATCTCTCAGTTGCACAGAGGGATAGGATGAGTAATTGAATCTTACACACTGGGGATGATGAAAGCACAGATGAGGTAATGTTTTGGAAGGGTTTGCAAAGCAGAGGGAGTGATTAGGAAAGATGAAGCTAAGTGTACTTGCTGCCTGACCTTGTGCCTATTCCCTCATCTCTATTTACCTACTGAGTATTTTCCAGTAATATTTTCCCTATATTCTCAATCCTGCCAACTCATTCTTTTCCTGATTTTTAAAAAAAATCTCTTCATCTCCACTGAGGCTCAGGATGCTGTGATCAATATAAATGACTATTTCCTGTGCCCATCCCTCTTGTTAGATTGCCTTAACATCTTCAGCCTATTCCACATAAATAGGAAGTAAAATGTTGGTGAAACAGTCAACTTCAGTCTACTATGGTAGAATAAGACATGGTAGAATGGGATATACCAGAATTGCTCAAGAAAGAAATTGTTCTTCCAAGATGCTTGTAAATAACCAGCAGCCTTGAGCTATAAAAACATACTTTTTATTTCAAATCAGCAGTCTCTGAATTTTAGGATCAGATACCTTATAACCTTAAAAAAAGTTTACATATATCTTTATCTTCTTTTTCCCCAAAGATGTAAGACTCAGTAGGAAAAAAAAAAAAAAAGGTATGACAATAATGCAAAACAGGAAGATATGGCAAGTAATAAAATGTTGGAAGTCGTAGCATTTTGTCATGAAGTCATAGTTGGAACAGGTCCATTACTGCCTTCACATTTATTTTCATGACCCCTTTCAATGAATCGTCTAGTTTTCCCCCATTTTACCAGAGGTCCCTGCTTGCTCTTGGAGGAGCAGAAAAGCATCTGATTAGTAATCTGACAGGCATTGAAATCTATTTCCCTGAATACAGAGCTCATTAATGTCAAGACAAAGAAAAATAAACCATGCCCATAAAAGATCATCTGGAAAAAGGCCAGCCTTTTATGCCAGAGTCACTTTATGGGAATGACATTGTGACTAGTATGTTAATGAGGAAATGTTATTTTATTGTTTTGGGTTCTCCAGGACTCAAAACCTTTAGAGAAGTGCATTAACTTTTTCAGCCCACAGGGGGCCCTTTGATGCATTCCTACTGCAGAGAAAGCATCCAAGTTACAATCTTTTAAAATTGTATTAAACTGTAGAGAGTCAGTTATCTATCACATTTAAATTGACATCTTCCTGTATTAAAATACCATAGCATCCTGATTTGGAATCTAAAAGAGTCACGCTAATTAAACAACATTCTGGAAAGAGTTCCTGAGAATTAATGTGACCTGTCCCTAAACGGAAACTCAGTGATATAAGGAGTAAACCCGCTGCTCTTAGAAAATCTTTGATGTTTTAGAAGAATTTTACCCGCCAAAAAACTAGCATCTATCGTTTGTCACTTGTTCGCTATATATTTAAATATGTGCTTCCTGACCACACAGGTCTTTATGAATTGATGAGTTATCAGAAGATATCTGGGTTTGGGTAATGTAAAGAGGAAAAAAAATCCTGTGTCTTTGCTGCTCAAATCTTTACCCAGGAAAGGGCTCTACTGAAAACTTTGCTTCTTATTGAGTAAAGCAAAATTCATTGAGCTATTCTTGAGGATGCTCTGGGTGATGATTTGCTCTTTTGCTATTACACTTTAATTGGAAAGCAAAATTACCATTGTTGAGATTTGCAAAAGCATACTTCTCCCAAACACAAGGCTCATTCCCATCTTTTAGGTTTTTATTTGGTTGTAGCTTTTATTATTTAACACTGATTTTCCCTGGTTATGTTGCAGTGCTATTTTCATGGAGACAACGGGGCAGTTTGTGGTTAATTTTGCTTTTTCATTTCAAAAATATTTTGACAGTGCATCACTTGGGGGCTTTTACTGCACATTCGAAAGAAGTCTCTGTTGTGGCAGAGGACATAGAGTGGACATATTATAAAAGATAAGTGATAATAATGCTTCCCATTCACATCACATCTATCATCCAGAGGGGCCCAAAGTGCTCCACACACGGCAGGGAAGGATTGTTATACAGCAGGCCTGAAAGTTTGCACAATTGTACTGCATACAATGCCAATCAAATGTCAGTTTCCAGTATTATGCCTAAAATTCTGTGAGCTGAGACATATCCTCTATCTCTAAAGCTGGAAGAAAAAAAAAAATGTCGACACTTGGTGAGGTGGAAGGTTAGACAGGCCTTGTTAATCTCATTCATTCATTCCACGCAACCCTCTCTTCATTGCAAAGTGGTTTGGAATGATCAAACTTCGCTTCTGTGCCTGGAGATAAACTTCCTTGATTTAGTCTATATATATAGCCTCACCTCATTACCCTACCTCACCCCTAGCGCTGGCAATGAAATGTAAGCCAACCGCTCTGCTTGACCTTCTTCTGTCACTTCAAGATTAGTTGACTGGAGCTCAAAGGCCCCTCAGGTGGTAGGAAAAGGCATCTGGCCTTTTTTTTTTTTTTTTGCGGTACGCGGGCCTCTCACTGTTGTGGCCT